>NW_020175320.1:3194985-3732429 GCF_003031525.2 Neophocaena asiaeorientalis asiaeorientalis | reverse complement strand
GAAGGAGGGAGGGAGGAAGGGAGGGAGGGAGGGAAGGAGAGAAAGAAAGAAAGAAAGAAAAGAAAAATGAAGAAAAAGCAAAAAAGAAATTAGCTATGCTAACAGTGGCTTGGGAAAGCTTCAATCCCTTCACAATCTCATCAACCACAACTACCCCTGGTGGTGGTTTCTATAACCTCCTGTTGAGCCATAATCCTCTCCTATATAGAAATTCTAGAGCTACCAGGCTTTTAATGAATATAATCATTTTTAAGAATGATAATCCTACTTGGTCATGATGTGTTTCTTTACATGTGCGGCCATTTTAGATTAAACTTTTAAGTCCTTTTAAGGACTTCATATTGCATATATGTTTATATATAAAATTGGCCTGTAATTTTTGTTCTATTTCTGACTGCTGTGGATGTTAAAATTACACTGATAGACTTAATCATGTGACTTTGCGTCTTTCTTTAGTCTTGAAATAATTTGTAAAAGACTAATCTCCTTGAATGTCTGGTAGAATCTGCTTGGAAAAAACATCTAGGACTGGTATGTTTTGCTGGGGGCAAAGGTGGAGGATTTAATTTATTTGCAAGTTTACTCAGGTTTTCTGTTTTACTTAAGTCTATTTTTACTATAATTACTGAATTTTCATTCATGAAAATTGCTCATTTCATCTAAATTTCCAAGTGTATTGAAGTTGCATTCCTTAAATGCAAAATTCCTTAACATGTTTCATATTATTTTCAAATGATATTTTTGCTCTACTCTATTTATAGTTTTATTTCCCTTCACAGTTAGTGTTTGTAATCTTTAAAAGAAAAAATTGTATTCTGTCCTGCAAGAGCTTTATTTCATTGACAAAACTTGTAAAGAACCAGCTTTAAAATCTCTATATGTTTTATTTTCTATGATTTTCTTGTCTACTCTCTATTTTTTTCTACTTTTTCCAGCTTAACTCTGTTGTTCATTAGCTAGTTTCTAGACATGAATGCTTAAGTAACTTTTTTTCCCATTAAAAAAATAAGTTTAACACGATAACTTGCAGTTATTACAGACTTAGATGCATTTTATAAGTTATAAAATGGATTCTTATTGTCTTTCAGGTATTTCTTATTTTACATTATGAGTTCCTCTTTAACCTGTTATTTAAGAATAATTTCTTTGTTTTCAAACATGTTTTTCTGCATATTTTTAGTGCTAATTTAATCATATTATGGTGAAATAACAGTTTGTACTGGACTCATTCTCTGGAACTAGACAGACTTTTTTCCTTTGTTATATAATATGTGGTCAATTTTTATAACACTCCATGTGTATTTGAAAAAAATATATTTTTTCTTTGCTATAGAGTATTAATCAAGCCTTTGAGATGACTTGTTCAAATCACATATATCCATTTTAAAATTTTTGCTGTTTGAGATTTCAGTTTCTGATAGCTGATGAATTTGACCTATTCAGATTTGGGAAGCTACTTCCCTGAGGAACTTATGCTTAAACTGAAATCTAAATGATAAGCAGAAATTATTCTGGAGAAAAGGGAAGGAAAGGCCATTCATGTAAATTTAACTAGGTAAATTAATGAAGTTATAGCCTCAATTCATTTTAAACTACTCTTACAAATAAGCACTATTTCATAAACAGTAGTTCTAAATACCACTTGGCGATTCAAAGATTAAATAATTAAGAATTCTTTCTACTCAAGTTATTTGTGTGAACTACATAATGCAATCATTTGTAAAGGATTGATTACTTTTAGAAAGGCTGATATTGAATTTAATTTTTAATGTACTCTCTTGCAGAAATACCTACTGTATATTTTAGAAAAGTTCTGCCATTTTTCCAGTATATAAAGACACTTTGTACAAAGTTTTGATACACATGTAGTTAAACAAATTTTAAAATCCTAGAAAATATTTCCTTTAAATGGTTAATAAAATGAGAGATGAAAGAAATAAATGAAAGGAAATTAAAGGTGCTGGGGTTGCATGCACCAGCACGAAGTGGTTGTAGCCACAAGTTATGGGACAATTGGGTGAAAATTGCACTGTAGAGCTTTGGGGCTTTTTTTTTTAGTGCTGATTGGAAATCTGCAGTGTATAGAAATGTGAAGCAATAAAGAAGCAAGAGGGGAGGGGAAAGAGGGAACCGACACAATGGAGATCCCAGGCACTGCACTGGGCCCTTTTCTACATGCAGTATAATGTGGTGAAAAGCATATGAGCCATGTTGTCATTTTGTTTTTCAATTGCTTGATTTGGACATTTCAACAACTGAAATTAAAACTGAGTTTTTATAGTTAAAGTTTTAGCTTAATAAATAATCTTAAGTAAAAAATTATAAATGAATGCCTTTAGAAAGCTTTTTCAATTCCAGGAAATTCCAGGAGCTGTGCTTTTTTGGCTCCTATAAATTATAACATTTAGCAAAAGGCAGTAACTACTGCATTACCAAAGGGCATTCATCCAGCAAATCTAGATTCCAGACAACACCATCATTTTAGGGAAATAATTTAATGACTCAGAGTCTAGCAATATATCTTTTAAAATAATAACGTGCTACAGAGTGTTAACCTGCTATTTTTGTGGCAAGAATACATGCATTTCTTTTTGATTGTTTTCTACATGAAAATGGAAATAACTGAGTTGG
The DNA here is from genome assembly GCF_003031525.2 of Neophocaena asiaeorientalis asiaeorientalis. Lineage (NCBI taxonomy): Eukaryota > Metazoa > Chordata > Mammalia > Artiodactyla > Phocoenidae > Neophocaena > Neophocaena asiaeorientalis. The sequence continues at coordinate 3,729,798 of NW_020175320.1, read as the reverse complement.
CAAATGACACTAAAATACTAAAAGTGCCTAACTTTATAATGGGCTTCATTTGTGAAAGGAAGATAGCATTGGCTTTGATTATCAGATTTCCTACTGGGAAATAAATTATCTTTTTCTCCATCTTGGGTTGTAGTCTAAGTTTAAACTCATATTTTAGATGTAATTGCTATATTAAATAATTTTCTATAAAACTCATCCCAACAATCAAAAAGCGAAACCTTCAACCACTCTGAGTTCCATTCCACAGCTCAGAAAATAAAGCAGTTAACAGCCCAACCTACCTCCAAATAATTGTATACAAGATGTCAGCCAAATATCTTAAAAGGATAAGCTCTTTTTAGAAACTCATGCAATTTTAATTTATTTTCTCATTTTGTTTTTTTGCAGTGATAGTGCACATGGTAGAAGGTTTTGGTATTCTTTTCCAAGAGTTTAAAAAATCTACTTTGTTTGAAGTGCTAATATAAATACAGTTTGAATAAATAACCTGTAAGGTGAAAGTGAATCTAATGTATATAAAGAACAGTTTGTTGTCCATTGTTTCTTGTACAACACAGTAAGGCTTTAGACCTCACTTTATTCTATTAATGTTAAAGGACCACCATTCAGCGAAACACTAAGAGTTTTACATTTCAGGTTTAGTAGAAATAAAGTGGTATTCATTTTATAGTGAATGAGTAGACAGGGATGATATCAGGGAACATCATAGAATACAGTAAGTGACTGCACTTTACAACACCGAGAAAACATTTCTTAGAATATTTACACTTAAAAGAAAAATCTTGTTCTGCTGCACCACCTCTCAAAGAAGAAATAGCAACAGAAGAAAAATGTACTGGGTTTAAGATTCTGCTATAGTAGTATTTAAAATGCTGCCTCATTTTCTCACAAGCTAGAGAAGTTACTTTGCTCAAAATTAATTATTCCTTTTTTTCAAGTTGCTTATGAACTAGATTTGTAAAGATTCCTAATTAACCTAATCATTCCAACCACAGTTCCCTGTCCAAGTCACAAGCTTAGCTTTTTTGAAGATAAAGTAAGACTAGGAAGATTTTTCTAATTTTAGCATTCACCAACCTTGAGACTATGGGCTGATCACTTGGTCTCTCTGTGTTTGTTTCCTCCAATATAAATAGGACTTTGCAATACTACACACTACATAGAGCTTTGAGGGGATTAAATAACCATGCACACACACACATATACATACTTACATTTAGTACATTGCCTTGTATGTGACAGTACTTAAGCAAATCTAATTAATAATTGGTTGTAGTAATGATAATAGTCCTAGTTGCAATAGCATGGATTAAGATGGTATATGTATAATCACATGAGTAGCTACAGACAATATTTAGTGAGCAGTCACTATGTGTCAACAGACACTTTTTTATGCTTGACTTGTATCACCTTATTTAACCAGCAAAACAGTACAATGAGATAAATAAAATGCTCACCTCCATTTTATGGATGAGGAAAACACTAGGGCACAGAAATTAGAGAAATGAATGCAACACAGAAGAGAGAGAGGCATATGTGTTTTAGAAGGTAATAAAATAAAAAAGTTAGAAGAGAAAAAATATTTTCTAGATGCCTAAGAAAACATATAAAAATTATCTAGATTCAGAGACAATTTATTAATTAAATGTTAAATGTAAGAACAATTAAGAACAATACAGTTGTAAAAATTTTCCTTAAAACTTTAAGAAAATACTGATTTATTGAACTCCTGGATTTGTAATTCCTTTTTTATAAAATATCACTGGAAAATTAAATTATAAAAAATTTGGCTGACAGCTCTCCTGAAAAGTTTCAACCCTTTTATCATAACACAAAGCAAATGCTAACTCCTGTTATCTCTTTTTTTGTTTACTTAACTTCTTTATTGGGTTATAATTGCTTTACAATGGTGTGTTAGTTTCTGCTTTATAACAAAGTGAATCAGTTATACATAAACATATGTTCCCATATCTCCTCCCTCTTGCGTCTCCCTCCCACCCTCCCTATCCCACCCCTCCAGGCGGTCACAACGCACTGAGCTGATCTCCCTGTGCTATGCGGCTGCTTCCCACTAGCTATCTACCTTATGTTTGGTAGTGTATATATGTCCATGCCTCTCTCTTGCTTTGTCAGCATCCTGCCAAGGTCAAACCTGCCACGCTTTCCAACGTATTATCTGTAACCGTATTTCATAGTAGTTCAAAATTTCTACCTGAAAGATTTGGGAATCATTCTGATCCCAAATTTGAATAGTTCCTGATTTATAAAGGTCTAAAAAATAAAATCACGTACTCTTTCATTTATAAAATTTCTCCTGTACTTTTATATTTTTAATTACAAAAAGTCAAACAATATAGATATATCATGTAAAATGTTAAATCTCTTTTAATTATTTCCATTCCATCCCATGGATAGCTATACTTAACAGTTTATCTATATCCTTCCAGTTCTTTCTCTGTAGTATTCTCTTAAAAATAAAACACACCGGGCTTCCCTGGTGGCGCAGTGGTTGGGAGTCCGCCTGCCGATGCAGGGGACGCGGGTTCGTGCCCCGGTCCGGGAGGATCCCGCATGCCGCGGAGCGGCTGGGCCCGTGGGCCATGGCCGCTGAGCCTGCGCGTCCGGAGCCTGTGCTTCGCAACGGGAGAGGCCACAGCAGTGAGGGGTCCGTGTACCGCAAAGATAAAAAAAAAAATAAAATAAAAAATAAAAAAATAAAAATAAAAATAAAAAATAAAACACACCAAAAAATTTGTACACTATATATTTATTTGTGACAAGCTTTGTTTTTACTTGTCAATTACATATATGAGACATCAGTACCAACAGATCAACTTCACACTTTTTTCTTTTTTTTTTAGGTTTTCACTCTTTATTTATAACACACGTTCCACATCCAGGATCCTCTCCAGTCAGAAGTTCTTTGAGACAATGCCGTCAGCCTTGGCCAGTTGGAGAATGGAGTCATCTGACTCACCCATCCTGAGAATGGCCCCGCAGATGGCATAGGTTTTAAACTGGCCGTTGAACCTGCCTGTCACCTTGTCAACCTTGGCCACGTTCATCTGGATGGACGCGTGGTCCTTGGCGCCTATGATGCGGTTGCTGGCAGAGCATTTCCGTGGCATGTACAGGTCCACGAACTCGCCGGCATCGTTCTGCATGTTGAGGGAGCGTGTGGTGGCACCACAATGAGCGCAAGCGCAGAAAGAACTTCACACTTTTTTAATGGCCATAAGAACCCATGATGTATCTGAATCATAATTATTTATATCCTTTTCTATAGAAATTTTATCTCTATTTGTTGTTATTACAGAGTAATTAATATCTTTATAACCTTGTTCGTATGTGAAAATATTTTTGTAGAATAGATTCTTAAGACTGGAAAAGCTGGATCAGTACATTCTCAAATTTGTAGAGTCTGCCCTACAGAGAACATTTGCCCTCAGAGAATTTGCCCTCAGAGAAATTGCCCTCAGAGAACATTTTCACCAATCCGCACAAGATAAATAATCCTACCAAAAGTGAGTAAGAATGTGATTTACAAAACCTCAAAAATATTTTGGTATAAATCTAGCAAAACATGTACAGGATCTTTATGCTGAAAGGAACAAAATGCTGATAAAAGATGCCACCTAAACAATTTGAGAAAAATACTATGTTCAGGGGTTGGAAGACTCGACATTGTAAAAACATCAGTTGTTCCCAAATTGATACTTACATTTATTGCAATTCTAATGAAATTCCAAGTAGGATTTTTTAGATATAGACAGCCTGATTTTTAAAAGTATATGAAAATTCAAAAGATCTAGAATAACTAAAGTGATTTTGAAAAAGAAGAATAAAGTTGGAGGAATCATTCTACCTGAATTTAAGATTCACTGTAAAGCTATGGTAATCAAGACAATGTGGTATTGGTGAAGGGACAGACACATAGATCAATGAAACATAATAGAGAGTCTAGAAATACATGGATAAGTGATTTTTCACAAAATGCAAAAGAATCTAATGGAGAAAAAAATAGTCTTTTCAACAAATAATATTGGAAAAACTGGATATAACTATGTAGTAAAAATAATCTACCCTAAGCCTCATATGTTATCAAAAATTTAACTCAAAATGGATCATGATCTAAATATGAAATGTAAACCCATAAAATATTGTTTTAAATATAGGAGAAAACTTTTATGACCTGGTGTTAGATAAAGAGTTCTTATACATGATACCAAAAGCACATTCCATAAAATAAATAATTATTAATTAGATTTCAACAAAATTTAAAACTTTTGTTCTTCAAACACACTGTTGAGAGAACGAGAAGATAAACTTCAGAATTAGAGAAAGTATTTATAAATTATATATCTGATAATGATCTTGTATCCAGAATATATAAAGAATTCTCAAAACTCAATAATAAGAAAACAAACAACTCAATTTAAATGTTCCTGAAAACACCAAGTTCTGGTGGGAACGTGGAAAAACTGGAACTCTCACATATTGTGCTGGTGGGTAGTTTCTTCTTTACCATATGCCTCAACAATACTATTCCTGGGAATTCAGATAAATAAATATTTATGTTCACACAAAAATCTGTAATGAATATGTAGGTAAGCTCTATTCATAATTTCTAAAAAATTGTAAATAATTCAAAATCCTGGCAAAGGACTGATTTGTCTTTAAAGAAACAAGAAATTCCTGTTAGATCCAGACAATTTATAACTTAAAAGAAAGCAAAAGAAAGATGAGCAAAAGTGCCAGCTCCCCATGTCCCTGGTCCCCAAGGATGACACTGAAACAAAAGGGGTCAAATAATATGACGATGTGACATGAGTGTCAGTGTAACCTGTTACTCACTGAGAAGCCAATTTCAATTTAAAGGTAAGCTGTTTTATAGTCTGTAGTTGTACACTAATGGCAGCAAGGCAAAAATTCTCACATCTATTCAAAACACTGGAGGTGATAAGGAACTGCCTTATGACACCTTCCTGGGAAGATAGGTAAGCAGGTGGAAAATGGTCTTGTTCACAAGCTCTGGCATGCTCTCATGTTCCAGGAATATCGCAGGGAATTCTGCCAAGACTTAGATCTGCTGTAGTTAAGCCTTTCCCACATGGCCTATGTGGAGACATGCAAGGCAGATGCTTACTGTATGCCTCAGAAATCCCACTCCTGGGTATTAACCTTAGAGAGTGAAAACTTACGTTTACTCAAAAACCTGTACATGAATATTTATAGCAATCCTAGTCATAATCATACAAACTGGAAATATTCCAAACATCCTTCAACAGATGGATGAACAAATGTGATACAGCCGTTCAATGGCATACTACTCAGCTGTAAAAGAATGACTGATATGATCAACAACTTGGATGAAAGCACTGTGTTATGGATTCTAGAGTTGTGTTTTGTGTTTTATATGGTAGAATTCCTTTACTCTTTAAACATATTATCCTTATAATTTCATCAAAACATTTGTTTTTTTTCTTTCACATGTATTATGAACTGAACTGTGTCCCCTCAAAATTCATATGCTGAAGCCCTAACTGCCAACACGACTGTATTTGGAAACAGGACCTTAAAGGAGATGGTTAAGGTTAAACAAAATCATAAGGGCAGGGTCCTAATCCAATAGGACTGGTGTTCTTATAAGAAGATGAAGAGACGCCAAAGCTCTCCTTTTCAGCTCACACACAGAGAAAAGACCATGTGAGGACATGGCGGGAAGGTAGTCATTTACAAGCCAGAGAGAGAGGTCTCACCAGAAACCAACCCTGTCAGCATCTTGATCTTGGACTTCTAGGCTCCAGCACTGTAAGCAAATAAATGTCTGTTGTTTAGGCCACTCAGTCTGTGGTATTTTGTTATGATAGCCCTAGCAAGCTAATGTTATGGAAATTACTCTTTTGTTATGATGCGAATAATGGACTTAACATTTGTTTTTGCCAACATAAACAATGAAATGTCAAAACAAAATGTATTAAATGTTTTCCCAAACTGTCCAAAATGCCACTTTTCTTAGATTAAATTCCTGTTTCATATGGATCTGATCTTGGTTTCTCTATTGTTTTCCATAGATCTATTTGCATATTCCTGTGCCTATACTATACTGTTTTAATTATAGTAGCTTTTATGCATCGTTTAATATCTGGTACAATAAGCCTTCACTTACGTTCTCTTGTCAGTTTTCTTAAATAATTTAACTCAATACTGCCCTCAGTTCCATTTGTCTATACAAATACTATTCAAAGTGCCAGTTCACAAGGAGATAATAATCTTGCAGCAGAATGTAAATTAAATATAATACTTTGTGTACTGTTTATCTGACAGTTTTCATAGTAAGGCCTTTTCCATAAACAAACCAGTGCACTGATTCTGACACATTCTAATAATGAATTGGAGAAAAAACCATCTACTCATATAAGTTGCAGATTTGTGGCCCACACTATAGTAACATCGGCTTAGACTTCCTCAACCATGAATAAGCTAAAACCAGGGAACCATGTTTGACCTAGAGGTTTTTAATCAGCCTGCAATAGGGCACAAGCCCCTTATTCTTACGTTTCCTCATCAGTGTTTCTGTTGACTTTCCCACTCTTCCCAGTCTGGGGTCCAGAGAAGCAGAACTAGGACCTTCTCAAGGGTTTAGGCAGCATATAATCCCAGGTAAAATTTCTCATATCATTTCTCACTTACCAAATGGTTGAACTTTTATCTTCTTCACAACTGCTGAGTAAATTGCTCTGACATCAAATTCTGTATTCTTTCCTGCTCTATTATTTATAGTATAAATTCTGGTTCTTTGGAACTCACAAATCCCTTTTTCTCTCAAGAAATTTCACTTCTTATAATAAAGCCTTGGTGCCTAGACTACTGTTTTGGTCTGTTGTTTTAAAACATTTTTCTTTGTGTGTTTTAAATTCCTTAAGCTATCCTCAGCCCTTCAGGAAAAAAAAAAAGTGTTAAATGTTAGAGCTTGGTGTGGGTTGAAGTGATAAAGAGGGAAAAGTAGTAGCATGGAGAAACAGTTACAATCTGGCAAAAACTGACCAACAGAGGAGCCTGGAGTTGGAGTAGAGAGTGAGAGAATACAAGCACAAGTCAGACATGCTTGTGGGACATGAGTATTTCCCAGGGATCTGAAAAATTTGTGGAGCGAATCTCATAAAAAGACTGGAGATTGTACACTCATGGAACAGGAGTCATAGGCAGACAGATCATTCTAGATGAGTCTTAAAAAGAAGGGTGACCCCCACAGTTGAAGAAGTTATAGATATTCAGATTCCATATATATAGTAGACACTTATATGTAGCATATATTTTAACAACAGTCCATTTATTATGGCTATTACACACATATAATTGAAATAAAATTTAAAAAGAATAGGGAATATGTTGCTGAGTGATTAGGTCATACATTTTCTATAAAAACTGATTTTCTATGAAAATGATTTTCTGTGAAATTAATGAGTAGAGGAATAAAACAGTACAGGATGTGACCCTGGCTTTTGGATGGTGGTCCATCTATAGACCCTCTAGCAGACAGGATTGATGTCGCAGTATTTCACCTACATAGTTTCTGTTTCTACTTGCATCTTATCTCTTACAACAAGTTGTAATATTGCAAAAGTACTATAATCGTTTCCTCATCTCAAAGAGTGCTCTTTTTTCATTCATTTACTGAGGTAATATTCTTGTATGTCTCCAATTATTACTTGCAGAAAAAAAAGTTTTATTTAAATTCCCTCCACATGGATAACCTCTCTACTCCTCAAAAAGAATGTACATTTAAAAGAGAAAGAATGCAATAAACTGGTTTCACATGCCATTTATTTATTGATAAGAAAGTCTCCAAATAAAGTCGGAGGGGGGTATGATTTGATACCATGTATAACAACTTTCTATAAAGTTCCATTTGCTTTTACTTTGTAACAGAATGATTTGAAATCTGAACTTTACCTATGAATAAAACTTTATATATGAACTTCATATATTACCTTCTTTTTTATTCTTGGTAGATAAAACTGCCTGTTATTTTCCCTCTCATATGTAATATCAATATAATTATAATCTCATTAGCATTTGTATACATGCTTCTTCCTATTCTATTTATTACTACCATCCTTCCCTCTGTTTCTTTCCTATTTTGTCCCAGGCCCATAATACCAGGTCAGCATTTACCTGACAGTGACACTAAAAATAATGAAAGCCAAGATTTATAGAAGGCTTATAAAATGCCAGTCCTTATGTTAAGCATCTTATAATCGTACGTAAATTATTTCATTTCATTCTCACAACAATCCTATAATACAGGTAATAACAGTTTCCCTTGTTGATGAGGAAACTAAAGCTGAATGATTGAGTAATTTCACTGAAGTCCTAAGTAGCTGGAAGTGGAAGAACCAGGATATGAACTAAGATCTGAGTGCAGAGTTAGTATCATTAGAAATTAAAATAATCCTTTGTACTTAAAACAGTATTCATCTCCTACAAAATTTTTTTATTTTCCAAAATTTTCTTTAAGGATGATTTTCTAAAGTTAAAGGTCAAACTAAAAGAATGCATTTGCATTCTTAGAGGATGAATGAACACAAAGCAGCTCCTTCCACTAAATTGCTATTTTCTATCATTAAATTATTATTTCTTATTGCAGTTCTCCTAGCCTCCGTGTTCACATGTTTTCTCTTCTGCATTTCTATTACTTCTAAATGATCTAGCTGAAATTCTTCTTTCAACTTGAAAACTTTCCAAATAACAGACTTCAGGCTAAGATGTGAGTAGAAGAACATGCAGAAAAAGTGACTCCCCAAACTCCATAAAAAATGACCAGGAAAGCATTAGCAATATATGAAAAGTCATTCCCAAGACCAGAATAAGCTATGAAAGTTATGAGACTCATGTATACTCTATAATCTGAAAGGAAATTAAATAATCCCCTATATGACAAGAAGGAACTCAGGAGCTACTCCCTCCCTTGCTCCAGCCCGGAAAAAATAGGTTTAATTCAGGCTATGGAAGAAAAGTTGGAACTGGGCAAGGTATTTTGGAGAAGCAAAGAAACTACATGGTCGGAGTAGAGGAGCGGCCCCTTCCCTATTTTTTACAAATCAGCATAAGGAAGGAACACGTTTCATAGATAGGAGGTAAGGAGTGTAGATGTTTAATTGGGGGCACAGGATCCTTCCGGTTCCATGTGCAATTATATACTTAGTATTATTATTATTATTATTATTTTTTTTTTTTTGCGGTACGGGGGCCTCTCACTGTTGTGGCCTCTACCGTTGCGGAGCACAGGCTCCGGACGTGCAGGCTCAGCAGCCATGGCTCACGAGCCTAGCCGCTCCGCGGCATGTGGCATCTTCCCGGACCGGGGCACGAACCCACGTCCCATGCATCCGCAGGTGGACTCTCAACCACTGCGCCACCAGGGAACCCCTATACTTAGTATTTGATGGAAAATGGTTCAGTATTTTCTATCAAAAAATCTTATTAATATCTTTATTTTAGAGTCTCTGAAAAATTATGAGGAAGGGAAAGTATGTTATCGGGCAAAATTTCATGAAATTAAATCTGTGGAGAATTTTGACTTTCGTTTCAGGCCTCCAGTGAATATGCATTATTTTGAAATAGAAAAAATTCAACTAAAATATTTACAGGAAGTGCATGATAGTAGGTCTAAATTTCCCCTCTAAATGTCATCTCCTATTCAGCAGGGCTTAATCCAATTCATTCTTCCCCACAATGTTCTCACTCACACTTGCTTCTCTGTGAGCATTATTCCCCTGACATGACTGCTATTTCTTCCTCAAGGAGCAAGTATAGCACATGAAGATGAAAAGTCAAAATCTTTCTCTTAAACGTAGGAAAATAAGATTATTAAACTGGATTTAACAATGACAAGAAATCTGCCTTTTATAGGCTAATTGGAATGGAGAATTATTCTGAAGGTAGCCAGCTATATTAAAAAACAAAAACACACAAAAAGCAGTTTCAACCAGAAAACTGGAACATGCTTTTAAACAGTGTCCCTATTCAACTAAATTCCAAATATGGGCTTGCAATGGAGAAACGCTGATTTTCTTCCTTGGTTCTATATGGTATCTGGTATTAAGAATGAATGACATAGGGTGCAGAAAGGACAAACGGTAGCAGAATTTCAGAAGTGGGAAAGACTACCTAATGATTACAATAGATTTCAGAGCTACAGCTATGCTACAAATAAATAGCCTGTCAGGAGTTAACAAAATGTCCCAAGAGATGTAATATAAAAGTCAGCCACATGCAGAACACATTCAATATAAGACAGTTGTCTTCTTTTAAAGTTTAGGGCAATAGTGATTGATCACCAAATCAATAGGCTGATGTGCAACGGAAGCTCCCTCCTGGGAAGCACTGTGTGCTCTTAGAAGATGAAAACATCTTTTGGGACTTGTACATGGTGGTAAAATTTTCAAATATTTAAATAAGGTAAGTAAGTGTTCAGACTTTGGATCACCTTCAACGTGACAAAATACATCTGATATTACCCAACATCCTGATCTTTGCCATATAAAAATCCTCTATCAGGTTAGATAGTCCTATTACGGTAGCTTTGCAGTGAGAATTTGGTTAAGACCTGCATTAAAGAAAGTTCTTTGATCTTACTGCACATGAGAGCAAATTGTTTATTTCCTTGCCTCTGAGATGCCAAGGCAAGTAGTTTTCACAAAGACAAATCTAATGAGACTGTTCTACTCGTTGAGAACTGGGCTCAGGAAGCATGTCCTGTCTATTCTGAATTGACCTGCTTCATAACCTTGGTGATCTGGGGTCTGCTTATTCGCTCAGAAAATTCTAAAAAAAAATAACACAGAGAACACCACTGGGCGTCAATGTGGTTCCTAACTAGAAGTTTTGTTCCAAGTGTATATAGTCCAAGGGATTATCTAACGGGAATATCATAGAGTTGTGGATTTTGGAACTAACAGGAACATTGGAAATCATAAAGTGTGACCCACTGACATCAAAGACATGACAAATATTTATTAGATGGAAATGATAAAACCAGACCACATATTTACCTGCCCTCTGTGTTATATCTTATGTGTCAACTTGGCAAGGCCACCATACCCAGATTTTTAATCAAACACATCTAGATGTTGCCGTGAAGGTATTTTTCAGATGAGATTAACATTTAAATCAACAGATTTTGAGTAAAGCAGATTCCCTCCATAATATGGGTAGGCCTAACCAAATGAATTGAAAGACTTAAGAAGACTGGCCTTCCTGAGGAAGAGAGAAATCGGCCAGCAGACAGCCTTCATACTCAAACTACATATAGTCAATTCTTCCCTGGGTCTCCAGCCTGCCAGTCTACCCCTGCATATTTTGGATTTGCAAGCCTCCATAACTTCATGAGCCACTTCCTTAAAACTTTTCTCTCTTTCTCTGTCTCTGTCTCTCTCTCTGCTCTGTTTGGTTCTGTTTCTCTGGAGAATAGTGACTAATCCATATTTCATCCTGCAAGGGTATCTCATCACACTAAGAGCTATCTAAAATCCTTTGCATGAGCTACAAACTCTCCATGATCCGGCTGTTGGGAGATCCCTTTGACCTCATTTACTATCTTTCTTCCCCTCATTCACTGTGTCCAGCTACACTAACCTTCTAACCTTGCATTTAGTCCTCTCTTGTGGAATTTTATTCTCTATAAGAGCCCAGTCCTTTATTTCACTCAGGTCTCTGCTCAAATATCACCCTTAAAGGCTCACAACTCAAAGTGGGGTTCATGAGCTAGCCACTGACAAGACCCAGGAGCTTACAAGAAACAAAGAATCACAAACCTCATCCTAGACCAACTGAATCAAAATCTACATTTTAGTAATATCCCCCGCTGACTCATATGCACATTAATGTTTGAGAAGCATGGATGCAAAGTGTCATTTCCCATCCTTCTTTGGCCCTTTGCCTGCTTCTTCTTTAAGGCACTCATCACTAACTGACATGATAATATATGTTCATATATCTGTTCATTGACTGTTCCTCCCACTACATTGTAAACCCCAAAAGGCCAGGGACTCTAATCCCAAGACTAGAACCTTTCCTGGCACATAGTAAACCCTCCCTCTCTCTCTTTATATATATATATATATACGGACACACACAATGAAGAAATGGCAGACATGACAGAATTTTCTTCTTTAACCACTTTTCTCTGTCTAGAACACTCTTCATGAGCTCTTTGTTCCTTTAACGCTTACTTATAACTTAGGTCTCAGCCAAGACAGTTCTTCCTTTGGGCAAGTTCTTCTTGATTCTTCTTGTGCCCTTTGGATGTGCATCCATGTACTACCTCATCAGAATACTTATAATACTACATAGTAGGTCCTCAATACAGCATTAATGAGTGAATGAATGCCGACTGCAGCAGACAGCTCTTAAATAACCACTCAGCGTTCTCTACTCAGTTTCCCCTAAGCAAATACTGATTTTGTGTATGTATCAAATCTCCTCCAGTAGGTCATGTACTTCAAACTATATCCCTTCTGCAGACTCAGAGAGTAGGATCTAATTGTCCAAGACAAAAACAGCAGACCCTTTGTCCTTGTCGGGGATTGGTTTAAGAATGGGCATGTGCTTCAGTTCTAAGCAAGGAGACATGAGACCACAACTGGGCTCTTAGAAAGGGACTCAAAATGATATAACTCTTTTTCTGCCACTGGAAAATTTTGGTGTAGAGGTTTAATACTCAGAAATGCTACAGCCATCTTGCTAACAGTTAAAAGATGAAGCCAACCTACATGAAAGGGTTTAGAGAAGTGGAGTCAGAGATTAGACGGTCCTCCCCATGGAATTTTTGTCCTTGTTGAAGATGAATGAGATCAGCTTTTAATTATTTGGAACTGGAAACTTTTTTTTTAGGTTGGTAATCTGGGTATTAACTTATACACCTTCCTGGTGTTTGAAAAACAAGAGTGATACTAGTAATTATTAGTGCACATATTCTCTTTTTCTTCCCCAACCAGAACATCCAACAGTACTGAGAGAGTCTTCTGTAGTATAATAAGTAGCTAACCCTTGAACTTATAAAACTTATTTCTTAGTGGCCATTAATAAATAAGCATTTACCAATGGCATAGCTATTATACTGTAACTGAGAGAATATCAATTTTAATATTAAAATGCAAATCAGGAAATTCTTACTTGTTTTAGCTGTCTGAAAAAGCATTTCTAGACAACTTACATAAATTCTTTAAACAGTGATATAATCAGTACAGATGTTATAACAGTCAAGACCTATGGTATCAGACAGCCAAAAGGAAACAGGAATTAACTGGATGCATTTCAAAAAGTAAGAGTATAGGGAGATTATACCAAATGATTGTCCACCTGCCTAAATTGTTGAAGGATTCTGTGCAGGAACAGTATAAGCAAGATGGCATATTTTAAAGGTCGATTATTCCCTGAAGTAGGTATTAGTGTTACATAGATAGTTTTTCCTTAAAAGTTTGTGATTTGATTCAATTAGAAATTTAAAAGGAGACTCAACAAAAACCTGAATCCAATGCACAAATAAGGATTGCATCCATTTACTCATTCAGCAAATATTAATTAAATACTATATTGTGCCCAGTACTGAACTAGACACAGGTAATGCAACAGTGAACAAAACCCAGAAACAGTCTATAACCTTATGGAATTCACAGATTAGAGGAGAAAAAAGAAATTAAATAATAATGCAATTATATGTTAAGGATGAAAGTAAGTTACTGAAAATTATGCAAGCATATATCAAATAATTTTTAATAAGTCTGGACTATTTGGGAAGCCAGAGAACTAAAAGAAGAGCAGAAGTTAGAAGGAAGCGGCGAGGAGATATGTGAATCAAAGAGTACAGAATTAGCCAAGGCCAGATTGGTTCAAGATGGTGGAGTAGAAGGACGTGCTCTCACTCCCTCTGAAAGCTGAACAATCATCGACAGGAAGACACTGGAACTCACCAGAAAAGATACCCCACATCCAAAGACAAAGGAGAAGCCACAATGAGACGGTAGGAGGGGCGCAATCACAGTAAAATCAAATCCCATAACTGCTGGGTGGGTGACTCACAGACGGGAGAACACTTATACCACAGAGTCTAACCACTGGAGTGAAGGTTCTGAGCCCCACGTCAGGCTTCTCAACCTGGGGGTCTGGCAACTGGAGGAGGAATTCCTAGAGAATCAGACTTTGAAGGCTAGCGGGATTTGATTGCAGGACTTTGACAGGACTGGGGGAAACAGACTCCACTCTTGGAGGGCACACACAAAGTAGTGTGTGCATCGGGACCCAGGGGAAGGAGGAGCTGTGACCCCATAGAGACTGAACCAGACCTACCTGCTAGTGTTGGAGGGTCTCCTGCAGAGGCAGGGGGTGGCCCTGTCTCACCATGAGGACAAGGACACTGGCAGCAGAAGTTCTAGGAAGTACTCCTTGGAGTGAGCCCTCCCAGAGTCCGCCATTAGCCACACCAAAGAGCTTGGGTAGGCTCCAGTGTTGGGTCGCCTCAAGCCAAACAACCAACAGGGAGGGGACCCAGCCCCACCCATCAGCAGACAAGTGGATTAAAGTTTTACTGAGCTCTGCCCACCAGAGAAACAGCCAGGTCTACCCAGTCCCTCTCATCAGAAAACTTCCACAAGCCTATAGATAGCCTCATCCACCAGAGGGCAGACAGCAGAAGCAAGGAGAAGTACAATCCTGCAGCCTGTGGAACAAAAACCACATTCACAGAAAGATAGACAAGGTGAAAAGACAGAGGGCTATGTACCAGATGAAGGAACAAGATAAAACCCCAGAAAAACAACTAAATGAAGTGGAGATAGGCAAGCTTCCAGAAAAAGAATTCATAATAATGATACTGAAGATGATCCAGGACCTCGGAAAAAGAATGGAGGCAAAGATGCAAGAAATGTTCAACGAAGATCTAGAAGAATTAAAGAACAAACAAACAGAGATGAACAATACAATAACTGAAATGAAAAATACACTAGAAAGAATCAATGGCAGAATAACTGCGGCAGAAAAATGGAAAAGTGAGCTGGAAGACAGAATGGTGGAATTCACTGCTGTGGAACAGAATAAAGAAGAAAGAATGAAAAGAAATGAAGATAGCCTAAGAGACCTCTGGGACAACATTAAATGCAACATTCGCATTATAGGGGTCCCAGAAGGAGAAGAGAGACAGAAAGGACCTGAGAATAGATTTGAAGAGATTATAGTCAAAAACTTCTCTAACATGGGTAAGGAAATAGCCACCTAAGTCCAGGAAGTGCAGAGAGTCCCATACAGGATAAACCCAAGGAGAAACATGCCAAGACACAGAGTAATCAAATTGGTAAAAAGTAAAAACAAAGAAAAATTATTGAAAGCAGCAAGGGAAAAACAGCAAATAACATACAAGGGAACTCCCAAAAGGTTAACAGCTGATTTCTCAGCAGACACTCTACAAGTCAGAAGGGAGTGGCATGATATATTTAAAGTGATGAAAGGGAAGAACCTACAACCAAGATTACTCTACCTGGCAAGGATCTCATTCAGATTTAATGGAGAAATCAAAAGCTTTACAGAGAAGCAAAAGCTAAGAGGATACAGCACCACCAAACCAGCTCTACAACAAACGCTAAAGGAACTTCTCTAAGTGGGAAACACAAGAGAAGAAAAGGACCTACAAAAACAAACCCAAAACAATTAAGAAAATGATAACAGGAACATGCATATTGATAATCACCTTAAAAATGAATTGATTAAATACTACAACCAAAAGACACAAGCTTGCTGAATGGATACAAAAACAAGACCCATATATATGCTGTCTACAAGAGACACACTTCAGATCCAGGGACAGATACTAACTGAAAGTGAGGGGATGGAAAAAGATATTCCATGCAAATGGAAATCAAAAGAAAGCTGGAGTAGCAATACTCATATCAGATAAAATATACTTTAAAATAAAGAATGTTACAAGAGACAAGGAAGGACACTACATAATGATCAAGGGATCAATCCAAAAAGAACATATAACAATTACAAATATATATGCGCCCAACACAGGAGCACCTCCATACATAAGGCAACTGCTAACAGCTATAAAAGAGGAAATTGACAGTAACACAATAATAGCGGGGGAATTTAACACCTCACCTACACCAATGTACAGATCACCCAAAAAGAAAATTAATAAGGAAACACAAGCTTTAAATTACACAGTAGGCCAGATAGATTTAATTGATATTTATAGGAAATTCCATCCAAAACCAGCAGATTACACTTTCTTCTCAAGTGCACACAGAACATTATCCAGGATACATCACATCTTGGGTCACAAATCAAGCCACAGTAAATTTAAGAAAATTGAAATCGTATCAAGCATCTTTTCTGACCACAACGCTATGAGATTAGAAATCAGTTACAGGGAAAAAAATGTAAAAAAGACAAACACATGGAGGCTAAACAATATGCTACTAAATAACTAAAATATCACTGAAGAAATCATAGAGGAAATTAAAAAAATCTTAGAGACAAAAGACAATGAAAACACGACAATCCAAACCTATGGGATGCAGCAAAAGCAGTTAAGAGGGAAGTTTATAACTATACAAGCCTACCTCAAGAAACAAGAAAAATCTCAAATAAACAAGCTAACCTTACACCTAAAGGAACTAGAGAAAGAAGAACAAACAAAACCCAAAGTTAAGAGAAGGAAAGAAATCATAAAGATCAGAGCAGAAATAACTGAAATAGAAACAAAGAAAATAATAGAAAAGATCAATAAAACTAAAAGCTGGTTCTTTGAGAAGATAGACAGAATTGATAAACCATTAGCCAGACTTATCAAGAAAAAGAGGGAGAGGACTCAAATCAATATAATTGGAAATGAAAAAGGAGAAGATACAACAGGCATCGCAAAAATACAAAGCATCCTAAGAGACTACTACAAGCAACTCTATGCCAATAAAATGGACAACTTGGAAGAAATGGACAAATTCTTAGAAAGGTATAACCTTCCAAGACTGAACCAGGAAGAAATAGAAAATATGAACAGACCAATCACAAGTAATGAAATTGAAACTGTGATTAAAAATCTTCCAACAAACAAAAATCCAGGACCAGATGGCTTCACAGGTGAATTCTATCAAACATTTAGAGAAGAGCTAACACCCATCCTTCTCAAACTCTTCCAAAAAATTGCAGGGGAAGCAACACTCCCAATCTCATTCTATGAGGCCACCGTCGCCCTGATACCAACCCCAGACAAAGATAGTACAAAAAAAGAAAATTACAGACCAATATCACTGATGAATATAGATGCAAAAATACTCAACAAAATACTAGCAAACAGAATTAAACAACACATTAAAAGGATCATTCTCCATGATCAGGTGGGATTTATCCCAGGGATGCAAGGGTTTTTCAATAGGTGCAAATCAATCAATGTGATACACCATATTAACAAACTGAAGAACAAAATCCATATGATCATCTCAGTAGATGCAGAAAAAGGCTTTGACAAAATTCAACACCAATTCATGATAAAAACTCTCCAGAAAGTGGGCATAGAGGGAACCTACCTCAACATAATAAAGGCCATATATGACAAGCCCACAGCAAACATCATTCTCAATGGTGAAAAACTGAAAGCATTTCCTCTAACATCAGGAACAAGACAAGGATGTCCACACTTACCACTATTATTGAACATAGTTTTGCAAGTCCTAGGCATGGCAATCAGACAAGAACAAGAAATAAAAGGAATACAAACTGGAAAAGAAGAAGGAAAACTGTCACTGTTTGCAGATGACATAATACTATACATAGAGAATCCTAAAGATGCCACCAGAAAACTACTAGAGCTAATCAATGAATCTGGTAAAGTTGCAGGATACATAATTAATGCACAGAAATCTGCATTCCTATGCACTGATGATGAAAAGTCTGAAAGAGAAATTAAGGAAACACTTGCATTTACCATGGCAACAAAAAGAATAAAATACCTAGGAATAAACCTACCTATGGAGACAAAAGACCTGTATGCAGAAAACTATAAGACACTGATGAAAGAAATTAAAGATGATACCAACAAATGGAGAGATATACCATGTTCTTGGATTGGAAAAATCAATATTGTGCAAATGACTATACTATATACTATATATCCAAAGCAATCTGAAGATTCAATGCAATCCCTATCAAATTACCAATGGCATTTTTTACAGAACTAGAACAAAAATCTTAAAAATTGTATGGAGACACAAAAGACCCTAATAGCCAAAGCAGTCTTGAGGGAAAAACATGGAGCTGGAGGAATCAGGCTTTCTGACTTCAGACTATACTACAAAGCTACAGTAATCAAGACAGTATGGGACTGGCACAAAAACAGAAATACAGATCAATGGAACAAGATAGAAAGCCCAGAGATAAACCCATGTACCTATGGTCAACTAATCTATGACAAAGGAGGCAAGGATATACAATGGAGAAAAGACAGTCTCTTCAGTAAGTGGTGCTGAGAAAACTGGACAGCTACATGTAAAAAGAGTGAAATTAGAACACTCCCCAACACCATACACAAAAATAAACTCAAAATGGATTAAAGACCTAAATGTAAGGCCAGACACTATAAAACTCTTAGAGGAAAACATAGGCAGAACACTCTATGACATAAATCACAGCAAGATCTTTTTTGATCCACCTCCTAGAGTAATGGAAATAAAAACAAAAAGAAATAAGTGGGACCTAATAAAACTTAAAAGTTTATGCACAGCAAAGGTAACTACAAACAAGACAAAAAGACAACCCTCAGAATGGGAGAAAATATTTGCCAACGAATCAATGGACAAAGGATTAATCTCCAAACTATATAAATAGCTCATGCAGCTCAATATTAAAGAAACAAACAACCCAATCCAAAAATGGGCAGAAGACCTAAATAGACATTTCTCCAAAGAAGACATACAGATGACCAAGAAGCACATGAAAAGCTGCTCAACATCACTAATTATTAGAGAAATGCAAATCAAAACTACAATGAGGTATCACCTCACACCAGTTAGAATGGGCAACATCAGAAAATCTACAAAAAACAAATGCTGGAGAGGGTGTGGAGAAAAGGGAACCCTCTTGCACTGTTGGTGGGAATGTAATTGATACAGCCACTATGGAGAACAGTATGGAGGTTCCTTAAAAAACTAAAATAGAATTACCATATGACCTAGCAATCCCACTCCTGAGCATATACCCAGAGAAAACCATAATTCAAAAATATACATGCACCCCAATGTTCATTGCTGCACTATTTACAATAGCCAGGTCATGGAAGCAACCTAAATGCCCATCGACAGACAGATAGGTAAAGAAGATGTGGTACATATATACAATGGAATATTTCTAAGCCTTTAAAAGGAACGAAATTGGGTCATTTGTAGAGACACAGATGGACCTAAAGACTGTCATACAGAGTGAAGTAAGTCAGAAAGAGAAAAACAAATATCGTATATTAACACATATATGTGGAACCTAGAAAAATGGTACAGATGAACCAGTTTGCAGGGCAGAGGCTGAGGCACAGATGTAGAGAACAAACGTATGGACACCAAGGGGGGAAAGTCACAGGCGGCGGGCGGGGGAAGAATTGGGTGTTTGGGATTGACATGTATACACTGATGTGTATAAAACTGATGACTAATAAGAACCTGCTGTATGAAAAAGTAAATAAAATTAAATTTTTTAAAAAAGGAATTAGCCAATGTCCTAAGGTAGGTGAATTCATACTCTTGAGAAAATAAATGTCTTTTTTAGTTGGAACGCAGTAAACAAAGGTGAGAGTCCCATAAGAAAAATATGAAAATGTAGTAAGATGTTAACTCATGAGATTCCTTAAAAATTATGTTAAAATTGTCTTCTTTATTCCAAGAACAACAGTAAGTTATTAAATGATATTATGCAGTGGGTATATAAGAGGAGTAGAACTGAGGTCTGTATTCGAGAAATGAAAATTTGTATTCTGAAAATAACACTCTGCCCTATGGACACAGAAATAGAAATGGTCAAAAGTGAATGTAGGTACACCAGCTGGGGACTATTATGATGATCAAAAGTGAGGGATAATGGAAGCTTTAACTCAGATGATAAAGAAAATTAAGAAAAGTGAACACAACAGATATTTAAGAAATAGAATCAATAAAATCTGGTAATGGATTTGAAAGCAGAGTAGCAATAAAGAGTGGTGGCAGTGTGGTGATTTGGAATGAAGGGCCATGAGTTTAATTTTGGACATGCTGAGTTGGAAGCACCTTTGAATTATCTAAGTAGAAATATAAATGCTATTGAGTTCTTAGGTCTGAGGCATACAGAAGAAGGCTATGGAGATATAGATTTTTGAATAACCTGCATCTAACCGTGATCAAAATAAGAATTTTTTAATCTTAAAAATGAATGAATAAGATTACCTTACTAATCTAAGGGGTAAGGGAGAGATTTTGGAGTAAGGAGAACATTGTACCTTGGAGGACACCTAAAGACCTGAGAAGAAGAGAATGAACTTGCAAATGAGTCATGGAATGGAAAGCCAAGAAAGACAGAAAGAAAGCCAGGAGAGTGTGGGTTTATGGATGCCAACGGAAGAAACCGTGTCAAGAAGAAAGTGGTCTACACTGTAGAATGTTAGGAAATTTTATATACATTGAAGAGTGAAATACGTACCTGTCTCTAGTATTATTTAAACAATTGTTGATTTTAAGAAGAACCATTTATATGAAGTAATGGAGACAGAAGCCAAACCACTGAAGAAATGAACAGGAAGAGGGCAAACAAAGATAATATCTTTTCTTTTGAGAAGTTTGGCTATGAAGGAAGAAAGAGACAGAGGCAGCCTATAACTGGAGGAATTTTTGTTTAAATGTAACTTGTGCATGTTTAAAATATGTGAGGGAGAATCCACTTAAGAAGTAAAACACACATAAAAATACATAATATAAATACATAGTAAATAAACATAAATAAAATATATAATATAATTAAGTAAATAAGGTTCCTGAGAATACAAGAAGGAACAGGTCCAGAAGAACTTGGGGATGTTGGCTATGGGTAATAGGAACAACTCTTCTACTGGAAATGGAAGAATCCAGAATATGTTAGAAGTTCTAGGCATGTAGGTTTGGTAGAGAATACTGACATTTGTTTTTGTTGTTTTTAATCTATAGAGTAGGAGGCAAGGTCATATAGCAAACATTAATGTGGAATGCATTAA
This sequence comes from Neophocaena asiaeorientalis asiaeorientalis, assembly GCF_003031525.2. Taxonomy (NCBI): domain Eukaryota; kingdom Metazoa; phylum Chordata; class Mammalia; order Artiodactyla; family Phocoenidae; genus Neophocaena; species Neophocaena asiaeorientalis. The sequence continues at coordinate 3,708,536 of NW_020175320.1, read as the reverse complement.
TAGCAAGTTTGAAGAGAGTATAGAAGTTTTCAAATTGTAGCTCCAAGTAGTGAGAGATCTGGAGAGACAGAAAAAGTCTGTAGGATTTGGAGATATTAAGGGATCAAATGAAGTTAAAATCATTTTTTTTTTTAATTTTTTTTTTTTTGCGGTACGCGGGCCTCTCACTGCTGTGGCCTCTCCCCTTGCGGAGCACAGGCTCCGGACGGGCAGGCCCAGCGGCCATGGCTCACGGGCCCAGTCGCTCCGTGGCATGTGGGATCCTCCCAGGCCGGGACATGAACCCGTGTCCCCTGCATCGGCAGGTGGACTCTCAACCACTGCGCCACCAGGGAAGCCCAAAATCGTTATTTTATAGTGATATCAGTCTGCCATATTGTGTTTTCCCTAGTAACCCTCAGCCACCTGGATCTAGACAGGGAAACAGTGGGTAGCTGGAATCATACAAGGCTGGAAGACTTGAATGGAGCATTCCAAAGACCGTTACGAACATGGATTTTAGTGGAAACCTGGGGTATTAATTATATTACTCAAGGAGAATGGATAATCTAATAGAAAGGAGAAAATGCTGGGAAGAAAAAAAAAAAAAAAATACCAGTGTTAGGAAATAACGGAGTAGGACAAGCCGGCAAAGGAGACTGAGAAGTAAACAGAAGTGGGAAGATAGCCAAGACAGTCCAGAATCATACAGAATGCAGTAAAAGAGAGAGTCAACAAACGTAACTAGTCAGCAGTGTCAATGAAAAAGACAGGTGGATTAAAAAAAGAAATAGCATTGAGCCTTTGGTAATTAGACTATCATGAATTCTCTTGAAAAGAATAGATTGCGTAAGGTAGACAAAAATATCTGACGAACTAAAGACTGAGCAAGATACTTTCCAGAAGTCTGACCCTGAAAGAAAGGAGTAAGAGATGTCTGTCATCATCTTAACTTTCACCTACTTAGAATGGATTCTCATTTTTACATCTCAACCCGTAAGAATACAGAGAGAATGAAAAGGGGAAAAAAGGATTTTTTGTTTGCTTGTTTTTATCAAACAGTTAATAATGGTAACCTGTGGGGTTGCAAATATGAAAGAGATTTCATTGTTTACTGTCTATGCCTCTCTATTTTTTGAAAACTTTTCACTGAGAAAGTAGTCTTTTTGAACTGAGTCACTTTCCTGTACAGCAGTAATTAACACAACATGTAATTCAACTGTACGTCAGTAAAAAAAAAAAAAAAAAAAAAGTACTCTTTTTGTAATTATAAAAGCAATTATAATTTTTAGCATGCTTCTAGTATCTTGGTGTTCTATCTTTAGTAGCATTCAATATTGGAAAATGAGTAAAGTGCTTTCCCATACTGTCCTTATACCGATTAAACTCGAAGTTGCTTTCTACCTGCCTCAAACAAACAAAAAAGCCTTACAAATATATATTTGTTGCTGGAAATGCTCACATACTCATTTTGAATATATTCCAAATCTTTTAGAGGGTGGATTTTTCTTTCTTGCTCAATTTCACACTGACATATGTAAAAGTATAATAAGAATTTGCTATTTAGTCCATTATGTACAAAAGAGCAGGTTGTCTAGTGTTTCAAAAGCATCTTCTGTGGGCTTTTAACTAATTACTCAGTCACGTGAGAAAAGCTGAAGAGAGAATAAGATGCCAGCCTACACAGAAATCATGGAAGCTTGAATCTGGCCACATACGTTGGCAGAAGGAAGGGTGCTTTTATCCTAGTGAACAGAAAAAAATGAGATTAATTTACTTTTATTTATTTATTTATTTTGAGAGCAAAGTGTGATTTACACATGAAGTATCATCGAGCCCAGGTTTGTTGAGATTTGGACAGTACTTTCTACAGCAAAGACATCTCCCCTGTAGACTCTGGAACATGCTGTATTATCTTATCATATAACAGATGACCAGCCATATGGCGAGTGGGGAGGGAAACCGGGGAGGTAACAGTCTACGGTACCAGTAGATGCGTGACTGAGAAAACAAAGGTTAAAACCATATATGGGCAATGTGGATGATTTTCCCATTTTAGTTAGAAGGTTTTTGGTTTTTGTTTTGGAATGGTATTTCCTGTTATATGAGAATATATTCTAAAAACCATATTTATATACAAAATTTTCTTTTAAAAATATATTTTTTAACGTGTTCTTCACAATAGCACAATTGGGATACAGCCTCAGGGTCAATTATAACATAATATGATCCATATATGCTCACTCAAAAAGTCTAGTCTTCCAGAGACATTAAAAAAGATTTAAAATATTTATATGAAATAGCCTAATTCTCCCAGTATGCAAGTTCCTGCCTGGTGGTAGGTTACTAAACTATTTTAGGAGTCTGCAGTCATTCTTTCAAGACACAAAAATACAGTGAGGCAGTAACTTATTTAATGTTACCTCAGCTGCTTAAAGTCAAACCAATTTAAACAATATCTCATTTAATGTTTTGCACTATTATTCATAACGCTTAACAGAAGTAGAAATTTACAATGTGACACTTGCCTCCCACTGTGCAAACTGTTTCTTCATTTTTCTTGAAAAAGTCGGAGACTGACAAATGCCACGGTAGATACACAGAATATGATGTTACAATTACCTACTCAGCTATGGAGAAAATGAAGTATTCCAAATATATGTGATTTTATCACAATTTCTATCACAGCCAATATCTTATTTATTTATAAAACTCATTTTCCTAGTTTAAAATGTAAAGTAATAAGAATAAATTGTGTGAGTCATTATCTTGGCTATGTTTGGCTTGACTTCATGTTGTAAAGCATTCTATGTCACAAAATGCATACTTTTTCAATATAAGACATTTTTACATAAAAACTATACAAGTTATAACTTTTTTGCACTTGCACAATAATTTCGCATATTCATAGGCATAGACAGATAGATATCCACACGTAACAGTCTGTTCTTTACAAAAGTAAGCATTTTTTCAAGATTAACAAATATATTCAAAAATGAACAAATCACAAAGGTATATTTGATTATTTTTTAATAAAGTGAATATATGTTTAATCATCATCCAGAACAAGAAATAATATATTACCCCATCCCAGATACCCCTCATATTCCCTTCCAGTTACTACCACACCTCCCAAAATCTAACCACTAGTCTAACTTTATAGTTAATACAGACTAATGTTGACTATACTTGAACTTTATGAAAAATAATCTAACTATGCCCTCTTCTTCTGTGCTAATCTTCTTTGACACAATACTGTTTTTATGTCTACCCCAACTAACTGCAAGTAGCAGTAATTTTTTCATTTTCATTCCTGTATAGTATTCCACGGTACAGATATATCATGATTTATTTATCCATTCTACAGTTAATAGATACTTGGGTCTTTTACTATTTTGAAAGCTGGTATAAGAATTTGAGCAGTGGAGAGATATTATGTGACTTGAACTTTAATAGAATAATTCCAGATCCAGTATTGAGAATGGACTGGTGAAGGGGGAGAGTAAGGGTGAAAACAGGTAATAACTTTCCAATATCTGTTTGGCATATTAGAAGCTAAGAGATATTAGTAGTGGTAAAAACTGGAAGAATTCCAGATAGATTTGATTTCTTTTCAGTATACTGTCAGTTTTTGCTGATAAATTAGATATGGAGAATGTTAAAAAAAGAGAAGCATTAAAGACAACTCCACTGTCTTTTGCAGAAGCAACTGGAAAAGAGTTATCTTTTACTGAGATGGGGAAATGTATGAGATGAAAAAGTTTATGAATGGATAATTTTTTTAAGCCACAAAACTTGATTTTAGCTATCAAAATAACTAGACTATTTATAAATCCATCCACTAAGAAAAAAAAAAACAAATTTTCTTACAGAAACTATTAGGAAAACAGATGCATGCTTCCTTATTCTTGTTTTCCAAATTACTCCAGTTAATGGAGAAAATGTCTTTAGTCTCACTGAAAGAAGCACACTCACAATTTAGAACATTAGCTTCTTAATATAAACAAAGAAACACAATGTACCTCAAAGGACTTTTTTTTTTTTTTAACCTTTCTGATGAGTAAAATAAAAAAATCAATACCTTAATTTTAGAATTCTGATGGGGTACTGACTCCAATAAAAAATGGCAGGATACTCTCAAACTTTTATATAAGGAAGAACGGCAATTACCGACTCCTTGTACAAGGAGTTACTGGTTATCAGTTATCACAAAACCTGAGACTCACTATGAGCATGAAAGACCTAGAGCTAATACATGTAGGACATTTTATCAATATTCATGAGTATAACACAAAGCCTTGTTGCAATTGGAGAGAAGATAATGATGTAATGAGTGCTAGATTAGGTGAGTAGAGAATGCAATCATTGCTAAAGCCAGTTTTCATAGCCAAACTAGTTTCTCACTCCAGGTAAACTTTGAGCACTACTTTCTAAACCCTTCTCATTTAAGAAAATGTACTTTACGAGATATGTAAACTAATGGGAAAATACATCAGATTTGAGATCCTGCTTAAATATAAACCTTACAATTTCAGAAAAGCCTTTGTGGGAGACGTTGTACAATTCACAGATCAAAGAATAACCTGTCTATTGTTCTGTTTCAATTATTATGGAAACTGAAGCCAATGACATGCATTAAGGATATGTTAAGGCAATATGTTTGCTTCTTCCAGTTCTCTCTCTATATATAAATAGCAACATTTGCATGGTGTATTATAGTTTACAAAGTGCTCACTTGATTTTTGATTTTACATCTTAGATTCAAAGGCACACTTTAAATAGCAATCATTATCTCTAGAAAAATGTAAGCACTGGCAGAGCACACAAATGTAACCAACTCTACATTTCATTCTGTATTTAGATAAGAACTGCACAGTAGTTTGCAGCAACTATTAGCAGATATTTGCTTTTTGGAGCTTCACACATACCTTAAGTCCCAGCGATATTCTCTCCCCTACATGCTATCTTCCTCTTTGTCATTATAAGAATCCTTTCTTTGTGAAACACCAGTTCATGGCCACGATATAACATATGAACTCTTTAAAACACTCTGTCTCTTGCTCTCTTCTCTTAAACTTACAGTACTTAGAATCTAAGCCACTCCATAAAGCATGTAACTGAAGTGGATGGTGTTCAGCTTGATCTGCCTATCTTATTTTGAGTATTTTTCTGCTCTTCACCCAGGCCGGTCCTCCAAATACCTAGAAATACCACTACTTTCAACCTTGTTCTGCCCTCCAGACCTCCAAAACAAAGCTTTATGATTTTGATTTCCTACTAATAATGCCTTTTGCAACCCCCTTCCAACCTTCAATCTACCGTTTTTGCCCTATGCCCCAGCTCCTATCCTCTGCTTCAAAACAGTTTTTAAATGTACAAAATAAAATGGTATATAATGGTGTCAAATTATTTCATGTTAATTGTCCCACACTGAGGGGGATTATAATGATAAAATCTTTTATTAAAGGAGATCTACTTGGCAATATTACATAAGTGCATTGTCTTTGCTGAATGGGAGCAGTAGGAATATTGCTTTCTGTGATCAAAAGTAGTAAAAAGGGACTAATTCCTATAGCTTATTAAATTTCAGGTCTGTGGTAAATATCAACATATGCAATCTGTACAAGTACATCAGGTAGAGATCATTATGTCCATTTAACCGATCAGGAAACTCTAGGTTTAGCTTAATTAAAGTAACCACAGTTATACAGTCACATCAGTAATAAATGGCAGAGGCGTATTTCCTACAAATCCAGTCTGTCAGACCACAAGGCTTGTGTTCTTTCTCATACAACAACAACAGAATATGTATTTATATAATATACTGTATTAGTCTGATAGGGTTGTGATAGCAAAATACCACAAATTTCTGGTACAAAATATACAAACAGCTCATGCATCTCAATTTTAAAAAAAAATCAAAAATTGGGCAGAAGATCTAAATGGACATTTCTCCAAAGACGACAGACAGATGGCCAAAAAACACATGAAAACATGCTCAACATTACTAAATTATTTGAGAAATGAAAACCAAAACTACAATGAGGCATCACTTCATACCGTCAGAATGGCCGTCATCAAAAAATCTATTAACAATAAATGCTGGAGAGGGTGTGGAGAAAAGGGAACCCTCTTGCACTGTTGGTGGGAATGTAAATTGGTACAGCCACTATGGAGAACAGTATGGAGGTTCCTTAAAAAACTAAAAGCAGAGCTACCATATGATCCAGCAATCCCACTCCTGGGCATATATCTGGAAAAAAATCATAATTCAAAAAGACACGTGCACCCCGATGTTCACTGCAGCACTATTTACAATAGCCAGGACAAGGAAACAACCTAAGTGTCCATTGCCAGATGAATGGATAAAGAAGATGTGGTAAATATATACAATGGAATATTACTCAGCCATAAAAAGGAATAAAATAATGCCATTTGCAGCAATATGGATGGACCCAGAGACTGTCATACGGAGTGAAATAAGTCAGAAAGACAAATATCATACAATATCACTTATATGTGAATCTAGAAAATGGTAAAAATGAACTTATTTGCAAAGCAAAACAGAGTCACAGATGTAGAAAATAAACTTATGGATACCAAGGGAGGAAGGAAGGGGTGGGATGAATTGGGAGATTGGGATCGGCATTTATACACTATTGATACTATGTATCAAATAGATAATTAATGAGAACCTACTGTATAGCACAGGGAACTCAGTGCTCTGTGGTGACCTAGATGGAAAGGGAATCTAAAAAAAGAATGGATATACGTATACGTATAACTGATTCACTTTGCTGTACAGCAGAAACTAACACAACATTGTAAAGCAACTGTATTCTAATAAAAATTAATTAAAAAAAAAGAAAACATACACAGAGAAAAGCTTTGCTCACTCTACTTTTGATTTAATCATAACTACAAAGTGTGTCTTTATAATAAAAATAACAGTCTTTAAAAAAATGACTTCTCAATGTTTTTACTGAAAGAATTAAAATATAATTGAGCCGTTTCTCTAACATAGCTGGTTAAAATTTGTTTTTATTATTGTTTACTTTTATTATTTATTGTTTCTCTTCATTAGTATTTATTAAATAATAAAACAAGCATTTATTGTTTGCTTTTATTATTTATTATTGTATTATATACTTTAGAAAAATATATATCACCTTCACATCTTATAATTGGTAACATGTAAAACCTCTAGCAGGTTATTTCTTAAATGAGCTGTAAGATATCAGAGCATTTACAGTTTTCTTCTGTGATGATTAATCTTAAGTACCTTTAGAAATAATGATTCTCTGACTACTTTGACATCAATGCCTCATTAGAGTAGCATATTTTGCTTTATGCTATTTCTTTGATGTTAATGTTTTTTGTGAAATTAGAAAGGAATATTTTTCTGATATCTTCATAAGTCACATTTCTTGTCATTGATTAACAATCGAAAAATATATTCCTTTTTCTACTAAAATTTGTGTCTTCTCTAAATAAACTGCTGCTCTGATTTTATCTGATATTTTATTACAATATTCTCTGTTATTTAATAAATAAATGTAAAGATGACAAAAAGTAATACTTTATGTACATCAATTCTGGATTCCATAAGTTTTCACTTGTTTAACTGACTATCTCAAAACATCTTTCCAAATTGCAATTAACACAACATATCGGGGTGTTATCGACATTTTGAACAAATGCTCAACAATCTTCTTTTTATTTGTACTTATCTTCTTAATCTTTTATATTATATCTTAAGGCTTTTAAAATCTTGATATACCTATGGTGCAAGAATTGAACAGAACATTGTTTTGGGAACTGGCTGAGGAGAAGCTGAATTAAGATACTTTAAGTTTAGCGAGATGTTATCTATGTGTTTGACAGTCATTTCAACATGTGATGTAGGGAATGGCTTGCAAGGATATTCCTACTACCCACTGTGACAATTCACTCAGCTTCATGGCAGAAAAGTACAAGAAAAGAAATAGTATTGCAGTATGAACATGTCCTACAGCCACACAGACTCTTATCAAACACAGGAGAGTACGACACGGAAGAGAAGTCATAGTCAGTATTGCCCTAAAGACCAGACAAGAAGTAATACTGTCTTAAACTTCACACTTCAGAAGACTCCTCATATCACAAACACTCACAAAAACATTTATTAAAAAAATCATGCATGACTCTCATTCAGGATTTGTATCTAGAGCTGATACAGTGCAACACACAACTTTAAACGTCTACTCGCACGACTAACACCATCAGGCCCTGGGGAAATACTTCTCTTCTGTTTAAATTCTGAAAACCAAAGGTCATTGATTGTGAGTGCCATGAAGTGAGTCTGACTCCGTTTCTGAGTTCAGGAAGGATTTAAGTAGAGAAAGCACTTAGGTAACAGAAAAAACAAATTAATGTGTTGATGAGTCTTCCTCTTAGATAGCAATAATGCAACAGAGTCTTGAATAATAAGACATCATTTCCCAGCAGTTCTCCATAATATTTATTACAGACCTGTTTCACATGGGTCTCCATGTATATTCTTCTCCTTAAATTTCTGGAATGTTAGGGGTAGATTAAACAATTTCAATTAAAATATTTTATATTTTCAAGTTTTACAGTCCCCTCCAAAAACTTGAAAAGGGCCCATGCAAGTGAGTAGCCCTGAAGATTTAGGTTCATTTACTTTATGGTGACCTTTACCTGGCCTGGTTCTATGGACAGGGATGAGGTGTAATCATTCCCATTTGGTGATGACTTGTTGCCTGTGTGGCTTTCTGCTCCATGGTCACTTAATTATAAAGTCATTGTTAGTATATATTTAATGTACTGAACTGCCCAGGTGTTCAGTTCAAGTTTTGGCTCTACCATTTTCTATCAATATTTCCTTAAACAATGTCCCTAGGTTTCCTCTTTCCAGATCTCTACACAGAAAGGGTTAAACTAAATCACAGTATATTACTGGGGTTCAAAGCTAGGCTTCTGTAAAATACACACACACACACACACACACACACACACACACACACACACATATATATATCCAATAATAACTAAGTGACAAAAAATAGAAATTTATTATTCCCCCTTGTAGCAGTCCAAGGTTGAGTGTTCCAGGTTACCAAGAAAATCTGCTCTACCTTGTTCATTAAGGGACCTAGGTTCCTTATACTATATTCTAACTCCAACCCTAGGCATTGGTGTGGTCTGCATAATAAGAGTTGTGTTCTCTTGGATTTCAGTTGGTGGGAAGAAGAAAGAAAATATGGAAGAGACACACCCTTAGTTAATTCCACAGCCTGTAAGTGGCACCCATTCTTCTGATTGTACTCCATTGGTAAGAACTTAGACACACAGCCACACCTAAATTTAAACAAAGCTAAGAAAAGTGGTACGGTTGAATAGACATGAGCTTGGCCAAAATTCTATTTCTATGGCTGAAGGGATACTGGATTTTGGGTGAACAAGGAGCAACATCTGCAATAATCCTTAAACTGTCTTCAAGTTGTGAAATTATAATTTTTATGTCTCAAGTTATTTATTGTTTCATTTTTGCCAAAAGCACATCTAAAATCTGGATAAAATTAGTGCTTGGTAGAACTTTATATTCTATTGAATTTTTATTGCATCTGCATGGGTACAATGCTCCCATAAATATTAAGAAGTGGGATTGTCATTGTTACATACCCTCCCTAAGTTTAGGGTATAAGAATGACAGTAGGTATGAACTGTGGGCTTATTTATGAGACATAGGTGAAGTTTCTTAAAAAATTAGTGCATTTTATAACTGTTTCTAGAGACAGCTGTTGTTGTTGTTATTTTTTCACCATTATTGTAACTTTCTCCAGGCAGATATGTAATGCTAATGTTCTTTTCTTTCCAATTGTGATAATTTATGCTATATTATTTGAATCATACTTCCATCTACAACATTCAACTTTCTATTTAAAAAATAAGTTTAGACTCTGCATATATGAGAACTACTGTCTCTTTTTTAAAGCATGAAAAGGTCATAAAGAATAAGAACTAAATGCTAATTACACCAGAGGCTTTTTAAGTAGTACATATTTCTAGACTAAGGGACTCAAATACACAAAACTATTTCTTTGGTAAAATTCACATGCAGGATAGTATTTTTTTTTTTTTTGGAAACTGATTTATCACAATATGAGAGCAATTTGAACTCATTTTAACTAATTAACATGTTATATTTAGTCATAAAAACATGTCCAGAGCACAGTAAAAAAACTACATTACAAAAGTCTACCTTAAATTTTCTCTAAGATGAGTGAACTCTTTAGAACCATCATAGAAAATGACACCATGATTTTCATGTTACCTCGGCCAGATGTTTTGTTTGTGTTGCTGTTGTTTTATACTATCTTGGAGCTGTAATTTTTTCTAGGATTTCTCTTTTAAGTGTATTACGAAAACAAACAAACAAAATTCTTCAATATACCTCCAATGATCAGGTGGAGAGTTCACAATTTGAGCATACTTTAGGGAAGATGTCTAAGGCTAATAACGGGCTACTCCAAGCTATTTTGACTCTAACGCATGGGGTCAAAGTGTGGTCCCTAGACCAGAATAATCAGCATCACCTGAAAACCTGTTATAAAGGCCAACCCTCAGGTCCCACCCCAGATTTACTGGATCAGAAACCCTGAAAGTAGGTCCCAGCAATCACTGTTCTAATAAGCTCATCATGCTTACTGGCAAGATGGCAGAGTAGGAGGGCTCAGAACTCACTCCCCTCCGCCCCCCATGAATATATCAAAAATGCATTGACACGCGGAACAATCCTCACTAAAAACTAACTGGAGGGCTTCCCTGGTGGTGCGGTGGTTGGGAGTCCGCCTGCCGATGCAGGGGATGAGGGTTCGCGCCCCGGTGTGGGAGGATCCCACATGCCGTGGAGCGGCTGGGCCCGTGAGCCATGGCTGCTGAGCCTGCGCGTCCGGAGCCTGTGCTCCGCAGCGGGAGAGGCCACAACAGTGAGAGGCCCGCGTACCGCAAAAAAAAAAAAAAAAAAAAAAAAAAAAAAAAACTAACTGGAGACTGGCAGAAACATTCCTGTAGATCCACATGGAATCAGGTAGGAAGGGAAGCAATCAGGTTGCTACCTGTGCCCCTGGGAAGGGACTCAGAGGAGAATAGAGATTACACAGGCAGAGATCTTCCCTTGGGAGTGAGCAGGTGTAGGCAACATTGGGCGCCCCTGCCCTCGGGTCTGAGACTGGGAAGAGTAGTCCTATGGGCTGGTTGGAGGGCCAGCGGAACTGATAGAAAGGATATGGGAAGCCTGGACTCCCTTCATGAGGAGCATGCATGTGACTGCTTACTCTGGGGGAAAGAGGGCAGAGAGGGCAGATTGAAACTGCATGGGATGTTACCTGGTTTCCTGCACCAGTTTTGGCATGTGCCCCACGTTCAGCTGAGTGCCAGCTCTGACCCCTTTGATCACGATGCAGCTCCACACTGGGAGGAGGGCTGCTGCCTGCCATGGCTTAGGGGAGAGCTCAGCTGTGAGGGACAAAGGTGGCTCAGACACAGAGTCGCATCTGAGCCGGCAGGGGCAATCATGACTGGTGCTCACGGAGGCAGCACATCAAAAGCAGACTGGGTCTCTGACTGCAGATGGGGCTGCCATGGTTTGTGCCTAGACCTTTGCTGAAAACCAGGACCAGCCCCCCTTGTTCCACCACTGGTCCCCCCTGGAGCAAGGGTGCTGGTGCTGGGAAGGGGGAGAACACTCACTAAAGGGAATGAAGCAAGCTCAGACTCGACCCTTAGGGCTTCTCCAGAAACATGGGACTTGACACCACTGGCAATAGGCTGGTGCTGGCCAGTGAGCAGAGGCAAAGTTTTGGCTCACACCTGGCTCTGGCTCTGGTCCCTCCATCTTCAGCCCCACTTACAACTAAGGTGATAACTGCCAGCACACCCTGGGGAAAGATGTGACTTGTGTTCATGTCGGATCTAGTTCTTTCACCAAAGATATCAGGCACACACAGAGGCTACAGGTATGCTCCCACACAAGGACACCCTTTCAAGATTGCAATAGGTAACTGTTTCACACAATTTCATAGAGACAGAGAAATTTAAGCAAAATGAGAAGACAGAGGAATATGTTCCCATTGAAAGAACAAGAGAAAATACCTGAAAAAGACAACTAATGAAACAGAAGTAAATAACTTGCCAGATAAAGAGTTCAAAGAATTATTAATAAAAATGCTAAATAAATTAGGGAATTTAATTTATGAACACAGTGAGAATTTTAACAAGGAACTAGAAAATATAAAAAAGAACTAGTTAGAATTGAAGAATACAATAAACAAAATAAAAAAAAAAAACTAGAAGGAATTTACAGCAACCTAGGTGATACAGAAGAATGCATAAGAGATCTGCAAGATATAATAATGGAAATCACCCAATCAGGACAGCAAAAAGAAAAACAAACTAAAAAAAGAGAACAGTTTAAGGGGCCTCAAGAACAACATCAAGCATACCAACATTCACATTATAGGGGACCCAGGAGGAAAAGAAAGAGGGAAAAGGGTCAAAAATGTATTTGATGAAATTATGGCTAAAATCTTCCCAAACCTGAAGAAGGAAACACATCCAGGCACAAGTGAAACAGAAGGTTCCAAACAAGATGAACCCAAAGAGAGCCACACAAAGACATATCATAAGTAAAGAAGTATCTATAGGAAAAGGAAAATCTCAGCAGTAAAGGCAAATATGTAGCAAAGGCTGAGGATCAACCACTTAAGCTGGTAAAAAGTTTAAAAGACAAAAAATTATAAAACCAAGTATAACTACAAAGAACAGAGTAGGGATAAATATAAACACTAGAAACAAAATGTGGGGGAGGGGAGTAAAAATTTAGATCTTTGAACAGTTGAACTTAAGTGGCTACCTGTTTAAAACAAGTAGATATAATTATAGGTCAACATATAGGAACCCCATGGTAAGTAAAAATTAAAAAACTCAATAAATACACAAAAACTAGAGAAAAAGGAACACAAGCATACTACTAAAGAAAATCATCAAACCACAAGGGAAGAAACTAAAGGAAGAAGAAAAGAACAGAGAAGAATTACAAAAATGCTCTGCTTGTGGCTCTAAATGCTCTGTCACTGCTATACATTAAGCCAGAAATTGTAGTGAAAACTGGCGTCTCTTGCAGACACACATATATTCACATATATATGCATATACATATATACATACAAATATATACATATAAACTTTGTAAATTACATATAATTTTTTAATCTTCTAATTTTTGTGTTCTTCCTTCTTTATTCACTGTGCAGGCTTTGAGACCAATTTTTAAATCCATGAATTTGTTAGTAGAAGTCAATTTTTTCCCATGAATCACTATTTAAATACAGTGTAATCTATATATAAGCTTATTTTTCTATGATCTAATACAGGTTAAAAATGTAAACCTAAGGAGGAATTTATATAAATTCATGAACCATAGAAGAGTAAATTATTATTGAGGAAACAGAAAATTTTTAGAATATATCCATGGTATCATTAGGGCAACTCTCAAAGGTCAGTTCTGCCACAAAGATTAAATTTCTCTGCCCATTTGAATTCAGGCAGTATAGTCATGAAATGTAAGCAAAACAGCATTTCTTAGTAGAAGTATGTGTGTTGTTCCCACACTCTCCTTTCCCGGAAGCAGGTATATAGTTTCCACATTCTCTTTTCCTTGTCCCTTTGCATACAAGGAAGCTTGTATGAAGATAGAGCCCCTATCAGTATGGATCTCTGAGTCCATGCAGAGACCCCCTTGCTGACATGCAATGAACCCATAATGTTGTGAGAAATAAGCCTTTCATTTTAAGCTGCTGACTTGCTTCACTGTTTGCTACCAGTGTATAACCTAGTTTGTCATGCCTGATACAATTCTGCAAATCTTACGATGTTCATATTTTGTAATTTCTCAAAGTCCTCAAGGTCCTAAAACAAAGGGCTATAGGTAATAGAAAAAGGGTGGGATTAAGAAACTATTGCAGGACCTTAGACATTTAGAGATGTCAATCAGAGCTACTCTGCTTTTAACTATTTTATATATAGTTCTGTTGCTCTCAGTCTGCTCCCCCTCACCAAAAAAAAAGAAAAAATAGTACATCACTATTGCCATGGATAACTCTTAAATTCCTATTTTAGTCAAATACTAAATTACACTCCATAGGCTTGCCCTGTAATAGCTTCATGTTTCATTCCACACATATTTGATAAGAACCTATCACATACAAAGATGGGTTATAGGGCTTTGTGGAAGATTTAAGAAATAGAAGGTTGCATTTCTCGTTCTCCAGAACGATATAGTCTAGCTATAAAATTTATAAAATTTCTTTAAAATTTTCTCCAAATGGGGCAGGAGAAGCCTGTTAACACTTTTTTCACGTATTTATTTATTTTAAAGAGAATGCACAGAATTAAGTATAATAACCATTTAATTTTTTAAAATGCATCTGCTGTGAAAGAAAGCTACATATCTGCCTGTGAGAAATAAGTATCATCTTTGATCCCTTGCTTTAAGCTCTTTTGTTTTAGGAATCCATTTAAATTTTTGATAAGTAGACAAGCTTAAATGAATTTTAGGGCAAAACTTGTCTCTTTGTATCCCCAAAATTCAAAAGGAGTTACAAGAGGATTTCAAATGGTAGCCTAATTTTGTTATAAGTAGAGTAATTAAAAGGATTAGAAAAAGTTCTCCCCTTTTTTAGACAGATAGTCTGCATGAACTACAGAGGCTTACAGATAACCCTTTGCCTTCCATCCCTAGCCACAACAGGAGCAGTTCTGGGACTGCTAGACAACTGAAAATTCTCGCCTTCAGGCAAAGGGCTAAAAACAGTATCGATAATCTCCGAATAATGCATGTGATAGAAACCATAGAAAATAAAAGGCATATGAAAAACTGCAATAAAAATAATCCCAGTACGGTCTGATCCCAAAGGAAAGAGATTCCTAATTTTACCACCACCTAAATAAGTGATGAATACATCACTTATTCAGGCAGTGTGTAATAAGTACCATGAGTGACCACGATGCCATTCTTTTTATTCTGAATACATTTTTCTCCTCTTCCCCATTTTAGTCTTTTGAGTGGCTTCTAGCCACCAAGGCCCACTTCAAACTCTATTTCTTTTTTTGAACTATTTGCTAATCAACCCACCAGGAATCACCTGCATCCTCTCTCTGGTCATGTTGCCCTCACTACGATGCATTTAGTCTTCAATGGTTCACCAGTTGTTGCACACGTATTAGCCTCCTCTCCCCAGACAGTAACTGACTTGCTAATTAGCACTGACTATGAAATTGCAAACCCCCATTCCTACCTTTCTCAACATGACCCACAAGGAAATGATGAGTATATACTAAGTAACCTGTAACCCCTGTGCACCACCCATTTCTGCATAATCCCTTCATCTACTCTAGCAACACTAATAGAAGACTATACCCTTAAAGTAGGAAGCTGGGTAATTCTTAGTGAATTTACCATCTTCTTTGTTGTAGATAATTATAACTTGCTTAAAATTCTGATTTGGAAAATTGTCAAAGTTCAGCAATTAATGATAGTAAACACCTATGTTTTCCTCATTTTTGATAACTGGAAGAGCACTTTCCCCCTCTTCAGTTCTCTAGCACTATTGTTATTGCCTGTGGTTCTGCAAAAATTACTGAAAGTACCGGGGTACCTTCAAGATGGCGGGGAAGTAAGACATGGAGATCACCCTCCTCCCAACAAATACATCAAAAATACATCTACATGTGGAACAATTCCTACAGAACACCGACTGAACGCTGGCAGAAGACCTCAGACTTCCCAAAAGACAAGAAACTCCCCACGTACCTGGGTAGGGCAAAAGAAAAAAGAAAAAACAGAGACAAAAGAATAGGGACGGGACTGGCACCTCTGGGAGAGAGCTGTGAAGGAGGAAAGGTTTCCACACACTAGGAAGCCTCTTCGCGGGCGGAGACTGCGGGTGGCGGAGGGGGGAAGCTTCGGAGCCGCGGAGGAGAGCGCAGCAACAGGGGTGCGGAGGGCAAAGTGGTGAGATTCCGCACAGAGGATCGGTGTCGACCAGCACTCACCAGCCCGAGAGGCTTGCCTGCTCACCAGCAGGGGTGGGTGGGTCTGGGAGCTGAGGCTCAGGCTTCGGAGGTCGGATCCCAGAGAGGGGACTGGGGTTGGCTGCGTGAACACAGCCTAAAGGGACTAGTGCGCCACAGCTAGCCGGGAGGGAGTCCGGGAAAAGTCTGGACCTGCCGAAGAGGCAAGAGACCATTGTTTCGAGGTGCATGAGGAGAGAGGATTTCTTCCCTGTCTGCCCAGAGAAGGCAGAGCACCACCTAAACAAGCTCCAGAGATGGGCGTGAGCCGCGGCTATGAGCTCAGACCCCAGAGACGGGTATGAAACGCTAATGCTACTGCTGCAGCCACCAAGAATCCTGTGTGCAAGCACGGGTCACTATCCACACCACCACTCCCAGGGTCTGGTGATCCAGGGACAATTTCCCCAGGAGAACACACGGTGCACCACAGGCCACTGCAAAGTCATGTTAGCCTCTGCCGCCACAGGCTCACCCCTCATTCCAATTATAACTACTGTAGCTCTCCCTCCCCCTGGCTTGAATGGCCAAGAGCCCCCTAATCAGCTGCTGCTTTAATCCCATCCTGTCTGGGCAGGGAACAGATGCCTGAGGGCAACCTACATGCAGAGGTGGGGCCAAACCAAAGCTGAACCCCCTGAGTTCTGCAAACAAAGAATAGAAAGGGAAATTTCTCTGTGCAGTCTCAGGAGCAGTGGATTAAAACCTCACAATCAACTTGATGTACCCTGCATCTGTGGAACACCTGAAGAGACAACGAATCATCCCAAAACTGAGATGGCAGACTTGGGGCACAACTGTAGACTTGGGGTTTGCTGTCTGTGACTGATTTCTTTCTGATTTTTATGTTTATCTTCGTTTAGTTTATACTGCTTGCTAACATTGGTGGATTTGTTTATTGGTTTGATTGCTCTTTTTTTTTTCTATTATTTAATTTTATTTTTTTATTTTAATAATTAAAAAAATTCATTACTATTTTTTCTTTCTTTTTTCTCCCATTTTTTCTGAGCCATGTGGCTGACAGGGCTTTGGTGCTCCAACCTGCTGTCAGGCCTGAGCCTCTGAGGTGGGAGAGCCGAGATCAGGACACTGGACCACCAAAGACCTCCCGGCCCCATGTAATATCAATCGGCAAGAGCTCTCCCACCCAATTGGTGGTATAATAAAAGTACCTGGCTGCTCTAAATTGTATCAAGCCTCTAGGCTAGACAAATTATATCCCAGAATTCTGAGGGAACTGGCAGATGTTGATGTAGAACTACTTTCAGTGATTTTCTTTTTTTTTTTTTTTTTTTTTAGATTCCATATATATGTGTTTGCATACAGTATTTGTTTTTCTCTTTCTGACTTACTTCACTCTGTATGAGGTTTTGGCCATAAACACTACACTATTATTAATGAGAGAAATTCTTCCACAGAGAGCTGGAAACACAATTCAATGCCCAATACAATCTCTAAATATTAAATTAAATCAGCATTTAAAAATGAAAGAAAAGGAAAACTAGTTCCAATTAACCAACTGGACAATAAAGCAGTATGAAGCAGATACTGCCATATGGTATTCCAGGGTATCTGATACTGGTTATTCCATTCACTTCCAGAGTGTGGGGGACATGCTAAAAATTCAGTATCATAAATATCTTTTTTAAATTTATGATTCATTTTCCCTCTATTCATACTGAAAATAGTCACGAGCGTATTTCTATGGTTTACACTTAAATCAACAAAGAACTGTGACCTTGGGTAACAGGTCACCTAGAGTAATATTGATGTTTTCCCAAACTCTTTCTTAAAGACAGGTAGAAGCAATGGAATAGGAGGTGGAAAAAAAAATAAATTATCCTGTCAGACATAGAATTGTTGAGAGATTGGAAGGTTAAGAAACAGGAAATGTAACAAATCTTATTTACAGAAGGGAGGAAGGCTCAAGACATTCATTTTTAAGTGACTTTAATTTAGAGTCAACCAATATTGTTGAGAGGACTCTATGCCACATTACTCTGCTATACACTTTCACAGCCATTGTCTATTTAGCTTCAAAAATTATCCATGAGGTAGAAATTATTATTGCCATTTTACAGAACAAGGAAACAAAGGATATTAAGCAATTTGCCCAAATCTACGTAACTGGTAAGTGAGGGAGGGCTCATGATAAACAGTGATGTTCTCTGCAAGATGAGGGATGAGGGAGCTATCCCCGGTTGTGTGCTGAATGACAAAAGCAGAGGAGAAGGCATGAATGGTGCTTCCATTCACCAATCTGTAGCAAATATTTGCCATGCCATACCCCATTAGCTTCCAATTAAACTATGTCTACTTTCTGGTATATTAACATATTGACCACAATAGGATAGCACATGCATATATCACTATAACTCAGGATGATAAACATTATTCCTGGCCTGCCCATAAACTCTCAGAGTTCTTTTTCCACCCCACCACCTTAACCATCACACTGGAGGATCACTTCCCATGAGGATAAAAGAGAAACCAAATTATGTTAAAAATATGATTAATGACTATGAGGAAAGCTGATATTAGAATGTATTCTAAAAAGCCATGATTTAAACTTGAATTTGATGTGATCAATGGGACAAGTTTAAAGAGACTATAGTTAAGGATAAAAATGAAAAGCTTCTGTTTACATAATATTTCATTAGTATCTGGAGATACAGAGATCAATGCAGTAATTAATGACATAGCTGTGATTCCTTACATCTTATTAATCATTAACAGGATATAAAAGTGTGTATATAATTGGGAAATTCAGCTAAGCTTCATTATAAAAGGAAAAATACACTAGAAGTCATTTTTGTTTAGCTCATGTATTAAAACTATTTCCACCAGGCAGTAATGACAGCAATCTAAAAAAATTTCCTAACAAGTAGCTAGCACACAGTGATACATAAAAAGAAATCTTTTGATTTTTTCCCTTTGTTTTCTGTATCATTTTCACATTCTCCTTCAGTTAACTGGACACTTAGCTAAGCCATATATGTCATATGTCATAAATGTCATAATGAAAACCTTTCACTAAACTCCTAAGGAAACAGTTTTTAGCATCACCATATCTACTGTGACAATTATGCTAAAACCAAAAGACGAACCTTGATTCTTTTCAATCCATGGAATAATATGGTGGGTGAGTCATAAGGAAATTATTTTACCGTCTAGTGTTCAAAATAAAAATACACTAATAAAGCTGTATTTTAAATGGTACATCTGTATAAAGTATGATAATGAAGTGATTTCTAATTTGATTAAATGTCATAATCACTATTTTTCTTACTTTAATAATTAAGAAACAAAGGTACAAACGTTATCATATGATCAATACCAGAATTTTATTAAGTAGGCCATTGGACAAATCAGAAGATCCTTACAGAATTTCAGCGATCTTCGACTGCCAAAAGTAAATTCAGTTTTGGACAATACAGAAAAATGTTGGAAGGTAAGGCTGGATCACTGAAGCACGGTTTCCATTTATTTCTTCAATGTTAGGGGTCAAAGAGGAAATTTCCTCAGTGCTTCTCTACTTCACTGAAACAAAACTTTAGCTCACAGTGAATAAACTATGTAAGAAATGACTTTAATGACCTTTATCGAGATACTACTGGATACAAGATACTGTGCTAAATGGTCTGGAAACATACATAAATAACAGGTGTATTATTTTTTAGGGCTGCTGTAACACAATATCACAGACTAGGTGGCTTCAGCAAGAGAGATTTATTTTCTCAGTCTGAAGGCTGCAAGACCAAGATCAAGGTGTGGCCAGGGTTTGCTCCTTCTAATGCCTCTCCTTGGCTTGTAGATAGCTGCCTTCTCCCTATGTCTTCACCTGGTCTTCTCCCTCTGTACATGCCTATGTCCTAATTTCCTCTTCTTATAAAGACACTGGTCATACTGAATTAGGGCTCATCCTAATGACCTCATTTTAACTTATTTACATCTCTAAAGACCCTGTCTCCATATATAGTCACATCCTGAGGTACTGGGGGTTATGGCTTCAATGTGTAAATTTTGGGGAACTCAACTCTCCCAACAACAGTAGCATTCCCGCCCTCTGGGACTTTTAAAATAATAGAGAAAAACATAAAAGTAACAGTAACATAAGGCAGAAAGTGGTGAAAGTTATAGCAGGAATTCAAAATTATGAAGGAGCATAGAAAGGCTTAAAGGAGGAAAAAGCTTAAAGGATGAAGGTTTTCTAAGGACAGGATTTCAGCAGACTTGAGAAGAATATGGTGAAAAGGACAGAAAATGACATGATCAGAATAGGCACTGTGTAGGGCTAATTTTTCTTTTAATAATCAAACCTTACTCTGATTGACATATATTATGTGTTTAAGATGATAAAGGTCATTTGGTTGCTGATAGCAAAAGCGGCAATATGAAATCATATTTTCTTCAGCGTTCTATGTAAAATATATCACAGGCAAATTAAACATATCATTTTAATTCACAACATATCATTTGCACTTGTGGGCATTTTTGAAAAGAAATAGAATACAGACAGAAATAGAATTGTACCCGCCGTACACCAAAAGTAGATATGGATAATAAAAGTCCAACAGCAATTGGATTATCCTTGTAAGAAATCTATATAACAAAAAACTATGCCTATAGTAGCTCTTTTTTTCTGAGGGTCATTTCGCAAATTTATGTGATGCAACAGTATTTTAAAGTCTTTCCTGTTATAAAGTGTCACTATCTGAGTAAAAAAAAAAAAAGTAGATTTGTGATATTTTATTACCAGTGAGCGCAACCTATATTCATCTGCCCAACACACTACTCTTAGTCCTGTTTGCAAAACAGGTAATATTTCTGACAATAACAAAGAAATCTTCTCAATTTTAATTGATTTTATTTAAAAAGCAGAAGAGAGTAGTAAGGAACCTCACAAAATACCCTTTTATATTATCAGAGGAGAAAAATGCTGAACTTTCAATGAAATTCATAATAAATCTGTGCTTCCTTATAACTTCTTACATATGTCACTGGCAGATAAAATGAATTTTTACTTACTACTTAAAATTACAATTCAATAGCACTCAGCCATGTGACATTAAAAATGTGGTAAAGGGGCTTCCCTGGTGGCGCAGTGGTTGAGAGTCCGCCTGTCGGTGCAGGGGACACGGGTTCGTGCCCCGGTCCGGGAAGATCCCACATGCCGCGGAGCGGCTGGGCCCGTGAGCCATGGCCACTGAGCCTGTGCGTCCGGAGCCTGTGCTCCGCAATGGGGGAGGCCACAACAGTGAGAGGCCCGCGTACCGCAAAAAAAAAAAAAAAAAAAATGTGGTAAAGTACAGGATTTTCATTTTGTTTCCAGATATTTTTCCAAAGGCATATTAAAGTTCTCTTGTCTATTATCACGGCAATTATTTAGGTTAGTGTCAGAAAATGTTTGAAAGACATATGAATTCCGCATTTCATATCACTTGTTAGTCCCTAAATAAGCAGAAAAAAATTTACGTTCAGTGAATTACAAAAACAAAATTAAAGTACTCAGATTTTACATTAGGAAGTAAAGATCTTGGCACATAAACCTTTAGCACTGCAGGAAATGAGCTTCATTTTTCACACTGGTGAAAGGTACAGAGTGATCATTCTGTACAATTATATAGCTAGGCAGAGCCTTGATTTGGATACAGTACTATACCAAAAAAACCCAAAAACTCATTTTGCATAGCTATGCTTAATTTTTGCAGTTGCCTAAAGTAGTTATGCTACTTACACAATCTGGCTTTGCTCTAAAGCCTGTGTTGGGAGGCTCTGAAACGTAAACAGAGTAAAATCTGCCCCAGATCACTGGGAAATTACTTCTGTAGAGATCAAATGAGAGTTTATTAAGTAAAACAGATTTAGTTAAACTAATGTTTGTTAAGTATCTCCTGTATAGCAAACACTGTGTAAGACACTGCAATGAAGGAAAACCTAACAATCTGCACACATCCATGGTGCGTGGTTGCTTCTCTTTCTTTGACTTAATTTTTTACTAATCTGATGTTTTGAGTGGTGGTTTTGGATGTTTTCGTTTACCTTTAAATTCTTCAGAATCTCACTAAATTCTGATGTGGGAAGAAAGAGTCTCATATTCCCAGCCAAACCATATTTAGTCTAGCTCAAAGGGATATTTATTTTGCATTATCATGATCATACAAAATTGTCCAGCTGTGTCCACATGGACAACCAAAGATTTATAGAGGAAGGGACTTGAGCTTTTGTTAATTATTTGACTCAAAAGCTGAATGAGTAACAAATCGAAAGTTAGGCTTAGGAGTTAGGTACATCTATCTCCTTGATTCAAGAAAGTTCCAGATGGAAAAACTCTGAATTATGGCCTAAACATGACCTTCATATTTTAACATTTAAAAAAAGAGCCAAAAGCTATTTTGCACGAATAGGTTTTGGTTTTTTTTTGCGGTACATGGGCCTCTCACTGTTGTGGCCTCTCCCGTTGCGGAGCACAGGCTCCGGACGTGCAGGCTCAGCAGCCATGGCTCACGGGCGCAGCCGCTCCGCGGCCTCTGGGATCTTCCCAGACTGGGGCACGAACCTGTGTCCCCTGCATCGGCAGGCAGACTCTCAACCACTGCGCCACCAGGGAAGCCCGCAAAAATAATTTTTAATAGGAGACAATCTGACGTGATTAAAAGGTAACTAAAAGTAACATTATTATTATTTATTGTATTAGAGAATTGGAGCAATTCAGGAATTCTCTGTGACAGGTCTCTATACATTAAATTTGATTATACTAGCCAAATTCATTCTAGGGGGAGCAATAAATAGAAATATCTATGGAACTCTTAGAGTTCTTGGCCTAAATGATCACACACATATTAATAACAGCATTTCTTAAGAAAAACAGAAGTTAAAAAAAGCATGCACCAAAATAAGCACATGCACACACACTATGGAACAGCTATTTAAACCATATAAATATTAATGCAAAAAATTATAAATTCATTTATAGTGACAGTGTAAATGTATACCATGCCTTAATAAAAGTACTTTTCATTAATACAGCCACACTTTTTTTTGTTAAATATGATAGACAAAAACTAATAAAACCATCATAAATCTATAGTTTTAGAAGAAGTTACCATTGTTCCTTAGCAGGTTTTTATACTTTGAAAATGATGTTAACTAAAAATGCAATGGTTTATGATAACTTAAAATTTTCAAATAACTAGATTTTATAACCCAGTTCACAAAGAAGAGTAGAGTCACAAAGCTGAATAGTTAGGTGGAGAGAATTTATATGCAATTTATTATGAAAACATAAAGTACATAAATCACCATCAAGATGGTGGATGCAAATTTTCAAGAAGACATTGAATAATGCCATGGGAATTTAAATGTGGCTATAATATACTGAATTATGTAGATACACAAAAAAGCACGTTTTTCATTACTCCAATGATCATTATACAGTATTAGTACTGTATCCAAAAAACAAAATTTAATCTACATATGAAAGTTCCTGAAATTAACTAAATTGAAAAGACTATGGGAAGTTGTGTGGCAGTTGGTTTGCATGGCACTGAATATTACAATTAAGTGTTAGAGTTCTGGTGATTTCAAGTCTTATCAATGTTTTTTGTTGTTGTTCATTTAGATTTTTAATAGTCATAATCTGATGGCCAAAAAACACATGAAAAGCTGTTCAACATCACTAATTATTAGAGAAATGCAAATCAAAACTACAGTGAGGTATCACCTCACACCAGTCAGAATGACCATGATCAAAAAGTCTACAAACATTAAATGCTGGAGAGGGTGTGGAGAAAAGGGAACCCTCCTACATTGTTGGTGGGAATGTAAATTGATACAGCCACTATGGAGAACAGTATGGAGGTTCCTTAAAAAGAACTAAAAATAGAACTACCATATGATCCAGGAATCCCACACCTGGGTATATATCCAGAGAAAACCATACTTCAAAAAGATACATGCGGGCTTCCCCGGTGGCGCAGTGGTTGAGAGTCCGCCTGCCGATGCAGGGGACACGGGGTCGTGACCCGGGCCGGGAAGATCCCACATGCCGCGGAGTGGCTGGGCCCGTGAGCCATGGCTGCTGGGCCTGCGTGTCCAGAGCCTGTGCTCCGCAGCGGGAGAGGCCACAGCAGTGAGAGGCCCCCGTACCAAAAAAAAAAAAAAAGATACATGCGCCCCAATGTTCATTACAGCACTATTTACAATAGCCAAGACATGGAGGCAAACTAAATGTCCATTGACAGAGGAGTGGATAAAGAAGCTGTGGTACATATATACAATGGAATATTCCTCAGCCATAAAAAAAATGAACTAATGCCAGTTGCAGTAACATGGATGGACCTAGAGATTGTCATACTAAATGAAGTTAAGTCAGACAGAGAAAGACAAATACCATATGATATCACTCATATGTGGAATATAATTTTTTAAATGATACAAATGAACTTATTTACGAAACAGAAACAGACTCACAGATTTCGAAAACAAACTTGTAGTTACCACAGGGGAAACATGGTGGAGAGGGATGAATTGGGAGCTTGGGATTAACATATACACACTACTACATATGGAATAGATAAACAACAAGGACATCACAGGGAACTCTACTCAATATTCTGTAATAACCTATACGTGTATAGGATCTGAAAAAGAATGAATATATGTATATGTATAACTGAATAACTTTTCTGTACACCTGAAACTAACACAACATTGTAAATCAACTATACTCCAATAAAATTTTAAAAAATAGTCATAATCTAAAATTATTATTTAACAGGTACTGTACTAGGATCACGAAAACTTGAAATATCAGAGCAACTGATTCCCTACAAGAAAATCTATGATATAGAAAGGAAACAAGCACTTGTAAAATTATCTATAAATGGATGTAAACTCTTAATTTATTTGTAAATTCCTGCTAATTATATGTTTTAAAAATTGTTACAGAGAAGCAGGTTGAAAATTGGTTACTGTACATCTGTAATTTATAGAGATGAATGAAATAACATTATAGTGAACTTGGATTATGCTCTGAATCTTCTTTGAATTAAATCCTGTAAGTCCTTATAATAAGCTACTAAATGCCAATATGAAAGAGTGATCACATATTCAAGTAACAATAAAAAAGGATGAGGTTTCAAAGTCTGGCTGTCATATGGTTCCTTTCCTTATAGAAAGATAGCCTTGGCATTTTTCCCAACAATTTCACCACACTGTAATTGGCATCTGAGGGCTTGTTTCCTCTATTAGACTACAGATCCTCTGTGAATAAGTCCGATGATACCACTGTATCTCTTCGGTGAATAGAAATTGATCAATAAGTATTTGTTAACTGACACATTAAATGATTAACTTACCAATACCAAAGTATTAATTGGGTGCTTGCTTCAAGAAAATTCATTCCTCCATTACTTACCATCAAGATTGCTAATAAGATGGTAGCACAGAATATCATTTAAAACTTGTTGACATGTCCCTGTGGGAAACTTCTCAGCTTTAGCTTTGAGTTTTATATACCCAAAGTGAGAAAATTCTATTGCCTGAGGCAGGTTTTGGTTATTTTGATGCCTTAGATCTTGTAATCCAATGGAAGGAAACTGTCTGTCATGCAGATATGCTTATTAAGAGGCAAGTGCTTTCATCAAAATCCTTAGCAAAGGGAAAATTATAAAATCTTAGGAAAGTTACACAGGGGACTTTAATTATGCATGTAATAACAAATGTGACAAGGGTTAAAGTTTGTAAAGCTTTACAGTAAGATTACATTGTTTATCATTCTACATATTCTAGTCTTTTATGGATGCTTGAAATGTTTCACAATAAAAATATTTTTAAAAATCTAGCCATCCTTTCCCCACCCTTATCCACAAAATAAGGGTAAAAAATAATGTAAAATCTCACAAAATATTATTCCATCAGAGATTGACCCTGGTTGATAAAGTTTTAGGTATTTTTCACATTCACAAAGCATTTTCTTAAAAGGTATCACAGAGATTCACAATCAAGTTCCATAATACTAGATGATCAGCACTATTTGGTGAGTTTCAGGTGCTGTTATGGGTGGCCTGGGATGATTTCTCTGTTACACCAGGCACACAATCCACCATGCCAACTGTTTTTGCACATTGATATTTACTTCTCCTGTTCGCTTTTACCATAAAAGTTTAAGATTTCAATTAGGTCCTATTTGTTTATTTTTGTTTTATTTTCATTAAGCTAGGATGTGGATCAAAAAAGCTATTACTGTGATTTATGTCAGAGAGTGTTCTGCCTATGTTTTCCTCTAAGAGTTTTACACTATCTGGCCTTAGATTTAGGTCTTTAATCCATTTTGAGTTTATTTTTGTATGTGGTGTTAGAGAGTGTTCTAATTTCATTCTTTTACATGTAGCTGTCAGTTTTCCCAGCACCATTTCTTTTACATGTAGCTGTCAGTTTTCCCAGCACCACTTATTGAAGGGACTGTCTTTTCTCCATTGTATATTCTTGCCTCCTGTGTCATAGATTAGTTGACCACAGGTGCATGGGTTTATCTCTGGACCTTCTATCCTGTTCCATTGATCTAGATTTTTGTTTTTGTGCCAGTATCATACTGTTTTGAGTATTGTAGCTTTGTAGTATAGTCTGAAGTCAGGGAGCCTGATTCCTCCAGATCCATTTTTCTTTCTCAAGATTGCTCTGGCTATTTGGGGTCTTATGTGTTTCTATACAAACTGTAACATTTTTTGTTCTAATTCTGTGAAAAATGCCATTGGTAATTTGACAGGTATTGCATTGAATCTGTAGATTGCTTTCTGTAGTACAGTCATTTTGAGTATTGATTCCTCCAATCCAAGTACATGGAATATCAGTCTGTTCATGTCATCTTTGACTTCTTTCATCAGCATTTTATAGCTTTCAGAGTACAGGTCTTTTGCCTCCTTAGGTATGTTAATTCTTAGGTATTTTATTCTTTTTGATGTGATGGTAAATAGAATTGTTTCCTTAATTTCACTTTCTGATCTTTCATTGTTAGTGTATAGAAATGCTAAAGATTTCAAAGCTTTTGCACAGCAAAGAAAACCATCAACAAAATGAAAAGACAACCCACAGAATGGGAGAAAATATTTTCAAATGAAGCAACTGACAGGTGATTATCTCTAAAATATACAAACAGTTCATGCAGCTCAATATCAAAATATAAACAATCCAATCAAAAAATAGGAAGAAGATCTAAATAGACATTTCTCTAAAGAAGACATACAGATGGCCAAAAACACATGGAAAGATGCTCAACATGACTAATTATTAGAGAAATGCAAATCAAAACTACAATGACGTATCACCTCACACCCATGAGAACAAAAATCTACAAACTATAAATGCTGGAGAGGGTGTGGAGAAAACAGAACCCTCCTACACTGTTGGTGGGAATGTAAATTGGTACAACTATTATGGAGAACATTATGGTTTAAGGAACATAAATGTTCCTTATAAAACTAAATATAGAACTACCATATGATCTAGCAATCCCACTCCTGGGCATATGTCCTGAGAAAACCATAATTCTAAAATATACATGCATCCCAATGTTCACTGCATCACTATTTACAATAGCCAAGACAGGGAAGCAACATAAATGTCCATCAACATAGGAGTGGATAAAGAAGATGTGGTACATATATACAACGGAATATGACTCAGCCTTTAAAAAGAATGAAATAATGCCATTTGTAGCAACATGGATGGATCTAGAAATTGTCATACTGAGTGAAGTCAGACAGAGAAAGACAACTATCATGATATCACTTATATGTGGCATCTAAAAAAATGGTACAAATGAACTTATTTACAAAACAGAAATAGAGTCACAGATGTAGAAAATAAACTTATGGTTACCAGGGGGAAAGAGGGAAGAGGTAAATTGGGAGATCGGGATTGACATATACACACTACTATGTACAAAATAGATAACTTATAAGGACCTACTGTATAGCACAGGGAACTCTACTCAATACTCTGTAATGACCTATATGGGAAAAAAATCTAAAAAAGAGTTACATGTATGTACATGTATAACTGATTCACTTTGCTATACACCTGAAACTACGACAACATTGTAAATCAACTATACTCCAATAATTTTTTTTTTTAATTTAAGAATAGTAGAAGTCATAATAAAATACAGAAAATAATCTATCTATCTCAATAATAATAGAGGTTATTTTTTCATCAGATTTTGTTGATATTATCTTTAAGAATAAAGCATTACAAATAAAATCAAAGTCCCATAGGTACTCTTTTTCAGTGCCATCCAACTCCTCTTTCTCCAGAGTTATTCACTCTTAAGCATTTGTTTTGTATAACTTCTATGGCTAGTCCTACTGTTCCAATTGCCTAAAACTTGCTAATTACTTAACATTGCTTTTTATTATTTATTTTTAACATTGCTTTTTAAAAGCTGTCCTATTCGCATGTGAAACAAGTTTATTTGTTTTAACTACTACGTTTGCTGCTATTTATTCATTCTTCTACTGATTGGTGTTTATATTACTTTCAAGTTTTATTATTTTAAAAAATCCATAATGATCATACTTATACAAGTCTTCTTTATGAATATGTGTACAAGTTCTCCAATAAATACAGAAAGATATTTGTGGTAAAATAATCCAGGTCCACATATTATTGTTTTGTTCTTCAAAGAGATTATAACAATTTACTTCCCAGAAGCAGTATATGAGAATTCTCATCTTACTACATCTTGTCTCATATTTGACATTATCGTAAATTTTTACTGTCTTAACATCTGATAGTTATACACCATAGATTTTAAGATAATTCTTCAGTTATTCTGATAAACTATAAAGTACTAACTTTTGGGATAGGTTTAACAAAGATAGCTCCTTTAAAAAGATTTTTCTTTCTCATATCTGGTTTAAATTTTAACAATGGTCTGCCAATGGTATTAGTAATAATGGTTAACTTTTAATGGGCAACTTACTATGTCCCAGACACTCTTCAAATCATTTAAAATATATTATTTTAATTTTTTTAATCATGCAAGAATATGTACTCTAAGAAGGCAGGGAGTTTTGTCTGTTCTATTGACTATTCTATTTCCAGGATTTAAAACATTCTATCACTTAATACGTGTTCAGTAAGTACTTCTTAAATAAATGAAAAAAAGTGTCAGTTCATTTGGGCTACTATAACAAAATAACATAGACTGGGTAGCTCAAAAACAACAGAAATTTATTTCTCACTCTTCTGGAGGTTGGGAAGTCTAAAATCAAGGCACCAGAATGGTCACATGCTGGTAAAAGCCTTATTCCTGCTTCACATCCAGTGCCTTTCACTGTAAACTCACAGTGGTGGAAGGGGCCTGGGAACTCTGTAGGGTCTCTTTTATGAGAACACTAATTTAATTCATGAGGACTCCACTATCATGACCTAAGGACCTCCTAAAGGCCCCACCTTCTAATATTTTCACATTGGATATGAATTTTGGGGAGACACATTCAGACCATAGCAAAATGATATAATTATTAGCATTTTACAGGAGGGCATTTAATGAGTCAGAGGTTAATTTATTTCCTGAAGATCATAGATCTGGTAGGATCTGGCAGACTTGTCAATCTTAAGCATAGTTAGTTAGCCTCCTCCTAACAGACTCTTCTCTTTCTATGCTTTCCATAGATTCTACAGATAAAATCTATTGTCTTCATGTCTGATCTATGAGTTCTTTTAGTGGTGACATTTTAGTGATAACGACATATGCTTTGTGAAAAGGGAATTCTTGGCTGCTTTTCTCCAATATACATAAATTGTTCCCAGCACAGGCTCTGGAGCCACTCTGTAAGTGGAAGTTTTTATTGCTTTGTTAAAAAATCCCCTAGGATGCTATCAAAGTCCATATGTCTATGCCAACACAAATTTGAAAGCTCAGATACATGACTTCATATTTTCCAATCTTGTATCTGCACCCACCTGGGTGGCAGGAGGCATGCTTCTTTCTAGGTCCAGAGGAAGACCTTTGGAGAGCATATAGGGAAGGATCAGCCTGCTTTTCCTGCCTAAAACCCCTTCATCTCTAGCTGAAGTCTTTGGTTTTTCAGAATGCTCAAGAGCACCTCTTGGACTCATTAGCAGGTGTGGGCGGCCGGGGGTGGGGAGAGTGGGTATCATATGACAAAAATAAACTTTCCAGCTAATCCCTTGTCTGACCTATAAAGTGTCCACAGGATTCACCATATTAGGATTTTAAGTCATCCATATTACACTGATGAAATGCATGTGCTTGGAGTTGAAACACTGCCCAGAAATAACTAAGAACGAATGAAATTATGAGACTCACTTTGACTCTCTGTTTTTGTTAAAAGTTTCTGTCAATATATCTGACTATGGCAAATAGTATGGCTATTAATAACTTCATACACTCACTGAAACAATTTTAAGGAAATCCTTTATTAAAGATCTATCTATTTATTAGTGCTATTTATTATATCAGTAAGATTATTGATGATTACTACAGCTCTACCTTAAAGTTCTGGTAAAAATTCTCAAATCTGACTGATTTTGACAAAGTCAAAAAAGAACTTCTAATTATAGCTTTTCTGAAGATCTAATTCATAATATTCGAACAACAGTCCTGCTGTGTATTTACTGTTCATTCAGATAAGAGCATCTTGAGTGAACTTGCCTGTTAGTACATGGAATGATGCATGTTAAATTCCAGTTCATATACCCAAAGTACTCTTCAGTCATGTAAGTACAGGCAGTAATTCAAAACATAATTATCAATAGAGCAATAATGGATTACTTTGGGGGAGCTTACTCAGTTACTTTTGAATGCACGCTTTCTCCCTGTTGTTCCATGACTTATGAAAAGCTGTGTGTATAATTTTTCTGGAGTCTCTACAATGACTGAGCCATATACCATCACATGAAAATATAATCGCAGAGGACTCAGAGGAAAAAACCTACAACCGCAACAAGACTCTCTCCTGATTTTAGCCACTGGCATAGAATATCCTGGCTGCAAGTCATCACTGAACTATTCTGATGAGGACCTTCTTTTCTTCCTAAATGCACACCTGGGTTTTTCAGCCTAAGCTAGGTTTAAGTCATCAAACTGGCTCTCACCTCACCTTCCTATGGTTATATCTTGTATGTGTGTGTCAGTCTTATGTCTTAATTTCTTGGAGGAGGGGTGGAGGGAGTGAGGGAACACCTGCTTTATATTGGGATTACTTTCTTTTCACTTCTAAGAGCAATTAAAGCATTATGTAGCACTCACTCTCTACTTCTATAAGAATGTTTTTCAGCATCTGGAGTTACTTTTCTGAAGTATTGATGACACGACCATTTAAAATTTTAGACAGCTTATATTTTCTTAAAAATGCTCAGGCCTTTATATAATGTTATCTGTTGACTTTCTGAGTCCAGTACCAATCCAGATGTACCCTCTGTTCCTGTAATACTGGCCAACTTGCAGTCCCTCAAACCCACCATGCACTTTCACATGCTTTTCTCTCTTTCAGTATTTGACTTGGTGGTTCATGCCACTACATCACTGCTAGATGTAGACTGAGGGGTCACCACTGTCTTGGAACTACAGATAACCTAAGCATTGCTAATACAATGTGTCCCTCAGGGAAATACTGGGCTGATTTGATATTGAAACAAACCAAGAACTTTTGGTCCAAACCAGCTTTACTCTTAAAATTCTATTATGCATAATTTGAGTATTCATCTCCATTTTGGAAGCTATGTAGCAACCTGGAAGACTCTATATATAATTCATAATTGTCATCTATTCCCCTGACAAAAAATAATCTCTTAATGTTTCTAAGTGCAGTGGAACACAGAAAAAAATTCAGAAATTATCAAAGACAGTCCAGCATAGCAGATTTATTAAAGACTATTCCAGTAGAGTATATGGCAAGTACATATACTAACCCAGAATCATTCCTTATGGAGGGTTTTTACTTATTTTTTGTTCCTTTCCTTCAGTGTTTCTATATTCTTCACACTGTCTCATTTTCTAACATACTCTAGCAAACTTAAAGGCAATAAAAAGACCATCTCCCACTCATTTAAACATGTAAAAAAAATGATATTTCAATAATTCAGTTCGACCAGTATCTCCTTAACAATGCTCCCCTCAATACCCTGACGCTCCAGCAGCATTAACTGCACACATCTGAGTTCCCTGGAAGCAAACATTGTGCATTTTTCTTCTTTGCATCCTCCTCCACTTCCCAGCATACTGCCTTTACATAGTTGATATTCAATACACTTTAATCAAAATTCATGTAGGGCTTCCCTGGTGGCGCAGTGGTTGGGAGTCCGCCTGCCGATGCAGGGGACGCGAAGGTAATTCATAATTATGATATCCTATGAACTAACCTGTCAGTCATTCTACCTGGCAAAACAGAGGAAGCAAAGTCTGTGAATACAAACAACATATTCTAACAGATCATTGCAAAGTAGTACCAGAGAAGTCATCCACCACTGATGATCATGATGAGAAAAAGAAAATCTGTCCCACACAAAAGCTGCCAGATTGTCACCAAGATTAGCCATCTGAAGAAAGGTAACCCATCCATTGGTTGGTCTGTGATCTTGGACTTAGGACTTTTGGCTCAGTACTACAAATAAGTATAGAGCAGCTAGATTCTTTCTCATTTATTTGACTAGGAAGATTTAGAGAGGAGAAGCCATTATCTCCGGGAACAGATGTCCAAAAGTTATCATGTAACAAGAAACATCACTGGAGCTCATGCTAACTCTCACAGGGTAAGTTTACGAAGACACAGAAACTTGAGAAAGCAGTGGACGCCACTAAGTGTTCGGGGCAAACACATTTTTTTCTCTAGCCATTTCCACTTTGTTTCTGCTGACAAAACCTCTGATTTTGTTTGTATAGTAAGTGACTAGTCAGAAAGGTTGAATTATGACTGGTCTAAGCCCAGTGGTCTGTTAGGATAAGCTTATGCCTAACATAAAAATAGGCTCACAAGAGCTATTTGTATGCATCTCTTCCCAATTCAGAGTTCAATGATATCGCAGTGGCAGCTGGAAACTCACCCGTGTGGGAGTATTTATGTCACAGAAATCAGCAAGTGCTGCAAATTAGTACTACTACTCTCTCTGGCCCGAGTCAGTTGTGAACCATTTACCAGCACTCTAAGCCCATCATGGAAACCCCATTTCCTTTTGCCATCGATTGGTCCAGAAGTAGGTACAGGGCCAAGTTCTGACTTATGATTAGAGAAAATCTGATGGAAGGCATCTGGGAAAGACTTCCTCCTTGATAAGTTAAAGCCAACAAGCCACCTTGCCTTCCTGCTTTAAGTGATATTGTGTAGCACTTTGAGACGTAAAATGAGGGAAGGTCAATAGAAATCCAGAGATGCCTACATAGGTCATTAATAACCTCAAACCACAACCAAACTGGCAATCAAAGGGCAGGAAAGTGAGAACAGTCCACACCAGGTATAGAAAATAGTGGAGTGCACTGTTTGTAGAGAATTTAAAAACAATAATGAAACACATTAAATATGAATCCACTTTTTATTGTTACCCTGTACTGGCAATTCCAAAAAATGTTAGTGATAAGATACTCCTCCCCACATACAGGGACTATTCCTATCCAAGTCCTCTGGTGTGCTAGGGCCAGTAAGTCTAGAATCAACTATCTTAAACATCTAGTTACATGAGATAATTAAAGGTTTTTGTGATTTAAGTAACTTTCATATGAGTTTTCTGTTACATGCAGGCTCTTAAGTACTATGGTTTTTCACAGAAAGTAACAGACTCAGGTTAACCCAGCACTAAAAGGAAAATAGGAGCTTCTGCTCTGAGGACCCACAGAGTTGCTTAGATCCCAAGCTCCCCACAGCTCTAATCACACAAGGCCTGGCCAGTTATGGCTCCTATTCTTACACGTTCAGGAGATTCTCCCTATTCTGCCATCAGCTTAATTATAATAAACTGCCTCTACATTGACTAGTGTGAGTAGGTTTGCCTTGTAACCAAAAGAACCAACTAAAAATCAGAACCTGGCATTTAACAACTAAATTACAAAAGACTGACCCAACATAAGATGTTGATTGGATTCACACTGCAAAGTCTATACTAAGAGGATAGCAAACAGACAGAAATAGGCTTAACAGAGCATTGCTTATAGTAGTTAAAATTTATCTAAATGCTCATGAAAGAAAAGATAAATGAATGATTTTTTGAAGAAAATATAACAATGTGGGAAAATTCAGCCAACTATTACCTGTAAAAAGGCAATACATAATTACACAATTATTTGAAAACACACACACACACACACACACACACACACATATATGCTGGTTGGAAATAAATCACATATTAGTAGTTGTTATTTCTGAATAGTGTTATCAAGGGATTTTAATATTTCTCCTGTTCATTTTCTATTATTTTCAAAGTTTTAGCTCTAAAGAAATAAAACAATCTAAAGTAGTTAATTAGCACATATTTCCTTTTCATTAGTATATTATGAAAATACACCAGGTTTCAAGATATTGTTCACAATGAGAAAGCATACATATATGAAAGTAATTAAATTGATAAGGTAGATAAAATACAATCAGGAAACTTTAAAAAAGATAAAATGATGTTAGAAACTCATAAGAAATTGCATTTTATAAAAGGAATCATCACATTCCAAGAAAATCTCTCTCTCAGAAAAAAATATGTAATTTTAGTGAGAGGCTTAATTTTTAAGAGAATAAAACAATTAAAAAATATTTAGTTATTTGCTGTTACAACAGTATAATCAAAACCTGAGTTATGCTTCTGAGAATATAGCTTTATGAGAGTAATTTCACAATCTTGTGGGATGCTATTCTAATATATGATGAGAGAATTATCTGAATTTGACGTGGAATCTCAAGCCTGTCTGTGATTGATATAGTTAGATGTTTAGTCTTGTTTATTTTATTCTTTAGATCACCACTATTCAAATACATATAGTGGTAGTTGAAGTATATATTATATCTCAAATCAATGAAGAGTTTTCCCATTAATATATATTTTTTTCTGAGTAGAGAAAAATCTGGTTGGGAAAAAAGTGCAGGAAAATGAAGAGATAACTATATTAAAAGTGGGGGGGGATGATGATTTATCTGTAAAGCCAGGAAATGCCTAAATTTTCCACATGCTATTTTCAATTGTGCTTTGCCCATGAATAGGAATTTCTTTTAGAGAGTGTAAATTGTTGAGGTGTATGGATTACAAGGCATGAGGCTCATTATCCTAGGGTAGATCATATGTAGCAGCACTTTGCTTCAGAAAGGCTATCACTAGAAAAAAGTCTCATAATATTTCATAAAATTCATTACATTCAGTATCATCCTATTACAATTTGTATGGAAACACAAAAGACTCCGAAGAGCCAAAGCAATCTTGAGAAAGAAAGATGGAGCTATTTCATAAAATTACAAGAGCAAATATAGAAATTAAAAGATAAAACCATACCAGATACAGCAAGGAAGTCATCAATGCTTGTAATGTCATCTACAGCTTCAGTGAGGACATGGACATGATTCTCCCACGTGCATCTGTACATTTCCATGGTTTTTTTGACCACTTGACTTTTGGGTCTTGCAGCCAAAGCAAGTGCAGCATTAATAATCTGTAAAGATGTAGAATGTTCACATAGTGATTTCTTTCAGAGTAGTTACCATTGTGCTTGTGACAGGTATTCTTTTTTAAAAAAATTCTTTTTTTAAATTTTTAAATTTTTAAATTCTTCTTTGCTTTTGCTAATAGTTTAATTTTATTTTTGGTAATAATTTAATTAATTTTAGAACTGTTTGTTGAGCATCAATGCACTAAGAACTGCAAGAGATACAAAGATAATTGGTATCTGCCTACAAGAAGCTTGCATACTACTCAATGGGAAAGGCACTATATAACTCCAGCTCAGTTCCGGATGCAATACATGCCATAATTACAAAAATGATAGACGGTCTTTAGAAAGTAGAGAGATCACCTTCAGCAGAAGTTCTAAGAAAAGGTTGTGAAAAAGGAGCAGGAAAATGAAGAGATATAACTATATTAAAGGGGGTGGGGAAATGATGATTTATTTGAAAAGCCAGGAAATGCTTACATTTAACTGGTCACTTGGATTCACACTGCACAATTATGTGGTGAATGCCCATTATATGCAAATCACGGGAATAAAAGCTTGACTTCCTTGAGGACTTGAAAATTTTTACCAGTAGATATTCCCTGTTAATTAATTCATTCATTCGTTTGTGCATTCACTCATCATTCAGTATTTCGAATATATTCTGAGTGTTGTTTTTTTTTTAATGTATCAAGCACTGTTCTTGATTTTAGGGATATGGCAGTGAACAAGACACAAGCAAAAATCATTTTCTTCATGGAACTTGTATTCCAGTTAGGGGAGGCAGGCAAATAGCAAGTTAAATAAGTAAAATATATGGTCTCTTCGATGGTTATAAGAAATAAGGAGAGAAACAGAGCAGAGAAGGGGGATAAGGGGTGGAATGGTGGTGAGGGTAGGAAGTCTGCAGTTTCAGCAAGGCCTCACACTGAAGTGGACATCATGGGTGAGAAAGTACTGTGGAACAGAGAAGTAGCAATATTCAAAAAGTGAGAAAGCAGGCTAAATGCTATGAGAATGGTGAGCAGGCTCACCTAGACCCTGGCTATGCATAAGGAGTCCTTGACCGTCTTGCTCAGGACTGTGACCTCATTTGGAAGGTACTGGAGCGTCATTTAAACTTTTGAGCGATCTGCTCAGAACTACACTTTAGAAAATTTTATTTGGCAAACAAGGCTACTGTAACAGGTTACAGGAATAAGAAAGAGTTTGGACTGCAGTGGTGGACGTACTGAAAAAGTTTTGACAGGACTTACAATAATTTAAAGGAGGATGTGGATAGATCAATTATTGCCAAAAATATCATGCAGACATTAACACATCTGTGAGAAACAATGCTTAAAGACACGGAAATATATCCACCAAAGTGTAGTTAACAGCAGATTACAAAACACATCAAGCTTCATAGAATGTCACTTCTAGCAAATACGCTAGAACTAGAAGTTAGATGAATCCATACAACAAATAACAATGGTTCTCTCAGAGTGGTGGAATTTCCAGTGCTTTCTATTTGATTTTGTGTGTGTAACTGAATTTTTCAGATTTTCTACAGTGAATATGTTCTAGTCGTATACTCAGAATAAATGAAGCTATTCTCTAAAGGAAGTGATTGCTAAGGTTTTTGCATGATTAATGAAGAGAATGATTATAGTATTGATAGAAAATGAGAGATCAGAGAGTTAAAAAGTCAGTCAGGGTTGTAGAAGCAGATGTGTGAAACTGTTTTGGAGGACACTGTTGATGAAGGGTATTAGATGTCAACTTTCCTAACACAGAGGTTGACTCTGAAGTGACTCTCGTCTCCCTACAAATTACATAGTGGCCAATCACAGATGTGAAATCGGAGTTCATAAAAAAGTTGTCATTCATTTACTCACTTGCTTGTTCATGCGTTGAAACAAATTAGTGCCATCAGACTCTACATGGCATACTAAAG
This sequence comes from Neophocaena asiaeorientalis asiaeorientalis, assembly GCF_003031525.2. Classification (NCBI taxonomy): domain Eukaryota; kingdom Metazoa; phylum Chordata; class Mammalia; order Artiodactyla; family Phocoenidae; genus Neophocaena; species Neophocaena asiaeorientalis. The sequence goes on along the minus strand of NW_020175320.1, from coordinate 3,670,839 downwards.
ACATCACAATGAAGAAGATTCCATCATAATTTCTAAAACAGCCCATAATCTAGAAGGGGAATAAGCCAAAAGCCAGGCAACTGCAACACACCGGTGATTCTCAAACGTTAGCCTCTATCAGAATCCCCTTGGATGGCTTGTTGAAACAGATTCCTGAGCCGTGCTCTAGAGTTTCTGACTCAGTTCATGTGCTTTGGAGCCTGAGAATGTGCACGTCTAACCAATTCCCAGGTGATAGTGATACTACTGGTCTGGGGCTTCCAGTTTGAGAACGACTGCAATATATAAGTGCTATAATGTAGGGGTTATTGTAAAGGCAAGCAGAAGATGCCTTATAACACATGGGAGAGGTATTCAGCGCCATAAGGAAAGGTTTTTCGAAGGAATAAAATCTGAGAAATAAGTGGAACTTAGTATAAGGTGATACCCATTTAGGAAGAGGCAATAACATGTGATAATAATGATGATGACCTAGAAGCAAGGTAGAGCCTAAACCTCACCTCCTGAGGGGGAGGAGATAGTAATAAAGTTGTAAGAAAATCAAAGAAGACAATGGAAAAAGGGAGGGAAGAACTCACCTTTGCGTTCCAATATAAAGTACCAGTATGTATGAGGAAAGGGTACAGTGGAAGTGATAAAGATGAGAGAAGGAATCGCTGGGGAGGTAGAAAAGTAAGGTACTGAAGAGTCAAGACGAGGAAGAAAACCTTTTCAAAGGGTCAAATGCCATAGAAATGTCAAGAATACTGAGGACTAAAAATGGCTTTTGAATTTGGAAAACAGGAATAATTGGTGTAGCAGAATACTGGATACAAAATTCAGATTTCACCAAAATATAATGGCAACGATAAAAATAATTTTTTTCTACTCAGTAACCTAAAAGCTGCACCTTACATACATGACTTTCAACAAATTATTGCAAGTACAGAAGGAGAGAAATTAGTTGCTTGAAAATATTATGTTGATATTCTCATTTCTTTTTTATGAAAAAGGAACACATTGAATTTTCAGGAAACACACACTACCTTTAGAAATGACAGCTCCGCAGTATTCCTGGACTTTCGTTGTACAGTTTTATTAACCTATTAACTTACAATGTACGTCTGTGTACACTGCAGAGGCTCTGGTCTCTGGTGTTTCATTGCCCTGCAGTTGAACTGCACACATGTGGTTGTGGACAGTTATGCCTTCACACTCTGTGCAGAGTGTTAAAATACTTGTGCAGATCCCTCAGTGGAGATACGAAATCACGAATATAAGGCAGGCTATATTTTGTAAGAAAACTTCCCGTTCTGCAGCTGATCCAATTTACTGATTCAACAATGCACACTATAAGAAAATGTATCCTACTTGACTCTCCTGATATTTAGCTTAAATCTAAAAGCAGACAAAACTCAGAAGATGTGCAAACCCTCTTTAAGGCAGAAGAAATCTTCATCCCAGAGTCATACTCCTAACATTTTAGCTACGTATCTAGAGGTGTGGGGGGGAACTATTCTTAAATCCTCTTCATGTGTAACTAAAGATGACTTAAATCTGAAGCGAATGATGTTGCTTTCTGAGGCATCTTTCTTTAGATTATGGTTGAGGTGTGTACATGTCAGAATCACCCTTGACCCTGAGAATCACCTAATTAGTTCAACTTTGACATAGTATCTTTAAGAACTTACTATATCTTAATAGGACTACTTTGATAGTCTTCCAAATTGTTTCCTAATTCCAGTCCCTATCTGCTCCAGGCCATTCTCCTTGCTACAAACACATGTAGTTTTCAAATGCACAAGGGATCCTGTCCCACCATGCCTGATAACCTTTGATAGAATCCTAGTTGACTGAAGATAAAATCCAAATTCCTTTTCACCAATTCACAGTCTAAAAGCTTCCACAGGCTAGCCCTTACCTCCATTTTCAGTCTGCTGTAATAATCTCCCTCATTTTAGCCTACGTTCCAGCCATCCTGTCTTCAGCTCCATTTTCTGACCACATGATGTATCTTCACACCTCCATGACTTTGTTCTTACAACTGAATCTGCTTCAACACCATTGCTCCATCCCTTTCCCTGCTCTGGTCCTTCTGAGGAAACATTTCTTTAACAAACCTGTTGAAATGTCATTGCATACTGTGAAACCTGTCCCTTTCCCTATACTCAGGAACCTGAATTGTCTTTGGTGCTTTAAAAGTACTTTGTCCACATAACTAAATAGTAGTCATCATATTGCATGATTGTTTATACACATCTGCTCCATATGAGCCTGTTTATAGGAGGGACTGTGTTTTGCTCATCTTTGCTTCTATACTAAGCATGTTAATCACAGTTACTGCCATATTCATAAACTGTCCCTAAAATACATTTTTCTACTCCTAGTCTACTCTTAGCTCCATAGGGAGCCAAGTTTGGTATCACATCTTTCCCTCTTCAAAACTGTTGAGATCATAGGCTGGCACCCACTTCAAGGACATCCAATCTGTAGGCTGACCAGTGATTGGTCATGGGCATGATGTAAAAGGTTGAGCTGGTCAAATCTCTCTTGAAAATTTGAACTAGAACTTACAGAGAAAGAGTTAGTTAGCAATGGAAATGAAAGATGAAAAAAAATATATATATATAGAGAGAAGCCATCTAGTAAAATCAGAACCAGAGAGGTTGATGGAGTTAAGGCCACGAGGAAGTAGAACAAACCAAAGTTGAAAGGAAAAAGAAACTATGAGTTTGAAGTTATCATGTAAAGAAAAGAATGAGCATAGAGTAAAATAAGCCAGTGGATTGAAAGACAAATGGAGAAAATATGTAAAGAGAGTCAAAAGCACCAACAGAGAGAAAATACTCAGAAAAAAAAAGAGCTGGGAGTTGATTCTTTTTGAGAGCTTCCTATTTGGGGTTAACAGTCCACAGAAAAAATAATAGCAATAATAATAAATACTAATACTCAAAGCCCCTGCTCTGTGCCAAACACTGTTCCAAGCACTTTCTCTATACTAACCCACCTAATTTTTACAACTCAGTGATGTGTTACCATCCCCATTTTTCAGACAAGACCGTCCAGTTATTAAGTGGAAAAGCCATGACTCTGACCCAAGTTCATTCTCACTGCCACATCTTAGTGTCTCCCGTATCATGTCTACAATAATTTAGGACACCGAGAGTGAGTCTATGATTCTGAAAACCAAAGGGGCCTCGCTGAAGAAAACATTACAATGCCTGGTGTGGGGAAAAAAAATGGTGTGTGTGCGTGTGCTAAAATGCATATAACATAAATCTGACCATTTTACCCATTTATAAGTTTAAAATTCTGTGGCATAAAATACATTTACATTATTACACAACAATTATCACCATTCATCTCCAGAACTTTTTCATCTTCCCCAAATGAAACTGTATACCTATCAAACAAAAACTTCTTATTCTCTCCCCGCTTCAGCCACGGTAACCACCATTCTACTTTCTGTCTCTACACATTTGACTATTCTAGGTACCTCGTAGAAGTGGAATCATACAATATTTGACATTTCGTGTGTGGCTTTTTCGTGTAGAATAATGTTTTCAAGGTCCATCTCTGTTGCAGCATGTGTCAAAATTTTATTTCTTTTTAAAGCTGAATAATATTCCACTACACGCACATATATTCTGCTCATTCATTTATCTGTTGGTGCATATTTAGGTTGTTTCCACCTTCTGGCTACTGTGCATGGTGCTCCTATGAACACTGGTGTACAAATATCTCATCAAGCCCACAAGGGAAATTTCTGGGTCATGTGGTAATTCTAAACTCAATTTTTGAGGAAATGTCATACTGTTTTCCACAGTGGCTGTACCATTTTACAGTCCAACTAGCAATACACAAAGGTTCTAATTTCTCCACTTCAGTGTCCCAGGAACAGTTTCTAAGTAGTTCATTTGAATTCATGTTTTGAATCCAAAGAGGAAGGTCCTACCAGTATTCCCATTTTACTGGTAAGACAATGGAGACACAAAGAGATTGAATAATTTGTGCAAAGTTATAGAGAGAGCTCTAGATTGTAAAACAAGAGGCTTAAATTCGAGTTTTACTTTGCTTCAAACTATTTTATGTACACAAAAGAGTCCTATTAACTCTCCCAGGACTCGTTTTCCCAGGAGTTATAGGTAAGTCTGCAGTGGGGTAGGGGGCAGTGTTTGAATTAGCTCATCCCACTCAAGTTCCTTCAGATTTGAACATGCAGATTTAATGCTATCAACTGATGTATATACTTCTCTTAAAAGATTCCTGAAAACAGTTACTTTAAAAGTGAAAATAAGTCCATGTAATTTAATTTTCCTCAGAGATATTTCAATATTGGCATTGATGTAAATAATCTTAAACATCTTAGTTAATATAACAAAAGCACTTTGTGGATTAAAAAGATGAGTTATGTGTAAGTACCTATAGGTCTGATTACCTCAGTGTCATGGCATGTAGAGAAAATTAAAATAACTAGATATATGATACCTCAAATACATCTAAGCTAGTATGTGAGGGGAATTTATATGACATCCACTTAAACTGGTAACACTGCAATAATTTTGGAATTGTAGCAACCATGGTAATGACATCAAATTCAATGCTCTAGTTTTGTGCATTCTTTTCTTAGTTGCTGAAATAGTATTCTACTACCAAATGTTTCTCACTCTCTATGTTGGTTTTTCCGCATTTCCTTAGTTTTGATAACCTTTTCTCTTTGTCTTCTTTCATTTATGGGAAACTGTCATTACATTTTAAAAGTAAGCCATGTGATATTTGTCATCAAGAATCTCCATAGTCACATCTTTTGTTAAATGATAAAAGCATTTTGAGGTTGGGGAGGGGTGGTGGTGAGGAGATATAACCTGTCATGCACCCTCACAGGTTTATAAACAATTAGATTGCGTTCAACTTTGGCCTAACAATGTTGTGATCTCCTTATTCCAAGAAGAGATGATCCACGCATGATAGGATTACTCACATAAATCATCTCATGAGGCTTTCACTTGACTTTGGAAACACATAAAAAAACTGAGATAACCCACTCCAGGGGTGAAAAGTAATTTTTAAAAAGGGACGGGGGTGAAGCTGATTTCTGGGAGTATACGGCATTCTATAAAAGTCTATATATTTCTTTTATATTTATTCTAGTATAAACTTTCATATCTCTTAATCCATACTGCTAGAGAAAAGGAGGAAAATTCAACCTAGGAGTATTTAGGTTATGGAACATGTAATGCTCCCTAGAAGGTCTGTAAAAGGCGATTATTTACATGAAAATCAAACTACTATTATCCTGTCTTCTATACTAATTATTAAGACGGGACAACCTATTAAATGCAATAGGTAAGTGAGGGAGGAAAAGAATATCAAATGAATTATCTGGCATGACATAACAGTAAGTATGTTTTATAGACAAATTAAGTTGGAATTTGGGGTATAATCCCACATTTTAATCCAGCTCTATTACTTATTAGTTTTGTGTGATTTTAGATAAATTTCCTATTCTGAGCCTCAATTCCTTATCTGTAATGGTTAGAAAAAAATGCTTATTACAAAGGTTGTTGGCAGAATTTAATTAGGTTAACTAAACAAAACGACTAATACTCACCTGACACAGTGTTAGACATTTTATGAATGTTTGCCTCAATGCAGATAGTTTGGGAAAAGATACAAAGAATACTTCGGTAATTTAAACACTATATATACAAACACACAGACATACAGAATTTACAGTTCTGATAGGCTCAACAATCACTTTCATATGCTAATTATAAAAATATCCCTCAGTTAAACAAATATGAATTTAAGGAAAACTGAATCTACAGAAACAGTATACTGTTGAGATTTACCTGTAATATAAAACTAAAATAAGAGAAAATTTGCTTTAAAAAAGAAAAAAAATTCTGAAAACAATATCGTAAATTACAACTTAAGGTAATGGAAAATACTTTAATTTCTAATGATGAAAAAACAGAAACAACAGAGATTTTTGGATCCAATATAATCTGCCACTTAGGTATCTAATAAGTTTTGAATCTGGAGATGAGGAAATATCTACTATCTTCCAAATCATTGGGGTTCAAGTGGAGGAATTAAAAATAAATTTGATATCTTTGCTAAATTAATAAATTCTCTTTTTTTAAAAAAGGAATTCTATGTCAGAAACAGCTACAAAGTTCCTTTTAATGCACCATCCAATTCCATATAAACATAAAGGCAAAATGCAAGCTATTCATTAATTGCCAAAATGTGTTTTATACTAAGAAGTTGGCAAAATTTTAAATGAAAAACAGCATATATAATCAATGTCTGAATTCTTGGGATTGGACATTCTCTCCATATATTTGGAATTTCTGAAGATTCAACTTGGTCTCATCAAAAACTGTGAACTAAAACAAGTTCATGCAACATTAGGAGATTTAACCTTTTTAATTGTCAAAGAATATTTGCTCTTTATCTACTATGTATCTAAAGTAAAGAAACATTAGACAGGACAAACCCCGAAAATATTTTAACGGTGTTAAGGGAGAAAAGCCATGCACAAATATTTAGTAAAGGCTAACAGGCATATAAAACCCAGATCGTGTAAAGCAATATTTTCCCTGAGCTTCCAAGATATGTTAAAAAGATATATACATAGGGTATAGGGTATAAATTGGGTTAAAATAGTCAGGGATGACTTGGTCTCTCTCCTTTTCTCATTGCTTTTGTTCTCACTCTTCCTCCCTTTAATGGGTTCCTAGAAGATAAATTACCTTAATGTCCTTGACCTAGCATTTTAGCTTCTTGGCTACTATGTCCACATCCACAAACCTACTCTATGGTACCATGATCTGCCAATGGGACAACTGAGGTAGCTTTAACCCTGGTCCCAGCCACTCTCTACAGATTAATATTTCCATATTACAAATCTCACGAAGCTCCCATTTTCCTTTTTAATCTTAGGATAAATGCAAAAGTACTTCACTTGGCCTAAAGCCCTGAAATATTTGACACCTGTTTATTTCCCTAGCATCATTTACCATCAGCCCCCCCTAACTTTCTACCTTTTCCTAGGTAACTCTAACTCATCTAATAGAGCTCATATCAAGAATCACTTCCTCGGGCTTCCCTGGTGGCGCAGTGGTTGAGAGTCTGCCTGCCGATGCAGGGGACATGGGTTCATGCCCCAGTCCGGGAAGATCCCACATGCCGCAGAGCGGCTGGGCCCGTGAGCCATGGCCGCTAAGCCTGCGCGTCCGGAGCCTGTGCTCCGCAACGGGAGAGGCCACAACAATGAGAGGCCCGCGTACCAAAAAAAAAAAAAAAGAATCACTTCCTCAGGATAGCTTTATCAAATCTAGGTTTCTTGTGATATATTCTCATAAAACAATGTCCTTTTCCTCTTGAGTGTTTATCTCACTAGGTAATGTGATGTGCATGAGAGTGAACTTTTGAGTTCATTTGATAAATGTATGATCCACATCCCTCATTTTACTGAAAAGCAGGAATTTTAATGTTTTAACGTTATTTCCCCAGGGAGTGTGGAGAGCTCCCTTCTCATATAACCAGGGCTCCAGGCTATGGTTCTTTCTACTTGGCAGGTCTACACATTTAATAAAGCCTTTTCCCAAGTGAATTAGTCCATCCCTACAAGAAACTCTTATACTAGTACCTACAATTATATATATATTTTTATATATATATATATGTATGTATGTATGTATATACATTTTCCCAAAGAAGACATAACAGGGATGGTTAACAGGCACATGAAAAGATGCTCAGTATTGCGAATTATTAGAGAAATGCAAATCAAAACTATAATGAGATATCACCTCACACATGTCAATGGCTGTCACCAAAAAGACCACAGATAACAAATGCTGGAGAGGAAATGGAGAAAAGGGGACCTTTGTACGCTGTTGGTGGGAATGTAAATTGGTGTGGTCACTATGGAAAACATTATGGAGGTTCCTCAGAAAACTAAAAATAGAATTACCATATGACCCAGCAATTCCACTCCTGGTATATATTTGAAAAACATGAAAATATTAACTCTAAAAGACACAAGCACCCAAATATTCATAGCAGCATTATTTTCAACACCACGTTATGGAAGTAACCCAAGTGTCCATCAGCAGGTAAGTGACTAAAGAAGATGTGATATATATATATTATATAGATATACAATATTCTATTATATATATCACAGAATATTATATATATATTATATATATCACAGACTATTACTTAGCCATAAAAAAATAATGAAATTCTGCCATTTGCAACAACTTGGATGGATCTAGAGAGTATTCTGCTTAGTGAAATAAGTCAGACAAAGACAAATACTGTACGTTATCACTTATCTGTGGAATCTAAAAAAAATAAAACAAACAAATGTATATCACAAAACAGAAACAGACTTTCAGATATAGAAAACAAACTAGTGGATACCAGTGGGGAGAGGAAAGAGGGGAGGGGCAAAAGAGGGATATGGGATTGAGAGACATAAATTATTATGTATAAAATATATAAGCAACAAGCATATATTATATAGCACAGGGAAACATAGCCATTATTTTATAATAACTTTAAATGGAGTATAGTCTATAAAATATTGAATCACCTTACTGTACACCAGAAACTAATATAATACTGTAAATCAACTATAATTAAAAAGAAAAAAGTCAGATGCTACCAATAAAAGGGAATAATACTGAATTTTTCTTGGCTACTATTTTATAAAATTCTTCTTGAGAGACAGAGAGAGAGAGAAATTCTCTGAGAATGAATTAGAGTTGCCTTTCTCAAATTAGAAGTGTTGTGTATAGTTTGGGCAACTCAATCTTTGTATCTTTTTTCTTTAATCTGTCAAATTTGGAATATATTATCTAGCCTATAGAATTATTTAGAACTATCGATAAATAGTAAAGTACATTAGGAGTGATTTGCAAACATAAATAAACTATATAAACTTAAGGTATTATCATGCCCCCTCAAATTCCTGGTTTTTTAAGATATTAAGAGTGAGAGTTGGAGGAGAAAGTCATTTTCATTCTGGAAATGGAAGAAAAAATACCATGTTTCCCCATCACATAATTATAAACATTATTGTTTAAAATTTACTACTATATTGGAGAAGACTACTTCTAGGTCACAATAGATTGTAAAAGTTCTGGATGTTTATTTCACTCTCCGGGGACCTAGAGTCCTTAATTGCTGAAGCATATTCACTGGTGCATGTGAAATACCACAGTGATGCACTACTTATTGTAATAACCACACATTGAAGAAGCAATGGCCTACATTCAGGAGAAATCTCTTTGTCAGTAAAACAAACAAACAATCTGAATTGTTTGTAAAGTATGCTTCTCAAGTAAAACAAACAATCTGAATTCTCAGCCGCAAATGAGTTGGTTGATAGATATTACCCTAGGAAGATACAATGATACTATACACTGGAAAATAGCCCCTCTTTGTTGAATGCAGACTTGAAATTCTTAATTTTAAAGTGCTATTTATTTTGTGCTCAGCAGGCTTGAGCCATAACATGCATAGTAAAAGATAAATAAGGTTGTGGTTTTTAATTACAGACTTGAATACACTGGGCTATGTATAGAACTCAGGAATAAAGTACTACTGCTTCCTGGGAGTTGGACCTACGTAAATTAGATTGAGTAGTAGGACACAGACTATGAACAGGAGGTAATTCTCTCTGGGGAAATATAGGTGACAAACCTACAATGGCTTTTAGCAGCTAGCAGGGTCTATCTGACGTGCTAATGTCATTTCACGTAATGGATTTTGGGAAGAACTGGATGCTCTCCATGAGGCAGGCCAAGCATCAGTTCTATGATGACTGAGTTTTCTTGACATAAAAGACATGTTTCCTTCCATTTTCTAGCCTCATTTGCAGCCCTCCTGGTGAGGAAAGGGAGGGAGTGGTCTACATTTCTTCATAGTCAGCTGAGGCTGTAGCTGCAGTGAAAGCAAGATTCGAGGGATAATTTACATGCAAAATTCACAGAATTACGGCCAGTTGAATGTGAGGGATGAGAATTAAGAAGGAGTCAAGGAGAGTTCCCAAGTGTCTGGCTTGAGTTACTCAGTTAATGGTGGTTCCGGTGATGGAGATAAAAAAATATGGAAGATACCATTTGGGGGAGAAAAATTTTAAGTTGCAAAAGCCCAAGATTAAATTACAAGCGAAGCATTTTATGTGGAAAACAATTTTTACCAAAGAAAGACTTACATAAAATTTAAAACTATGGATGGCTCATTCTGTTGAATTTAGTAGATTTTTTTTTCTTTCATAGAAATTGTTTTCACTTTTCAAATAATGTGAGGGGTTTCTTCAATTTGACAAATGGTTGTAAAAACAAGTTTGTAACACATGAGAATATATAGCAATCAGTTCCTGGATGAAACCTGATCATTAACTTAATTCACAGAAACTAATGATGCACAACAGTAAGGAACCATAGGACTGGGGCCACAGTGACCAAGACCAGACTACACCTTTCTGTCAGAGGGCAGGAATTCCACTTATATTCAAGGTTCAGTATTTTTGAATGCAAAGACAAAATAGATGGTAACACAGAACACAGCCCATACAATGGTTGCATTCATTAACTTCGGAAAATCTACCACTGAAAGTAAGACTTTTCTTAGTTTATCTACCATTACGTGAGATAAACTCAAGGCAAACTTTCGTGGCCCCTTTCATTTCCCTTTAAGAATGGGGTCTTCACTACGATGTTATTAAAATCAGCAAAAAGGGTTAATATACTCTTCAAAGCAGGAAAAAAAAATGGAACACCATCTTCTCAGGTGTTTCTCTAAGATCCTTTCACTGTACTGGAAAGAGTAAAAGATGTAAGTCAGCCCTCAGTGCATATCACAAAGCCCCCATGCCCACCACTACCAGGGCAAGAAGTAATAACCACCTTCTCAGGAAGTCAATCATACATATTGTCTTTACATGAGATAACACACTCTTTCTTACAGATTATCCCCTATGGGGAGGACCACACCCATGGTCTCATTGCATTAAGGCGATCAGTTCCTCCCTGGCTACTCTGTAGCAACACAACATTTTAATTCTTTCACAGGGTAGACTAGGGCAGCTCAGATCAGAGGTCAAAGCAGTATCTTTTGTTAGAAAAGTTGGCAGAAGTCCCTATTCAAACACTTTCAAGGTAATGGCCTTAGCGTTGATAGGGTAATTAGCCTTATTGGACTTTGCAGAGCAGCCTTGCTATTTCTGGGAAGATGTTTCCAGAGCTTAGTTCTTATAAATCTGCTGTGTTTAGAGCTGAAATATTTAGTGACTTTGGAAGTATCGACTTTGAGCTTGAACAGCCCTTCCTGTGGCAAAGTTTAAGAATGGGGCAGTGTTGCAATCAACATAACCAAAAGGAAAGTGCTTGCTTTTCAGAAGGTTCAACCTGAGTGGTTCTACAGCAGTAACATGACTTTTGTGAATCAGGCATTTGAAACTTTACTGATAAACCTTTTAAATAGTTATCCAAAGGTCACTTGTACCAGGTAGGCTAACCACTGAAAACACGAAGAAAACTGCTGATTTTAAGCATTCTGATGACAGGAGGTACTGTGGATTTAAAGAAAATATAAATGTTTTCTGTCTTAATATAAACAAAATCCATCCTAGCTAGAGTTTAGCTGAGTAGGAAAGGAGCATTTTTAGAGATCGTTAATACACTTTACTCTTCAGGTTTAACCTTCTTTCATTACGTTTTTCTTTTTCTCGTAGCTCGATTATTTTATTATTCCACAACTTATCAGTTTTCTTTGTTCGCTTACTAGATGTGTCTTACCAACCTACAGAACTTTTGTTCCAGTAAAATGATATATGCTAAACTACTACTGTTATCATCATTGGAACTATCATTACATTACACTACCTCATAGAATTGTGTACCACATTGTTGCTCAAAGTGTCATAGGGCAACTACCACCATCAGTATATCACCTGCATTGTTAGACATACAGAATCTCAGGTCCCATATCACACCTACTGAAAGAGAACCTGCATTTTAACAAGACCCTCAGGTTATTCAAAGGCACATGTAATATTTAAACGCACTAATGTAAAGGATTAAAATTACTTAGGTAAAGTAACTACAATAGTTCCTGGTTAATGTTTAATAAATATTTCCTTCCCTTTCTTAACTAACTCAGAAAATGGATTAACACATTTTCATTTCATTTTAACCATCTCTCCTTCTTTCATCTCTATTTGTTAACATCACACACACCAAAAAAGAACCACTATCATCACAAATACCAATAACAAAAACAGACATTAAATCTTTACTGGTTTTAAACACATACAAATGCAAGCCATGATCCCTGAACTAGAATGTATGATCTGTTTGGGATGACAGAATATTATCTAGAAAACTTAAATGTGAGGTACCTGTGTAAATAAGATTTAATTTCTGTCTGTTTGTGAGTAGCATCACCAAAACAAAATGACTAGGTGGCTGGTACTTTTGGAATGGTCTCACTTGAAATACAGGTTATTTGTTGTACATGAAATTCACTTTGGTGGCTTATGGTTTAGAGGAGATCAAACCAGAAAGTTAAATGGTCATTTCTGAGATCAGGAGAAACAGATACAATGCAAGAAAAAGAATCACTTGACCACTGATTGAGAGAGATATGCCACAGGTATCTTATGCTTTGGACATAAAAAATAAAAATGTTTTTTGGGACAAAACCCAGATCAAAAGTCATTAGTACAGATGTTCTAAATTGCAAAAATGAGGTTGAGGGCTTCCCTGGTGGCGCAGTGGTTGAGAGTCCGCCTGCCGATGCAGGGGACGCGGGTTCGTGCCCCGGTCTGGGAAGATCACACATGCCGTGGAGTGTCTGGGCCTGTGAGCCATGGCCGCTGAGCCTGCGCATCCGGAGCCTGTGCTCCACAACGGGAGAGGCCACAACAGTGGGAGGCCCGCGTACCGCAAAAAAAAAAAAAAATGAGGTTGAGCCATTTTTCACATAAATTACTGAAGGTGAGCATGAATAGCAGTATCTTTAGGTGTATTTTACTTTTAAAGCAAGTCTTAAAAAAACAAAACAAAAAAAGCGATAAGAGACAAAACTACCTCATCTAAGGTTATCTGGAATTTGGAAGAGCCAGACTTGGGTCTAGGTGGATGCTGATTGATGAACGGAGCTACATTCCAAGTTCTAGTTTATAAATTGGTAAGTCTGTGTTCACCTTTTATGTACCTTCCAAAACTGTGTGAAATTAGAAATTATGCCCTCTCAGGCTTTATCTTTTAAAACGGATGATCCCCATATACAAATTCTTCTAATTTTCCTTAATTTTACCTGGATCTTTTCCATATCCATTTTTCAAAACAAAGTATAACAATTAGACCTACATTCCATATTTATGGCATGTGCTAACCCATTCTGGGGATTTTATTCTCAAACAAATCTTAATAATTACCAACATTTTTAACCCATTTGTTAAAAAATCAATCCAACAATTTCAGCAGACAATCTACAGTAATGCTCAGGTTCCTCTTGTTATTATTTCCTGTCCAAATCTCATTATCACACAGGGGTGGCTTGAATTATTTCCTTTTAAATCTATAGCATATTTATCACAAAAGAATCTGATCTCTTTCATTTCTGCTCAATCTTCCAAAACTATAACTACTTCCTCAAATTTAATCACACCAATTTGGCATCTCCTTGGTGTTTTTATTCTGTACGTGTACTTCCAGATACCTTGTAAAAATGTTAGTGTATTAGAATTCCAGTAAGTTTTTTTTCTATCAAGTCCTGATTGGTTGTAAAATTTTCCCTGTATCTAAGATACTTACATATACTATAAAAATGTTTTTACAATGAATGTACCTCTCACTCAGTCTTCTATTAACCCATGAAAAAATTCTAACATACCATTAGGCAAAATGTCCTTCTACAGAAGTCATCTTTCCTCCATAACATATGTTTCCTTCAGTATTCTGTGATTCTAAGACTTAAAAGTGATATAGACATTGTACAAAGTCAAGACTTTTTTTTTTTTTTTTAATGGATAAACTGTTAAGTTGTAAAACACATGCTCATCCTAGGGGAGAGGATTTTTTATTCTTTCCCTTGCTACTCAGTGGATTCTAACTTTACAACGCTTAAGAGAGGCAGATTAACAAATGGCTGCTATAGACTCATTTAAGAAACTCCTATTTCTATGTGTGAAGAGTATTTTGCAATGCATATTTTAAAAATTGTAAATGTGCAGACTTTGAGATAGCAATTCACTTTTAGAAATGTACTCTAATGAAATAACCAAAGATGTATATTGGAATTTAACTTAACAACACCACAGTAGTGTTTAATAAATAGTACATAATAAATGACCAAAATGGAGATTGGTTAAGTAAATTGTAATACAGATTTTTAATGAAATACTATACAGCCACGAAGAGTTACATTGCAGGACAAGATTTAATAACATGGAGAAGGGTTCAAAGCATCTTAAGTGAAAGAAAAGACTAACAATAGGAGCATGATACAGTTTGGTTTGATGCGTAGAGATACCTACCTATTACTGAATAATCTAAAAAGGATGTACACCAAAGTATCACTCTATTGTTTCTGGTAGAAGAATTACAAGAAATTTTTTATTTTTAAATTTATTTTTGTTTGTTAAAAAAAAACACAAATGAATTACATTTCTTAAGATGGGAGGAGTAAAGCTCTATTAGAGTTATTCAAAATATTTCTATTCAGCATCTCTGTTTATCTCACAAGCTCATTTCAATTATGAGAGAAGCTATGAGCAGCATGTAACAACATCCAATTGCAACTATAAGAGGATTTAAAAAGTTTCTTCTCATGGTGAAATAAGGGAATCAATGAAAATTTTTGAATTATCCTTATTCAAAATTTAGCTAAACCTTTTTGAGATATGTATTTGTTCTTCAGCATTTTAATTTTATTCTATCCACTTTTGAGCTAAATGAAAAACCTATTCTATTTACCAGCTCCATCAGTAGTTTTATTTACTGCTTCAGACTTTGAAACAAATTAATGCAAAAGATTTAATGATACTTTAGGATTTACTTCACACAGAAAATTGACCCAAGGTTTCATCAGCTATAATGTCCCTTTTGGTATTAAATATTTTAATATGCTAACCATGAAAGATACAGGATGGCCAGCTTCCCAGTAAATGACCAACCTCCTAGTAAATTTCCTTCTCCTTCTTTGTACCATGTAGTTTATTAACCTATAAACTCCCTTCTCCTCTAGTATAGGCAGGAAATCTTTACTCAAGTCTTGATGTTAAACATTTTCTAATGCTTGAGAAGACCCTGTATTTAGGGGTGTGGAAAAGGATAACTAATCATTTCAAGCAAGGTTTGAGTTGCTGAGACTGCAAACGTCACTTTGGTCAATTTTCTATTTCAAGGATTTTGTGAGTATGTAATTCAAAAACCAAGCCAGAGGAACATTTTAATATATATAAATTGGGATTGCTTTTTAGAAAAAAAAATACCTATCTTATTTTTAGTAATATATTCTAGGTTCAAACTAATAAATCTCTTGAACATTCCATACACTAAACTTATATGACCACATCATATGAGTGAATAAGCTATCATCTCAGGAAAAATGAAGTCAACACTCAATTTCAATCTGTGGGATAATCGTGTTTGGTTTGCTTTTAATCTAAAGTCCACAGTCTAACAAATACAAAGGTATCAGAAGAAAATTTAATAAAATATCTCAAGCTATTCTGTTAAATAATATCAACAACTTCCTTGCATTTCATGGAAAGAGAAAATATATACTGTGTACTTCTCATTATTTTAAATTTTCTAGGACCAAATAAACCAGGTTTTCTATTGCCCTTCTACTGGTTTGGGAAAAGATTTATGTAACAAGGCATTATCTTCTAATTGGAAATCATAAAAGATGAGGGCAGTTGTTCTTATAATTAGTCATATTATAGTATAGTTTCTATAATTAATCCTATAATTTCTCACAGTGACTTAACAAAATACATTTAGATATGAATTTTAAATACTGAGAAAAAATATTAGAGATGAATGGGTAGGATATTTTCTTCTTTTAAGACTTTATATAGTGGAATAAAACAAAATAAAAACAGAATGTATAGTTTTAAAATCATCACAACACCACCTGATTTGAGAAAGAGAAATATTGCCATGACTTACACATCCCTATATCTTTCTTTTCCTTTATAATTGTACTGTATATATATGCAGTTCTAAACATCATAGCTTAGTTTCATCTGTCTCTGAAATTTATAAAAGCAGCCAACTCTATGCCTGGCTCTTTAGTCAACATTATACTTCTAAGATTCATCCAAGTTATCATATGTAAATATGTCATTCATTTTGTTAGCTTTTTCCATTATATAAATATAAAGCAAATTAATTCTCCATTCTACTATCAAACACTTTTTTATTTCTAGTTTGGGGCTATTACAACTAATCTGCCATAAACATTTTCTATATATCTCATCATGCTTATATGCAAGAATCTCTTCAGGGTATATGTCTGAGAGTGAAATTATTGGGTCATAGAGTGTACGCATTTCCACTTTAAGAGACAATGCCAAACAAGTCAGCATCCATCCATACCAATTTATTTATTTATTTTCAAAATTCAGTGTAGCAATGTGATATTCACATTTTCCATAATATCAGAAACAGATTGCTATTTTATTTTTTTAAATAAATTTATTTATTTTTGGCTGCATTGGGTCTTCGTTGCTGCGCACAGGCTTTCTCTAGTTGCTGTGAGCTGGAGCTTCTCTTCGTTGCAGTGCACGAGCTTCTCACTGCGGTGGCTTCTCTTGTTGCGGAGCACAGGCTCTAGGTGCGTGGGCTTCAGTAGTTGTGGCCCGCAGGCTCTAGAGCGCAGGCTTAGTAGTTGTGGCCCGCAGGCTCTAGAGCGCAGGCTTAGTAGTTGTGGCCCGCAGGCTCTAGAGCACAGGCTCAGTAGCGGCGCACGGGCTTAGTTGCTCCGCGGCATGTGGGATCTTCCCGGACCAGGGCTCGAACCCATGTTCCCTGCATTGGCAGGCGGATTCTTAACCACTGCGCCACCAGGGAAGTCCCCATCCATACCAATTTAAACTCCCAGCAATATATGAGTATTCTTGATATTCAACATCTTCATCAGTTCTTGGTATTGTCAGCCTTTTAAATTGTAGCCATTCTGGAAGTAATGCATTTGCTGTTTAGAGACCCCTGATAATTAAAGAGGTTAGACAGCTTTTCTACATGTTTATAGGACATTTGGATTTTGTCCTTTTTGAACAGCATATTTAAGTCACTTGCCCATTGCCATTTTTCGACTGGATTTTCTGTCTTTGTATATTTTATATGTCTATATTTATATGTACATATATTGCTCATATTATATATCTGTATAAACATGGTATTCATTCATTATATATAGATATGTATATTATGTATATATATATATTTAAATGTATTTATTTTGTTTTATTTTTGGCTGTGCTGGGTCTTCGTTGCTGCACGCAGGCTTTGCACACGGGCTTTCTCTAGTTGCAGCGAGCAGCGGCCACTCTTCACTGTGGTGCGCAGGCTTCTCATTGCGGTGGCTTCTCTTGTTGTGGAACATGGGCTCTAGGTGCGCGGGCTCCAGTAGTTGTGGCTCACAGGCCTAGCTCCTCTGTGGTATGTGGAATCGTCCCACACCAGGGCTCGAACCCGTGTCCCCTGCACTGGCAGGCAGATTCTTAACCACTGTGCCACCAGGAAAGCCCTGTCTGTTATATATTTATATCTGTATATCTTCTGGATATGAGCCCAGTGTCAGTTATATAATTTGCAAATATATTTTCCCATGTGGAGGCTTATATTTTCACTTTCTTATAGATGTATGTTGATAATAATGGGCCTGTAGTTTTAATGTAGTACAATAATTCCTTATTTTTTTTTAATGCTTTTTGTTCCCATGAAAAAAATTTTGTTTTTATCCCAAGCACATGAAGATATTCTTCCACATTATCTTCTAAAGACTTATGTTTTGCCTCTTACATTTAAGTTACTAATCCACATGGAATTGGTGTTTGTGTAGAGTATGAAGCAGAATTCAAGTTTTATTTTCTTATTATGTATCTCATTGTCATGGTATCATTTACTGAAAACAGCATATTTTGCCCAGTCCTTTCTAGTGTCAAATGATCATAATAAAGATGTATTTCTTCATCTCTATTTGTTTATGCTTGATTCAGTACAACATGGTCTTAGTTACTATAGCTTTATAATGTCTTGGTAAGTCCCAAAGAGCAACTACTACTTCCAATAGTATACATACTTCAGTCACGATAGATTACATTAAACTGCAGTAATGATAAACCACCCTAAATTGCATAGTTTATGCAATTCTGTAACAACAGAATTTTTCTATTTTGTTTTCCTTGATCACTATTTTGGGTTGCCTAGAGAATCTACTTGATTTCTCCTAATTCTGTGACCCAGCCTGAAAGAGCAGCCAATCTCTTGCACCTATTGCTAATTAATTACCTTGGTAGAGGAAAGTAGAGAGAGTGTAGTGAACTGGCTACACTGGCTCTTAAAGCTTCCACCCAGAAGTAACACATGGCACTTTCACATTCATTGACAAATAAGCCACGTGGCCAATTGCCAGTTCTATAATACTGGGTCGTACAATTCATGATACGTATGTGTGTGTATACATATACATATACACACATATATATGTAGTATGTATATATATTTACACACGCATACATATCTACATACGCACTGACATAGAAACAAATATATATATTTATATATGTATTTGAGACTTCATGCATTTTTTTTTCTCAATTACACTTTTTGGTTTTCTGCATAAAGGTATTGTACAACTTTTTGTTAGATCATTCCTGGGTATTTGATATTTTCGATGCTATTGTCAATATTATATTTTAGAAAATTTCATTTCTAACAACTTTTTGCCAGTTCATGCAATTGCAATTGCTTTTTTTCTTTTTGACATCCCCCTGCCCAGTCCCACTCACCCAGAATTCAGATATCCTGCTTTGTTCTCTGGCCTCCGCCCAAAATAAGAGGGGCAAGGGCCTTGGCTTGGGGAGATGTCCTCCCTGCCAACCTGGCCTGAGAACGGGGAGTGTCCCAAACACCAGCTGGTGGCAGAGGCATCGAGGCCGTGGAGGTTAGCAGGTTCCAGGCCTATATTTTGTTTCTTCTCTTTTTTTTCAGTCCTATATTTTGAGGTCCAGAGCACAGGCATCTGAAACTGACTTGCAGGCAGAGCAATCCTGCCTCACAGCTCCTAAAGCCCACCGTGGATCAAACACCACCACCGTTAACTTCAACAACCTCTGCTCTGCCTTATTTTCTCTGACCAAAGTGGAGAAACCTTCCAATTCAAATTCAAATCCAAATCCACGTAAACGAGAAGGAGCTGAGAGATTGTATTTCTTAAGATAACCTCTGGGTGCCCTCATGCCTAAGGCAGAGAGAGCAAAGAGTGAGCGTAATTTTACAAAAGGAAGCCAGGAGGGGAAGGCCCTTCCACCAGGCCAAGACTCACCAGAGCAGGCAGAAACCTGTGCTCTGCAATTGCTTTTGTTATATTGACCTTTTATCCAGAAACCTGGCTAATTCGTCTACTAATTATACTTTGATTTTGCACTCCTTTGTATTTGTTATATATGCAGTCATATTACCTGCAAATAATAAGAATGTTATTTCTTACTATCCAGTTCTTATATCATTCTTTTTCTTATCTTATATTCCTGATCAGAACTTCTAGAACAATGTTAATTAATGTGTCATAGCACTTTAGTGTTTATAACTCTCATTCCTAATTTCAAAGGGAAAGCTTTAAAATACCATTAAGTTAGATGTTTGTTGCAGAATTTTTTCCCCCAGATATCCTTTATCATGTGTGGAAAATTTCCATTGATTCTTAATTGGCTAAAATTTTAATTTAATCTGATATTTTTTTGCATATATTGAAATAGTCATAAGACATTTCTCTTTCATTTAGTTAATGTAGTAAATTACAGTAATTAATTTATTATTTTTTTATACAGCAGGTTCTTATTAGTCATCAATTTTATACAATTCTGTGTATACAGGCCAATCCCAATCACCCAATTCATCACACCCCCACCCCCACCCCCCCACTGCTTTCCCCCGTTGGTGTCCATATATTTGTTCTCTACATCTGTGTCTCAATTTGTGCCCTGCAAACCGGTTCATCTGTACCATTTTTCTAGTTTCCACATGTATGCGTTAATATACGATACTTGTTTTTCTCTTTCTGACTTACTTCATTCTGTATTCTACTAATTATACTTTGATTTTGCACTCCTTTGTATTTGTTATATATGCAGTCATATTACCTGCAAATAATAAGAATGTTATTTCTTACTATCCAGTTCTTATATCATTCTTTTTCTTATCTTATATTCCTGATCAGAACTTCTAGAACAATGTTAATTAATGTGTCATAGCACTTTAGTGTTTATAACTCTCATTCCTAATTTCAAAGGGAAAGCTTTAAAATACCATTAAGTTAGATGTTTGTTGCAGAATTTTTTCCCCCAGATATCCTTTATCATGTGTGGAAAATTTCCATTGATTCTTAATTGGCTAAAATTTTAATTTAATCTGATATTTTTTTGCATATATTGAAATAGTCATAAGACATTTCTCTTTCATTTAGTTAATGTAGTAAATTACAGTAATTAATTTATTATTTTTTTATACAGCAGGTTCTTATTAGTTATCCATTTTATACATATTAGTGTATACATGTCAATCCCAATATCCCAATTCATCACACACACATACCCCGCCCCACCACCACCCCTTTTTTTTTCCCCCCTTGGAGTCCATACGTTTGTTCTCTGCATCTGTGTCTCAATTTGTGCCCTGCAAACCGGTTCATCTGTACCATTTTTCTAGGTTCCACATGTATGCGTTAATATACGATACTTGTTTTTCTCTTTCTGACTTACTTCATTCTGTATGACAGTCTCTAGATCCATCCACGTCTATACAAGTGACCCAATTTCGTTCTTTTTTATGGCTGGGGGATATTCCATTGTACATATGTACCACAACTTCTTTATCCATTCATCTGTCGATGGGCATTTAGGTGGCTTCCATGACCTGGCTATTGTAAATAGTGCTGCAATGAACATTGGGGTGCGTGTGTCTTTTTGAATTATGGTTTTCTCTGGGTATATGCCCAGTAGTGGGATTGCTGGGTCATATGGTAATTCTATTTTTAGTTTTTTAAGGAACCTCCATAGTGTTCTCCATAGTGGCTGTATCAATTTACATTCCCACAAATAGTGCAAGAGGGTTCCCTTTTCTCCACACCCTCTCCAGCATTTGTTGTTTGTAGAGTTTCTGATGATGCCCATTCTAACTGGTGTGAGGTGATACCTCATTGTAGTTTTGATTTGCATTTCTCTAATAATTAGTGATGTTGAGCAGCTTTTCATGTGCTTCTTGGCCATCTGTATGTGTTCTTTGGAGAAATGACTATTTAGGTTTTCTGCCCATTTTTGGATTGGGTTGTTTGTTTTTTTAATATTGAGCTGCATGAGCTGTTTATATATTTTGGAGGTTAATCCCTTGTCCAGTGATTCGTTTACAAATATTTTCTCCCATTCTGAGGGTTGTCTTTTGGTTTTGTTTATAGTTTCCTTTGCTGTGCAAAAGCTTTTAAGTTTCATTAGGTCCCATTTGTTTATTTTTGTTTTTATTTCCAATACTGTAAGAAGTGGGTCAAAAAAGATCTTGCTTTTTCTTTCATTTAGTTAATGTAGTAAATTACAGTAATTAATTTCTGAGTGTTAATACAATCTTGTATTCCTGGAATAAAAACATCTTTCTTGTGATGCTTTTTTTTTTAAATGTTTCTAGTCAGTGGAAATACATTACCCTTTTAATATATTATTGGATTTGGTTTGCTAGTGTTTCTTAAGGATTTTTTTTGCATTCATATTTATGAAGGATGTTTTTCTGTTATTGTCTTTTTCATATAATGTTTTTAAAAGGTTCTGGTATTAGGATTATGCTGGCCTCACTTGAGCAGTGATTCCTCCATCTCAGTTTTTGTGTTTTTTGAAAATCTTTGTATATTATTTTTGTTATTTCTTCTTGGACTATTTAATAGAATTTACCTGTGAAACCATCTGGACCTTACGAATCTTTACTAATAACCCCTTTTTTGTTTCCTAATTTTGATGATCTGTGTTCTCTCCTTTTTTCTTGATCAGGCTAGCTAGAGAGGTTTGTTAATTTTGTTTATACTCAACAGCTTCAAATAATGAGCTGTTGGCTTTTTTTTTTCATCTGTTTTCTATTTCATTGATTTATTTTATCTTTATTTTCTTTTATCTACTTACCTCTTAATTATTTCTACATTAAAGCATAATGTTAAGTCATTAATTTTAGATTGCTTTTCTTTTCTAATATAAGCATTTAAATCTATAAGTTTTCCTCTAAGTATGACTTTAGCTTCAACCCACAAATTATGATATACTGTATTTTCCCCGTCATTCATTTCAAAATACTTTTCTATTATGTTGTACATATGTTTTAACCCCATGAATCATTTCAAAGTGTTATTTAATTTCCAGATATTTGAAGTTTTCTTCAATAACTCACTGTCATTGATTTCTGTTGTAATCATGTTATGGTCAGATAATTCACTTATATGATGTTGATCACTTTTAAATTTATTGAGACATCTATTGAGTGGCATAGGGTCTAATTTGGTGAATGTACTATGTACATAGGAAAAGAATATGTATTCTCTAGTTGCATGTAGTTTTCGATATTTATAAAATAAGGGTTGTTGGGCTTCCCTGGTGGCGCGGTGGTTGAGAGTCCGCCTGCCGATGCAGGGGACACGGGTTCGTGCCCCGGTCCGGGAAGATCCCACACGCCGCGGAGCGGCTGGGCCCGTGAGCCATGGCCGCTGAGCCTGCGCACGTCCGGAGCCTGTGCTCCGCAATGGGAGAGGCCACAACAGTGAGAGGCCTGCGTACCACAAAATAAATAAATAAGGGTTGTTGATAATTCAAATCTTTGATGTCTTTGTTGATTTTTGTCTAAATGTTCCATTAATTGGTTAAATGGTGGCATTAGAATTTACTACTATAACTATGGAATTATCTATTTTTCCCTTAAGTTCTGTCAATTTATGCTTCATGTATTTGAAAACTAGTATTAGGCACATATACTTTATAATTCTTATGTCTTCCTGATGAATGTCCCTTTCACTATTATGAAACATTCCTCTTTATCTCTAATAATATACTTTGTCTTGAGGTCCACTTTATTGATACTAAATATATTTCCTCAACCCTTCTTATGTTTAGAGATTACATGGTTTATTATTATTTTCCATTTGCTTCCTTTCATTCTATCTGCATTTTTATATTTTAAGTAATATACAGTAAGAACTTGCTTTGTTGTATCAGCTCTGACATTCTCTATCCTTTAATTGGAGTGTTTATAAAAGGAGTCAGCAAAAAATGGCCCACAGGCCAGCCATCTAATTTTGTAAATACAATTTTAAATCAGACACAGCCATGACCTTTCATTTACTTATTGTTGATGGCTGTGTTTATGCTGCAACAGTAAAGTTGAGCAGCTGAGACCTAGACCATATAGCTCTCAAGAAGAAAATATTTACTATTTGTGTCTTTAAGAGACAGTGTGCCAATCACTAGTTTAGACTGTTAGTATTGCATGTAATTATTGTTATAATTGTTTTAGGTCTACTATTTTATTATTTTGTTGCTGTTGTTCCCCTGTTCTCACTTCCCTGTCTACTATTGGCTGATTTTTGTGTCTGTTGTTTTTTTGGCTATACCTCTTTGAATAATAATAATAATTGGTGTTGTTGTTATTGTTTATTCCAGAGATAATAATATGCCTACCTAAATTTTCATGGTCTACTAAGAGTTATTATTGTATCACTTCACTTAAAACCTAGACATGTTGCTACTTTATAAGTCCTTTTGCCCTGCTTAATTTTAGGTTATATTTATTGCATTAACATACATTGAAAACCCTTGAGCAATTAATTTTTACTTTCTTAAATAAATTTAAGCAGAAAAACAGTTATTATTCTTATTGCTTACATTTATCCTAATATTTACCATTTCTGTGTTCTTTCTTCATTCCTGAAGATCTTAAGTATTAATTTCATATCATTCTCCTTCCTTTGGCCTTTTATGTTCTTTTTTGAGCAGGTCTGGCTAGTGATTAATTTTCTTAACTTTAATTTTGCCTTCATTCCTGAACAATATTTTCAGTGGATATAAAATTATGGCTTGACAGTTCCTTAAGCACTTTAAAATGTTCCACTGTCTTCTGGAGGGTATTATGGTTAGCGAAATAAGTTTGACAGAGAAAGACACACACTGTGTGTTATCGCTTATATGTAGAATCTAAAATGTAAAACAAACGAATGAATATAACAAAACAGAAACAGACTCACAGATACACAGAACAAACTAGTGGTTACCAGCAGGGAGAGGGAAGGAGGAAGATGCACGACAGGGGCAGGGGATTAAGAGGTACAAATTGTTATGTATAAAATAAGCTATAAAATAAAATAAGCACAGGGAATATAGCCAGTATAAGAACTTTAAATGGAGTATCAACTATAAAAATACTAAATCACTAAGTTGTATACCTGAAACTAATACAAAATTGTAAATCAACTATACTTCAATAAAAACTAAACAAAAACAAACAGCTGTGTCCCAGTACATAATGTCATTTTTCTCTAGTTATTTTAAAGATTTTTCTTCATCTTTGGATTTTAGCAATTTGATTATAATTTGCCTAGTATACCTGGTTTTCTTTGAGGTTATCCTATTTGGGGTTTGCTGAGCTTCTTGCATCTGCAAAATTATAACCTTCATTAATATGTATAGTTTACTCTTTTTGAATTGTCCATGTAGGCATAGCTCAGCTTATTCTGAGCTGTACAGTTTCATTCATAGGATTAGGGGTTCTTCTGCAGACTTTTTTCTCTACCCTGGGACTTCTCCCTCACTCTATAGCCTCTGGGGGCTTTTGTTGTTGTTGTCCCCCTGGCCAGAAGCATGGGCTTCCTATCAGAGTTTTAGCCACAGAGACCATTACCACCATCCCTGTGGTGCTTCACAACTGGGTCCCATCCTTGGGGTAAGGCCAAAGGAGAAAATTTTAAACACACACATGTGCGCACACACACACAGAAACTCAATCCTGTGCAATTGCTTCTTCAAGTTTTGACTGTCTTCTATCATTAACCTTTCTTGTTGTTGTTTTATTTTTTCACTTTTCAACTTAAAATTAGAGATATGTTTTTGTATTTCTTCAGAGTTTTCAGCTGTGATCCGGGAAAAGTATGGGCTATAGTGCACTTACACCACCGTGCCAAAGCCAAAATTATTTTTTTATGGTTCTCAACACAAAGAGTTTATAATTTGTGTAGGGATTAAATATGTATACATTCATTTCAGAGGGTGGCCTATAATTTTTCTTCTTGAAGGAACTCTGTCTAGTTTTTGGTCCTCACAGAACAAGTTTGGGGGGCACGGTCTTCCCTCTCTTCTTCTAATTTTTGGTGGAAATTGTGTATGACTGGTGTTTTACCATTCTTAAATGGTTGGAAGAAATCACCAGTAAAACCACCTGAGTGGAGTTTTCATTACAGAAAGGTTGGTTAATTACAGATTCAATTTTGTTAATACTTACAGGACTTTTCATATTTTTAATTGCTTTTTGTTTCAGCTTTAATAAGCTGTATTTTTCCTGAAATGCGTCCACATTATCTAAACTTTCAAGTTTATCAGTATGAAATTGTTCATAATATTCTCCTATTGTATTTTTAATCTATAAGACCTATAATGATGTCTCCTTTATGTTCCTGATACGCTGGTGATTTCTGTGTCTATTATTCTGGATCAGTTTCATTGAGGGTTTATTAGTTTTACTAGTCTTTAAAACTAACTATTTTTGTTGATTTCATGCT
Organism: Neophocaena asiaeorientalis asiaeorientalis; assembly: GCF_003031525.2. NCBI lineage: Eukaryota > Metazoa > Chordata > Mammalia > Artiodactyla > Phocoenidae > Neophocaena > Neophocaena asiaeorientalis. The sequence goes on along the minus strand of NW_020175320.1, from coordinate 3,644,805 downwards.
TGCTTCTACTTCATAATTTCTCTCACACCATTTACAAAGATAAATTCAAAATGGACTAAAGACTTAAGTGTAATACCTGAAAACATAAAACTGCTAGAAAACAACATAGGCAGTATGCTGTTTGACACTGGTCTTGGTAATACTGTTTTTAGATATGTCTCCTTAGGCAGGGGAAATAAAAGCAAAAATAAGGTTACTACATGAAACCAAAAAGCTTTTGCACAGCGAAGAAAACTGTCAACAAAATGAAAAGGCCACCTACTGAATGGGAGAAGATATTTGCAAATGACATGACCAATAAAGGGTTAATATCCAAACTATACAAAGAATGCATAAAACTCAACATCCAAAAAAAAAAAGAAGAAAAATAAACCCAAACAACTTGAATTGAAAATGGGCAGAGGACCTGAATAGACATTTTTCCAAAGAAGACATACAGACGGCCAACAGGCACATGAGAAGATATTCAACATTACTAATCATCAGGGAAATGCAAACCAAAACCACAATGAGATATTACCTCACATCTATCAGAATGGCTACTATCCAAAAGACAACAAATAACAAGTGTTGGTGAGGATTTGGAGAAAAGGGAACCCTTATGCACTGTTGGTGGGAATGTAAATTGGTGCAGCCACTATAGAATACAGTACGGAGGTTACTCAGAAATTTCAAAATAGAACTACTATGCAGTGTAGCAATTTCACTCCTGGGTATTTATCCAAAGAAAACAAAAACACTAATTCAAAAAGAGATATGTATCCCTATGCCCACTGCTGCATTATTTACAATAGCCAAGATATGGGATATATCTTGGATATAATGGAATATTACTCAGCCATAAAAAAGAATTGAATCTTGACATTTACAACAACATGGATGGACCCAGAGACATTTATCCTAGGTAAAGTAAGTCAGACAGAGAAAGACAAATACTGCATGATTTCACTTATGTGTGGAATCTGAAAAACAAATGAAGAAACATAACTAAACAGAAACAAAGCATAGATACAGAGAACAAACACATGGTTGCCCGAGGGGAGGGAGTCAGGGGGAAGAGAGAGATAGGTGAAGGAGATTAAGAGATACAAACTTCCAGGTGCAAAATAAATGAGTCATGGGTATGAAATATACAGTGTGGGGAACACAGTCAGTAATTATGTAATGCCTTTGTATGACAGATGGTAACTAGACTTATCATGGTGATCATTTTGAAATGCATAGAAATATCAAATTACTGTGTTGTGTAACAGGAACTGACAACTTAGTGATGTAGGTCAGTTATACTTCAAAGACAAACAAACAAACTCATAGAAAAAGAGATCAGAAAAAAAAAAGAAAAAGAGATCAGATTTGTGGATACCTGAGGCGGGGGAAGGGGGAAGAGGGAATTAGATGAAGGCAGTCAAAAGGTACAAACTTCCAGTTCTAAGATAAATAAGTACTAGGGATGTAATGTACAATGTGATAAATATAACTAACACTGCCATACATTATATATGAAGGTTGTTAAGAGAGGAAATCCTAAGAGTTCTCATCACAAGGAAAAAACTTTTTTCTATTTCTTTAATGTTGTATCTACATGAAATGATGGATGTTCACTAAACTAATTGTAATCATTTCATGATGTATGTAAGTCAAATCATTATACTGTATACCTTAAACTTATACAGTGCTGTACGTCAATTATATCTCAATAAAACTGGAAGAAAAAAATCTGACAATACGGTTGTAAATTTTTCTATTTCTTCTAATAGTTTTATAAATTTTAACTTGTATGAGTTGAGGACACATAATTTAAGTGCATAAGTATCTAGATAAGGATATATTTATATTTATCCATCTTTAAATTTATTAGAATTTTTGAATCTATTATCAGTTTGGGATAATTCTCAGCCAAAATCTTTTTTAATATTCTCTTCTCTCCTGAGACTTCAATGGTAAGTCTAGACCATTCACATTCTATTTTTAACAGCTGTTACTCTTTCTTTTGCATTTCAACCCTTTGTCTCTTTGTATGCTTTCTGTGGGGTACTGTGTGGCCTATTTCCCAGTCTTCTGTTTATCTGTACATAATGTGCTGTTTAACCCATTCACTGAGCTCATAATTTCAGCTATTTTCTTTTTCACTTCTAACATTTCTATTTAGTTCCTTTTAAAAACGTAGGATGTCACTTTCTAAAATTATAGTTCTCATATTTAATCTTGTTTTTAATCCCATTGTACATAGAAATCATAGACTCCTTTCTTCCTTCCTCCTTGCTTTTTTTTTCCTTCATTTTTCTGGTATCCTTGTGAGGTCGAGTCCTCCTAAAACTGAGTTCCTCTGCCGAGTTTATGATTAAACTCTCTACCCAAAAGGTTATTCCTTTTTAGTCCAACACCTGTTACCTTCAAGATTGAGGGGGATCAAAACTGCATACAAGGCCCTGTGTCCCTTTTGCTTTAGTATCCCAGGCCTCCCCTGAGTCTCAAAGGGCTGGCTCAAGAATTAATGATTAGGAAATGTGAAGATGTAGAAACAAAGAATATTTGCTGGGCCAGGAAACTGGTAACAATTTAGACTATAAAGCAGCCACATAGCAGAGTCACCAAACTCCCAGTTCCCTAAAAGATATAGATAAAGTTCTGACACATATTCCTAAGTTGTTTTTACAGAGAGCAGACACCCACTAGATGAAAACTGCTGACCACCAGCATGTAGACACAAGACCGGTTGAAACCAGATGATTGGTGATGCTCGAAAATTCACCTTGATGCCAACCAGTCCAAGAATTGAGCACAAGCCGATCATGCACCCTGCAGCCCCCTCCCTCACACTGCCTTTAAAACCTGTTACCTAACCAGCAACTTGGAGATGGGCTTAAGACATTACTCCTCCACCTTCCCACATTGCTGAGCTCCAGAATAAAGCAACTTTTCCTTTTCCACCAACACTTGTCTCTCGAGTATCGGCCTTTCAAGTGGCAAGCAGCAGAACTTGGGTTTGATGCTGGCCTTGTCCAGTTACACTTGTGTTTCTACTTCTTTATTATTTTTCCCCTGCTATATTTATGTAATTTTGGTCCTACAGTATGCTTTGTTCTTTGATATGTGTTGGAAACTTTATTAAAACAATATTTGTTTAAATAATTTGAGAGCCAGGATGATGATTCCATCTGAAGGATTTTCATGGTATCCTGGGCAGGATCAATCCAGACTGCCTTAGTCCAATCTTAGGGTTTGAGAATTTTTTTTTTTTTTTTGGGCCACCCAAATTACTTTAAGATAGGCTCCAGTCTATGTGCAGGGTGGTTTAATTTTGTTTCACTTTTACTCCTACATATAGCTCTTCAAGGTCCCTGCCCAAAAGAGATGGTGTTTCTCCTCCCTTTGGCAGTCCCTTACTTTGACTTTTGTTCCATATTATTGAGGGGCTTTCAAAAATTCTGCTCAGCTTCTCACTGCTTTCCAGAACTACAAATGCCTTTAGGTTAGGGTTTCCATGCTTAGAAAATAAAAAAAAAAAAAAATGAAATTCCTGGTTACTTTTACATTTCAGATCAACATTGCATATTTTTAGTGTGAGTATGACCCATGCAATATTTGGGAGATACTTATACTTCAAAAAAATCACTGTTTATCTGAAATTCCAGTGTAACTGGGCATCCTGTGTTTGATGTTATAACCCTACCCCAAGTCAGAGGTGACCAGAACGACTAAATCACTTCCCTGGATTTCCATTTTCATCTAGATTAAGCCCACTCTAATCTCATTATTTTATTACATTTTGATGCTTTTAAGAAGATATTTTAAGCAATATTTTGTCCAGCTATTTTAGTTCTTTTCAGAGAAGTTGAGTCCAAATTACCTAGTCTAACATGAGCAGAATCAGAAAGCTAATACCCCATTTTCTAGGTGTTAAATCCACCAAATCCACTGAATATACCAAAGATTACATCAAGAAGCTTTAACGTTAGAAATGATGAACATAATACTTTGTAATTATTTTCATTTTTATAATTATATCTTTTATTCCTACTAAGTACCTATTAAACTTTTATGGTTTGCTCAGTTCAGAATTTATCTTCCAAAAGAATATAAATTCTCTGTTTTTCATTGGATTAAACAATATGCATATTGGGTGTGCATATAGGGTGAAAGGGTGTGCATACTACAGAGTGACAGAAAATAATATGCATCATTAATACTAGCAAATCAGTCTGTCACAAGTTCTCTTAAATATAAAGCACCGTAAGTGGGACCCAGCAGAGTTGATGACTAAGTGATTCCCTTGCATATATGATCATTACCCATCCTTCAGCCATCATTCCCAAAGATCTATGATGAGGACAAAAACTGACATATTCTATGTTTAGTATCTGGTCGTCAAACACATCATGAATGTGTGAAACATGCTTCACAGTAAGGGTTTGTTAATATGATGATAAAGGCACAGAATGATGAGGAAATTTTCTGCAACACTGAGGTTTTTGCTGCTCTCAACATGCCATCTGATTGACACCAATGGCTAAGTGAAGGAATAGATGGGCCTTAGTTATTTCTGGCTGTTAACATATGAAAGTGTACTGTCAAAACTGGAATTCCTATATTAATCTCTTCCCTTGGCTTTCAAAATTGTTGACTTACTCCTTTTCCTGATTATGAAAGAAATATTCCTAGTCTTTCATCTTTATAAAACATTCAGCTTTAGAATATCCTGATTAACAGATCACAATTTTAAAATATTTCTTTTACTTCACTTTTTTCCTGTTACTAATTTTGAGTTGGTTTTATTTTATTCATTTGCTTCTGGTGATTAAACCCATGGAGAAATAGTCATTAGCTAACAACTGGCTAGTGGCTGAGTCTGCTCAAGTATTTCCACTATATATATTAAAAATAAAATTATTTTGACCTTCAAGGCCAATTATACTCCTTAGCTTTGAGAATGACATTGTCAGAGACACTACAGGCTGCCACAGAGCTGAGAATAGGTGTAAAATGAGGGGAACCCTGGCATATGGATAAGCAAATGCCATCATTTGTATAAGTCTTGGATACATTTGGCTAGAGCACTGTTTCCGGCATTGACCTCCCAGGTCCTGCTGTCAGACTTGAAGCCTTCAGTTCTGCATGTAGCAGCTGACTCTCTGCCAACTACAATCCTTTACAAAAAGCCAAAACACTTCTGCTTTTCCATATGAGTTATGTTTTTAATTTATCTGTCTTTCTTTCCTACTCTTGCCAGGATTTTGTTCATATTATAATTTTCTGTTGGGGAAAGGGAAGAAATAACTGTTTTACTGCTTAAAGAGGCATATTAAATATTGGAAATCTTTGACAATTTTCCAAGATTCACTAGTATTCTGCAGAATTCTGGGTGAAAAATATAGCCAATAATTCTACCTTAAGATAATCATTAGGTATATATTTCCACATGTAATAAAACACAAAATTCACTGATCTTGCTAATCTCTACTTTTTTTTATTTTTCACATCCCAAATATATATATGTGTGTGTATGGATGTGAGCGTGGGTACATACATGCAAGTGAATGCACTATGCTTTGTGTTATTCAAATAATGAATAACTTTGGGTAAATATTTTAAATATCTGACAACTTCATCAATGTGTATGGCAAACCTGACAGCATGAGTCTGGAAAGAAATTTAAACTGCTACGGGGAAAGTTACTGGTTATGACTGCAACTTCTTTGAGGATAGAAGAAGTTTCCTATTCAATTTCACTTCCACAGTTTTAATTAGTAACTATTAAAATGTCACTAAAACATTTCTATTTCAGTGTCTCCTCTAAATTCTAGATCCATATCCAAATGTCTTCCTGATATTCAACTTAAATTTTAGAAAAGTCATTCAAAAACAACATGGTCTTCATCTTCCACATCTGGTTTTCTTTCTGTGTCTTGTTCATCAGTAAATGACACTATTCTCTACCCATTTGTGCAAGGCAAAACTGAGGATTCCTCTTTTTTTTTTTTTTTTTTTGCGGTACGCGGGCCTCTCACTGTCGTGGCCTCTCCCGTTGCGGAGCATAGGCTCCGGACGCACACGCTCAGCGGCCATGGCTCACGGGCCCAGTCGCTCCGCGGCATGTGGGATCTTCCCAGACCGGGGCACGAACCCGCGTCCCCTGCATCGGCAGGCGGACTCTCAACCACTGCGCCACCAGGGAAGCCCGAGGATTCCTCTTTGATACCTCTTTTTCCTTCAGACTCTTTATATCCAGCCCAAATATTTCTCAAGTCTATCTTCAGTTTTGCATTTAAACCAGAACCTCCCTACAGATCTCAATTACTAAATACTCCACTAGCTCCCTCATAATGATTTTCCTGCCATCTACTCCACTCTATTCTCTACTCTGCAGCCACACCGATACTTGCAACATAAGTCTGGTCTTCTTGCCTCCTTTCTTAAAAACGCTTCATTCTCTTTCTCTGGTTCTTAGAATAAGGACAACAAAATCTTGATTTGGCCTACAAGCCTTGCATTATCTGGTTCTTACCTACCCCTCCAAGACTATCCTACACCTTTTTTTCAATGAGGGGTGACTTGACTCCTTCCAGGGGACGTTTAGCAATGTCTAGAGATTTTTTTTTTTTTTTTTTTGTAAACAACTGGGGTGGGGCATCCACTACTGGCATCGAGGAAGTAGAGGCCAAGGATGGTGCTAAACATCCTACAATGCACAGGAAAGCCTCTAGCAAATACTACTACTATTACTACTAACAACAACAACAGTAATAATGATAATAAGGAAGAGGGAAGGAGAAGAAGTTGTTCAAAACGTCAAAAATTCCAAGATTGAGAAACCATGTCCTATGGGTTTTAGCCATAATGCCTGTGATGGATAGATGGATATAATGGTGCTCTATTTAGATCCTCTTGCAAAAGAGGACTTGTTGGGAATGCCTGTCAAATAGGTTCATCTGTCAGTCCTGTCAGAGACTGATTGCCTCAGTTGAACAGTACTCCCTCACACAAGATGGCACCCTCCCCAGGATGGTCCTGCATCCAATGACTGATGGAAGTAGGGGTTTTAAGATTGGCCATCTCAGCCTGAAGCATCCTCAGGTGGACCATTTAAGCTCTATAGTTCCCATAAGGTCAGCTTGGCTTCTCTTTCTGCCTAATTCTGCTTCTTTTCCATGCCCATCCCTAGATGGTAATCCCAAGCACACTCCCTAACAAATATTCTAGGCTCTAATTGGATTCTGCTCCCTGGAGAATTCAGTCTGCTATGTTAATTTTTTTTTAGTTTTTTGTGCCACCATGCACCCCATCTCAGGTCTCGTGACCTTCACACATGCTCATGTTTCTGTATGAAATGCTCTGTCCTCATTTAGCTGGTTAACATGTAATCATCTTTTAGAGCAAATTTAAACAACTATGAATCCCCTTCTACTCTCTCTGACTAGAACAAAATCCTACTGCCATCCTACCTTTTAAGCTTTTATAACACCATGTGGCATTTCATTTTTAGAGCTTCTATTATTCAATTTTACTTTCATTGGACTAATACTTGGATACTGTCTATCTCGACTTTTACAGCTTAATCTCTTATTTTGTTTACTGTGTCATAGTACCTAATCCAGTGTCTGACACACAATAGGCATAAAATAAAGACTTGTACGAAGAAGGCAGAGGAGAAGGGATTTCGTGACTCACACAGAGGCTTCTCAGAAATGTCTGATTGAAAAAAAAAAACATAATGTGTTTTTTTCATCTTTTTAAAAGTTTAAATTCAACAAATGGAAATTATTCCCTAATAGTTCTGCCAAACAGACCATAATAAAAATTCCCTCCTTCTGTTCCATCTTCTAAGCAAAGCATGGTGGCAGCATTTTAGGTTCTGGAGTCTGGTTGTTCTGGTTTTACATTCTGAGATAGAAGCTTGAGCAAATTTCCTAACTTTCTGAACCACCATTTTCTAATCTATAAAACAATAACTTATCTCCCATAACTACTGTCATTTGAATTGCCTGTGAAACACTTAACACATAATAGATGTATAACAAGTAGTTTTCTAACTATTATTATGCTGACCTCAAAACTAAAAAAAGATAATTGTCTCTATATTTTTGCAAGGCATGGTTATTGCAGTAGGTGTTACAGCATACATATGGGGAGCACACTGCTACACCCCTGCTATAGTATTACCATGACTTTTTGTGCTTTATTCTTTTGGAATCTATAGCTGCATGTCCTATGCTATTTGTAAAGCTCAATCAATATCATTTTATAAATTCATTATTTCAATGAGACCAGTAAGTACTAAGTTATGATTTATCATGGGATAACACTTAAAAAAATATTTAAACTCAAGAAGAAATAATTATTATAGAGACAGCATTATATATTAAACATTAACAAGTTATAACTGAAACAGTTTTACAGGATTTTTAATCTAAAACCAAGGGGGTTAAAATCCTGAAAAATATCAATGTTTTTCTTCACTTTTAAAAATCATCTTTTCTTTTAACATAACGTGTAAATAATTAAGGGATTAAGATAGAGGTCCATGCATACTAGCAAAACTTTATAAGTGGATTTACATTATACCTAACAATCATTACAATGTGCCAGGCATTGTACCCAATACTTTACATATACTATCTTAACTGACCATTATGGGAAAGACATAAGAGAATATTATTTATCACAGATACATGAATAAACCTACCCAAAGTCATTTAGCTAGTGCATGGCAGAACCAAGTTGTCAACTCAGACTTTTTAAATCAAAAGCATACTTTTAAAATCACTTCTGTAAAACCTCACCTATGTAATATAACTAGAAATAGAAAGAAACATGTCTTTGTCATAGCAAAGATCTAATGGGGAGTTAGGACAGATTTTCATAGTGCCTTCGTTTATAGGATAAACAAAACAATAGGGACTATAGCTACTTTTGTCCTCTAAGAGAGATGGAATACGTCAATGATACAGGGCTTTGAATATTTTATGGAAAAAACACTTCTGAGAAATTTTCAGTGCTTGGGTGGCCGTAGGATTTATGAGAATAGGCATTTAGTTGTTTTTAGTTGTTTAGTTGTTTCCACTGTCTTATATTTTGTATATTCCTATATGGTTTACATTGCTCTAATTTGCCTAAAACCTTTACTCAAATCTGTTTATATACCTTGTGAGTTTGGTTTGTGGGGAGGCAGAGATCAAAGACAAGAAATTGAGTACAACATATGGAATGGGTCAGAGAAGAAGGAAAAGAAGAGAGGTAGGAGAAAAGCTCTAAGTGTAGACAAGAGTTCAATCAACAGAATCTGAAAGCCATCTATAGATTCAATGAAGTCCCTATCAAAATTCCAATGGCATTTTTTCCCAGAAATAGGAAAAATAATCCTAAAATTGGTATGGAACCATAAAAGACCCCAAATAGCCAAGGCACTCTTGAGAAGGAAGAACAAAGTTGGAGGCATCACTCTCCCTGATCTCAAACTATATTACAAAGTAATCAAACAGTACGGTACTGGTATAGAAATGACATACAGATCAATGGAACAGAATAGAGAGCCCAGAAACAAACTCACATATGGTTAACTAATATTTGAAAAGAAAGTCAATACTACTCAATGGGGAAAGGATAATCTCTTCAATAAACGGTATTGGGAAAATTGAATATCCACATGCAAAAGAATGAAATTATACCCCTATCATATATAACTCACAAAAATTAACACAAAATGGATTAAGGACTTAAACATAAGACCTGAAACTATAAAACTCCTAGAAGAAAACACAGAGAAAAACTCCATGACTTTGGTTTTGGTAATGCATTATTGGATATGACACCAAAAACACAAGCAACAAAAGCAAAAATCAACAAGTAGGACTACCGCAAACTAAAGCTTCTGCAGAGCAAAAGGAACAATCAAAATGAAAAGGCAACTAACGGAATGGGAGAAAATATTTGCAAACCATATATTTGATACACATTAATGTCCAAAATTTATAAGGTACTCATCATCTCAACAGAAATGATTCAATTTAAACTGGGTAAACTGAATTTTACCCAGAATCTGAATAAACATTTTTCCAAAGAAGACATACAAATGGCCAACAGGTACATAAAAGGGTGTTCAATATCACTAATCATCAGGCAAAATCAAATCAAACCACAATAAGATATCATCTCTCACTTATTGGAATGGCTATTATCCAAAAGACAACAAATAATAAGTGTTGACGAGGACGTGGAGAAAAGGATTCCTGTGCACTGTTGGTGGGAATGTAAATTGGTATAGTCTCTATGGAAAAGAGTACAGAGGTCCCCCACAAAATTAAAGAGAACTATCATATGATCCAGCAATTCCACTTCTGAATATATATCCAAAAAAGATGAAATCATTATCTCAAAGAGCTACCTGCACGCCATGTTCACGGTAGCATTATTCATATTAGCCAGTACATGGACACACCTAAGTGTCCACTGATGGATGAATGGATCAAGAAAATGTGATATATATATATATATATATATGTGTGTGTGTGTGTGTATATATATATATAAAATCACATGTATATGTACATATATATATTTTATGTATGTCTATATATGTACATATATTATTCAGCCATAAAAAGAAGAAAACCCTAACATTTGCATCAACATGGATACATGGATGGACTTTTAAGGCATTATGCTAAGTGAAATGAGTCAGAGAAAGAAAAATACTGTATGATCTTACTTATGTGTGGAATCTAAAAACAGTAAACTCAGAGAAACAGAGAGTAAAATAGTGGTTTCCAGGGGCTGAGTGGTAGGGGAAATGGGAAGATGTTGGTCAAAGGGTACAAACTTTCATTTATAAGATGGATAAGTTCTGAGGACCTTATGTACAGCATGCTGACTATAGTTAATGATATTGTATCATATACTTGAAAGCAGCTATGAGAGTAGCACTTTAATGTTCTCACCGCTACCACCACCACAACAAAATGATAACTATGGGAGGTGAAGAAGGTGCTAACTAACCTCATTTGGGTAAGCATTTCACAATATATGTGTATCAAATCATCACACTGCATACCTTAAACTTACACAGTATTATATGTCAATTATATCTCAATAAAGGTGGGGAAAATAGCACAGAAATGGGTCAGAAATTAACATGAAAACATAAGGCCTGGTATTTTTAAATAAATATGTATGTATGTATATGTAGTTTATACATATATAAGTTGATACATATTAGTGAGGAGACAGGACATTGCACATCTCACAGAATGCTGGCGCTGGAAAGGAAACTGATATCAATTTTACTGAAATCTCACTGGTCAAGAAGAGCTTTAGCTAAAAGCTCAGTCTTGCTGTCATATATAAGGTAATTCACAAACTGCTTCTATAAACTTTGTTTTTAATCCTTACTACAATCTTAAAATGTAGATATTTGCATTCCTGTTTTAAAGAGAAGAACTGAGAAGAAACTGGCTGAAGTTCACTCAGGCAGGTAAATAGCCCAGCTGGGATTTCTAACTCCAAATCCAGTGTAACTTTCCCTGCACAACATTTTCACCTCCTTAAGAAATAGCTGAGTCCCCTTTATCCATTACCCTTCTGAGAGTCCACAGTGCAATTATTTGAAGAACATTTTTAAAGGATAACTATCAAAAGCACATCAAATTTTACTACACTCAATCACTCCACAATATGTGAGTACATTAAATAACATCAGGCATACAGTGGCCCTACCTAGTGGCTGGAACATACAAGAGACTCGGTCTTATTTGTGTTGTTCTCATTGCATTTTGTGAATATGTACTGAATGGAGATCATTTTATGCTATCTCTTTTAGTTTACTGATTATGAAGTATTCTATAGCTATAATTATTATTTTATCAAAAATAGATCAATGCAATTAGGTCCCTACCTTGCCCTATTTTTATTTATTAAAAATAGTAATTTTTAAATATAAAAAGTATTTTATTCTCCAAAAAAGCTTAAAGTGTTTCACTGAAAATATCTTTACACTATTTGATCAATAATCTCATCTTTCATACTTGGTTACATTTCAGTCTAGCTGCAGCATAGTATAACTACTATTAATGACAATTTTTACTGCATTTCTCAAAAATTAAAATAACTTTTCTTGAAAATAGGAAACATGAGCTTGAGCCATATTCACATGTTGTAAGGGAGGATGGCTCCATGAATACATTATCCCTTGCTTTTGCCTTTTATGTGCTGGTGCAGAACTGTCACTGCAGTGGAACACAGCAGGTGACCATAGAGCACTCAACATCCCTTTGTGTTCTGTAGCTTACAGGAGCTTTATAATTGCAAAGTTCATAATTATATTAAATAACACAATACAGAATAACTACCACTCTTTTCTTCCAAATCCCTATCATTAATAAACATCCCAGCCCTCCTTATCAGCCATAAATGCATTAGGGAGCACAGATGTTTTAGACTAGAGCACAGTTTTAAAAACACAGAGGAGCAAATCAAATTAAATAACCACAACTCCTTTATTTTGAAAATTACAGAAGAATTAAAAGTAATTCTTCTTACCAAAGTTTTATTTTTCTCTATGAATACAGGCATTCCAAATCCTGATTTGGTTTTCTATGCTGAAAATATGCTGTCATTTTGGAATTCATTTAAAAAGATGAAGAAAGAAAAAATTGCTGCACTCCAGAAAAAAAAAAAGATTTTGTAAAGGCCTACTTATATAATAACTTTGCTAGCTGTTTTGTATTCTTCCTCACAAAAACTGGTATCATTTTACACACATATATATAAAATGAGGTCCTTGGCTAATCATCCCCCTGTCTTTAAAGACTTTGCCAAAAGTTGTCTGCTGTGTTCAAGTTTTCAGAGCTGCAAGTCTTGTACTGGCTCAGAGTTAAATGGTGAGAAAGGTCCTTACTGCTATGCCGGTGATATGCCACAGGCAAGGCCTCTAGCCAGAGCCCATAACCAGCAAGACTTGCTGGTGCACAACCAGCAAGACTATAGGAAAAGGTCTCGGGGTAATCCAAGAATCAGCTGGGCTGGAGCCTCCATGGCTACACTTCCCCATTCCCACTCATGGGCCTTCTTCACTGAGAATCCAGTTCTGTGGCACTTACCTTCTCCAAGCCCCTGTGGAAATGGAAAGTGGGGATACCCTTAGGGTGTGACTGTCCCACTGCTCAACTACTAGTTGGCATATAAAGAGTGCTAAGTCAACATTTGTTCAGAGAGTCAAAGAGTGGCTGTCACGATGTGAATGAAGTCTTCTCTTCCTGATTTCCAGGGTCTTATAAAGCACAGAACCCCTCATTCTCAGTAACCTGTCTTTGCACACATAACCTGACAAAGTTGCCTAAAGTGCCAATGTCATGAAAGACATAAGAGAAGAGGGAGGGACAGGCAGGAGAGCTATCGTATAAAAGTAAACTTGCATTGTTTGAAATAGGTAGCTTATATATGATACTTATTCAATTCTTACAATGAACAAGCAAGGGAAATACTTGTATCTTCTTTTTTTCAGGTGAGAGAAACGAGTTGCTCTTAAGTGAAAGCATTTGCTCACCCTGGGGACAAGGACACAGGCAGCAGAAGCTGTGTGAAGTACTCCTCGGCATGAGCCCTATGGAGTTCACCATAGCCCCACCAAAGAGCCTGTAGCCTCCAGTGCTGAGTCACCTCAGGGCAAACAACCAACAGGGAGGGAACTTAGCCCCACACATCAGCAGACAAGTGGATTAAAGTTTTACTGAGCTTGGCCCACCAGAGCAACACCCAGCTCTACCCATCACCAGTCCCTCCCATGAGAAAGCTTGCACAAGCCTCTTAGATAGCCTCATCCACCAGAGGGCAGACAGCAGAACCAAGAAGAACTACAACCCTGCAGCCTGTGATATGAAAACCACATTCACAGAAACAGACAAAATGAAAAGGCAGAGGACTATGTGCCAGATGAAAGAACAAGATAAAACCCCAGAAAAACAACTAAATGAAGTGAAGATAGGCAAACTTCCAGAAAAAGAATTCAGAAAAATGATAGTGAAGATGATCCAGGACCTTGGAAAAAGAATGGAGGCAAAGATCAAGAAGATGTAAGAAATGTTTAACAAAGACCTAGAAGAATGAAAGAACAAACACCTAGAAGAATTAAAGAACAAACAGAGATGAACAATACAATAATTGAAATGAAAAATACACTAGAAGGAATCAATAGCACAATTACTGCGGCAGAAGAACGGATAAGTGACCTGGAAGACAGAATGGTGGAATTCACTGCCGCGGAACAGAATAAAGAAAAAAAAGAATGAAAATAAATGAAGACAGCCTAAGAGACCTCTGGGACAACATTAAATGCAACAACATTCACATTATACAAATGCCCCAGAAGGTGAAGAGAGAGAAAAAGGACCCAAGAAAATACTTGAAGAGATTATAGTTGAAAACTTCCCTAACATGGGAAAGGAAATAGACACCCAAGTCCAGGAAGTGCAGAGAGTCCCAGGCAGGATAAACCCAAAGAGAAACACACTGAGACACATAGTAATCAAATTGAAAAAATATTAAAGACAAAGAAAAATTATTAAAAGCAACAAGGGAAAAGTGACAAAAGGGAACACCCATAAGGTAAACAGCTGATTTCTCAGCAGAAACTCTACAAGCCATAAGGGAGTGCCATGATATATTTAAAGTGATGAAAGGGAAGAACCTACAACCAAGATTACGCTACCCGGCAAGGATCTCATTCAGATTCGACGGAGAAATCAAAAGCTTTACAGACAAGCAAAAACTAAGATAATTCAGCACCACCAAACAGCTCTACAACAAATGCTAAAGGAACTTCTCTAAGTGGGAAACACAAGAGAAGAAAAGGACCTACAAAAACAACCCCAAACAATTAAGAAAATAGTAATAGGAACATACATATCAATAATTACCTTAAATGTGAATGAATTAAAAGCTCCAACCAAAAGACACAGGCTTGCTGAATGGATACAAAAACAAGACCCATATGCTGTCTACAAGAGACCCACTTCAGACCTAGGGACACATACAGACTGAAAGTGAGGGAATGGAAAAAGATATCCCATGTCAATGAAAATCAAAAGAAAGCTGGAGTAGCAATACTCATATCAGATAAAATAGACAATAAAATAAAGAATGTTACAAGAGACAAGGAAGAACACTACATATTTATCAAGGGATCAATCCAAGAAGAAGATATAACAATTATAAATATATAGGCACCCAACATAGGAGCACCTCAATACATAAGGCAAATGCTAACAGCTATAAAAGAGGAAATCGACAGTAACACAATAATAGTGGGGGACTTGAACACATCACTTACACCTATGGACAGATCATCCAGACAGAAGATTAATAAGGAAACACAAGCTTTAAATGACACAATAGACCAGATAGATTTAATTGATATTTATAGGACATTCCATCCAAAAACAGCAGATTACTTTCGTCTCAAGTGCACATGGAACATTCTCCAGGATAGATCACATCTTCAGTCACAAATCAAGCCCCGGTAAATTTAAGAAACTGAAATTATATCAAGCATCTTTTCCAACCACAATGCTATGAGATTAGAAATAAATTACAGGGAAAAAAACATAAAAAACACAAACACATGGAGGCTACACAATACACTACTAAATAACGAAGAGATCACTGAAGAAACGAAAGAGGAAATCAAAAAACACCTAGAGACAAATGACAATGAAAACACAATGATCCAAAACCTATGGGATGCAGCAGAAGCAGTTCTAAGAGGGAAGTTTATAGCAATACAATCCTACTTCAAGAAATAAGAAAAGTCTCAAGTAAACAATCTAACCTTACACCTAATGAAACTAGAGAAAGTAGAACAAACAAAACCCAAAGTTAGTAGAAGGAAAGAAATCCTAAAGATCAGAGCAGAAATAAATGAAATAGAAACAAAGAAAACAATAGCATGGATCAATACAACTAAAAGCTGGTTCTTTGAGTAGATAAATAAAATTGATAAACCTTTAGCCAGACTCATCAAGAAAAAGAGAGGGAGAGGACTCTAATCATTAAAATTAGAAATGAAAAAGGAGATGTTACAACAGACACCACAGAAACAGATACACTTTGTGTGTCATAAGAGACTACTACAAGCAACTCTATGCCAATAAAATGGACAACCTGGAAGAAATGGACAAATTATTAGAAAGGTATAACCTTCCAAGACTGAACCAGGAAGAAATAGAAAATATGGACAGATCAATCACAAGGAATGAAGTTGAAACTGTGATTTAAAATCTTCCAACAAACAAAAGTACAGGACCAGATGGCTTCACAGGTGATTTTTATCAAACATTTAGAGAAGAGCAAACACCCATCCTTCTCAAACTCTTCCAAGAAACTGCAGAGGAAGGAGCTCTCCCAAACTCGTTCTATGAGGCCACCATCACCCTGATACCAAAACCAGACAAAGATACTACAAAAAAAGAAAATTACAGACCAATATCACTGATGAATATAGATGCAAAAATCCTCAAAAATACACTAGCAAACAGAATCTAAAAACACATTAAAAGGATCATACACCATGATCAAGTGGGATTTATCCCTGGGATGCAAGGATTCTTCAATATATGCAAATCAGTCAATGTGATACACCATATTAACAAATTGAGGAATAAAAACCATATGGGCATGTCAATAGATGCAGAAAAAGCTTCTGACAAAATTCAACACCCATTTATGATAAAAACTCTCCAGAAAGTAGGCATAGAGGGAACCTACCTCAACATAATAAAGGCCATATATGACAAACCCACAGCAAACAACATTCTCAATGGTGAAAAAGTGAAAGCATTTCCTCTAAGAGCAGGGAAAAGACAAGTATGTCCACTCTTGCCACTATTATTCAACATGCTTTTGGAAGTCCTAGTCATGGCAATCAGAGAAGAAAAAGAAATAAAAGGAATACAAATTGGAAAAGAAGAAGTAGAAGTGTCACTGTTTGCAGATGACATGATACTATCCATAGATAATCCTAAAGATGCCACCAGTAACCTACTAGAGCTAATCAATGAATTTGGTAAAGTTGCAGCACAGAAACTTAATGCACAGAAATCTCTTGCATTCCTATACACTAACAACAAAAGGTCAGAAAGAGAAATTAAGGAAACAATCCCATTCACCACTGCAACAAGAAGAATAAAATACCTAGGAATAAACCTACCTAAGGAGGTAAAAGACCTGTACTCAGAAAACTCTAAGACACTAATGAAAGAAATCAAAGATGACACAGAAAGATGGAGAGATATACCATGTTCGTGGATTGGAAGAATCAATATTGTGAAAATGACTATACTACCCAAAGCAATCTACAGTTTCAGTGCAACCCCAATCGAATTACCAATGGCATCTTTTTACAGAGCTAGAACACAAAATCTTAAAATTTGTATGGAGACACAAAAGACCCCGAATAGCCAAGCAATCTTGAGGGAAAAGAAATGGAGATATGTTAGCCATAAAAGGAACGAAATTAGGTCATTTGTAGAGATGTGGATGGACCTAGAGACTGTCATACAGAATGAAATAAGTCAGAAAAAGAAAAACAAATATCATATATTAACACATATATGTGGAATCTAGAAAAATGGTACAGATGAACCGGTTTGCAAGGCAGAAATAGAGACACATGTAGAGAACAAACATATGGACACCAAGGGTGGAAAGCTGGAGTGTGGTGGGGGTGGAGGTGGGATGAATTGGGAGGTTGGGATTGACAATATATACACTAATATGTATAAAACAGATAACTAATAGGAACCTGCTGTATAAAATAATAAAATAAAAATTTAGAAAATGTATATATAACAATGAGAAAAATGCCAAGTAATAACTAATCCATATAAAGTGCTGTGGGAGCTGAGAGATGACAGCTACTCATTCTTCTGGGCCATGGGGTTCAAGAACAAGGGCCTTAAGTAATGTTAGGGAAGATCGTCCTTAGAAGTATAATCAGACCTCTGTATCTATAGGTTCAGTGTCTAGGGAGTCAACCAACAGAGGTTCAAAACTATTTGGGAAAACAAAAATCCAGTAAGTTCCAAAATGCAAAACTTGAGTTTGCCATACACTGTCAACTATTTATTACACACAGCACTTACAGTATATTAGGGATTATAAATGATCTAGAGATGATTTAAGGTATACGGAGGGTATGTGTGAGTTATATGCATACACTACATCATTTCACATAAGGGACTTGAGCATCTGAGGATTTTGGTATCTGCTGGGGTCCTGGAAAAAATCTCCCCCCAGGTACGGAGGAATGACTAATACTTGAGTTGGATCTGGAATAGTGAATACTCCGTAAAGCAAAAGAAAAGGGGAAGATAATTAAACAGAAAGTCTTACCAAATATCAAGTGAAGTAGGGAAAGTCTGGGGCAAAGGCCCAGGAAAACTGACAGCTGGTTGAAGGACAGCAGGCTGCCTGTTGCAGGTTGCCATGAGGTCTCACCCGAAGACGCTGCGATTCTTTTTCCAAATTTCTGCTTTAGCAACATCAATTCAGGAGACTTTTTCTGAACCCCAAGACTAGGTCAGATCCCTCAAGTATATGTTTTCCTAGCTCTGAGCTCCTTCCTCTCATAGCACTGATCTTTGACTGTGTACAGACATTTGTATAATTTGATTATATGCCCTGCACCCAATAGGCAGTAAACATTATGAGAAGAGGAACCTCATGTAGTATTATCCTTCATTTTATCCCTAGCACAGCATCTAACGTATTAGCAGACACTCAAAGGAAAAAAAAAAAAAAAGACAAATAAATAAATGTTGAAAGAAATCACAAAGATGAGAGAAGCAGGTAGAGGCCAGAATACCAAGAGAGTAATGGATGTTGTCTTGTGGACAGTGGGAGCCACTTAGTTTTCCAGCAGGAGGAGAACATGATCAAGGCTGCATTAAAGGTTAACTCTGGCTGCAATGTGGATGACTGGTTGCTGAGAGCAGAGCCTGGGGGCAAGAAGACCAGTTAAACAAATGTTTCAGGATTCTCACTAAGAGATAATGAGGTCCCAAACTAGAACAGTGATTAGACTTGGAGTGAAACAGTGAAAGGACACGAGGGACATATATTTAAATCATTAGGATTTGGTGACTGACGGAGGAGTGGCAAACGGAGGAGTCAGTTATGATTGTCACTAGCATCCTAGATCGCGTCAGTGAATACAAAACAATTTGAAATGTAAAGAAAAGGGCTGGTTCTTTCCAATAGGAACATTATGACGATAAATGTGTACTCAGATTCATAGGCAGCTTAACTTACGGAGTTGAAATCATTGTATCTTAAATATTCAAATGATTCAAATTCAAAAACAATTCTCATGAACTGAGTGGGATTATTTATTTTATTTTTGGGTTGCATGAAAAACGTTTTCGAATAGGTAATCCACAGAAAGAGAAATATGCCATAACCAAGTGTATACAGTAAAAAGTCAATTCCCATCTCACCCATGTCTCTTACTTCTCTATATGCTCTACCTAGAGGCAACCCGTTATCACTTTTCTGTGAATCTTGAGTATTAGTAATCATCCAAAAAGGTCAAAAGAGAAAACAAAGTGAATTTATTTCCAGAACAGTGAGTTGAAGTTAATGGCTGAAAACTGTCAGTGAAAATAGATATTAGCAAATTACTTTAAACTACAAATGTATCATAGCTTTCTGCTTTACCTTTCTTCTGAATCTGAAAAAAATAAATGCCTTGGTAACTTTTTAAGCTTAAGGTTCATTTTTCAGTATTGCTCAATGTTGTGTTGAATCATGTAAAGGGACCTCACTGACAGCTGAGGGACAAGGTATCCTATGAATAAAATAGACACCATGAAGTCCCAGAGAGCAACACAGAAGAGATGATGTTACTGTGTATTACACATCCTCCAGAAACCAATGGTCTATCTTCCACTACCTGACATCAGAGTAAAATAACATCCTGAATGAAAGGGAATTTTGAAAATAGCACCTGAAAACAATAGCAGTGATACTGCGGGTAAGACACTATTTCCCTTATCGTCAAACGGTAGCTAGCTACTCTGTACAAATTTATCATCCTAGCATTTTACTGAGATATTGTTTTCTTGCATCTCTCTTTGAGGTCATTGCCACTCAACTATATTCAATTTTGTTATCCTTATCTCTGAGCTGGCTTCTCTCCACCTTGGTTGACCATTCATGTTTCCGGCTCAAAGACTCGGGCCCCCACCACAGCCATTCTCCAGGTTACAACAGTGAAGTTTTCATTTGCTCTGCTGATCAAAAAATCTGGGCCCTGAAAATGCTGTAACTGACACAGCTGCAGCACCATCCATTGAAATAACCACACTAAAATATAGGGATTCTTCAAACATTCATACAGGCATACCTTGGAGATATTGCAGGTGTGGTTCCAGGCCACCACAATAAATTTAACATTCCAATAAAGTGAGTCACATACATTTTTGGTTTCCCAGTGCACATAAAAGTTATTTTTACACTACACCGTAGTCTATTAAGTGTGTGATAGCATTATGTCTAAAAAAATGTACCTACTTTAATTTAAAAATAATGCTGTTGGAAAATGGCACCAATAGACTTGCTCGATGTAAGGTTGCCAGGAACGTTCAAAGTGTAAAAACACAGTATCTTTGAAGCACAATAAAGCAAAGAACAATAAAATGAGATGTGCCTGTACTTCCCACCTACGTACTCATTGTGGCTTTACTTTCATTTGCCACTCTATATTCTTTCATCTTGCAATGATGTAATCAAGGAGAAGCAGGTAATAGACAGGGTCCAATGAAAGAGCATGTGCATATTAGTCAGAAAAGTGACGCTTCACACAACATTCTTTCCAAACAAAAGTAGAGCAGGGACTTAAAAATGATCTTTTGCATCCAAATTGGTGCCTAAGTAATTGCTGACAGTGCTTCACTTAAAACCAATCAGAGACTAACCCGACTGTAGATAGATTCATTCCAACAGACATAACAAGTAATATATCTCTATCTTGATAATGTTTATATGCAAAAAAAAAGAAATCACTTCGAGAAACATCCAAATACAGCAATTTCAATGTATGAATTATTTCCCCTCAGTTCATGGACAACATTACTAAGTGCTGACATCAATTCCACTCGGGTTGTTTTACTCCCCTCCTTTGGAAGTGACTGAAGAATTTATTAATGACACACCATAGGGGTGGCCACTTCTACAACTTGAGCTGCATACAGAACACAGAATCTTTAGAACTCAGAATCTGGTTCAACTGACCTTCATTGTGCAGTTGAAGACATTGCAGACCAGGAAGAATAAGAGATTTGCCTGAGGTTACACAGCTCGGAAGCAGCAAAACAAGCTTAAAGCCGGCTACTGTTTGCTGCAAACCTGGTCTCTTGTTTTGGCCTCTCTTTTACCTGTAACAGTCAAACACTAGCAGGAACAGCTGGAACACTCAGAAATGGTGACCAAACAGAGAGGGATGTCAGAACAATTTATAGACATGGGGCAGAGGTAACGGAAATCCACACAGGAGATGAGTCCACCAGAGCTGGCAGGAGAGGAAGGCTCTGCCTCCTATCTCTATGACCTGAAGGACTAAAGAATGGGGAGAATTGCATCTATAGCAAAGGGCCTGCAGTAACCATGGCCGTGGAAAGAAACACAGCCTCTGATAAACTGTAGCTCTGTCAGGAGGAAACCAGGGAACAGAACCCAGACCTCACTTTTCTCCCATCCTCCAGTCCTCTACTAGTGCCTCCCATTGGCCTTGCCCAACCAAAAGCCAGAAGGCAGAGGAGCCCCACTGATGCTATCCTAGGTCCACAGGAGGGTAGACAGGGGATATAGAAGGGCAAATGGAGAACATCCAGTGCAACACTCCTTAGCCATACTGGCCTTTTGCTTTGCAATTTTCTCTTCCTTACCATCCCCTACTTTCTTCCACTGAGACAAAAACTATCACAGTTAACGAAAATGATGGCCATGCAAAAACAGCATCATATTCTGTATGGACTTTATCTAAAATTCACTCAAATATAGTATAAGTCTGTAGATGGAGTACAATAAGCAGGTATAATTTGCAATATTTACTCAAAAGTAATCATCTCAGTACTATGACTCATTAGCTGACAGGAAACACAGTAATAATATGTTTTGTGCACAGAACAATTTTAATTAATAGGCAGGACATATTTATTCGAAAATTACAATAAGACATCATTATTCTCAGAACATGAACTTGGATGGTAGGTGTTAGCATCCTGTTGAGTTCCAGAGAATGAATTTCCGGATATTAAACCTGATTGCTTAGAGACCTCAAACAAATCAGCCTTGTGCAGTCAGCTATTATCTACACTGACAATTGTTTATGGCTGCAAATCACCCATGCCCAGTGTGACGTCCAAAAGCACTTCAGTAAGATATTATGAGCAATATCAGGTGTGGGTGGTATGAAAGTCATTTCAGTAATAAAACAGAGTTCAAAGTGTCGATTCACTGCAGAGGCATTACTAATAAAATAATATAGGTAGAAACCTCAAAAACTATGTTTCCTTTCTTTTTAAGGGCAAAACTTTGAAGAGCGAGGGGACAGGGGAGTTGTCTACAACCTTTACCTTTCTTTGGTTTAGCACCAATCCACGCAGATGTTAAGAATGACTCTAATCTCTTGCCTTTCCGAAATGGGATAAAAGGAAATCACTCTGTTATAGACAGGAAAGATGATACAAAAGCAGTCTGACTTGAGACAGACCCTCTAGTTAGAAGGTGTGGCTATGTGTGGGTTTGGTGCCCCACTCCACCCCACGTTACCACTGAGACCTAGATCCTGGAGAAAACCCAGCATTGCCTTAAACTAAAGGCTTATTTCTTCGTGTAAGTCTTTCTAAACTATGGGTTTAAGAAGGCCAAACATATCAGAATAGATTACCTAATGACTTTTAAAACCCACCTGAATTATAGATAAGATTTTATATTATCTGAAGGAAACATTTTCTAAACCACATGAGTTAGTGAAACATCTTTTATCCTAAAAAGAAGAAAGAACCAAATGTTTCCTAGCTGAAAAAAAAAAAAAATGCCTTGAGCAAAGTGTCTGTGAACATACATTTTTAACTTTCTCAGATAAAAACAGTTTTGAGGGAAGGGCTCTCAAAAAAAGTATCCCGATGTTCTCCTAATACACCAAGAAATAAAATCTCTCCAAATGTTGAGATTATCTTAGCTTAGTGTATGTTCCAATGGACCTGGCTCTAAATAAAACATTATTTAAGCGAGATAATAATCAAGGTGACTGAGAATCTTAAAAATTACTTAAGAACATGTACTCAGGCTTGGCTGATGAATATTCTCTTTCCATTATTCTCAGAGTCAGAAATAATTTCTCCATATATTTTGAGTTTTACCAAAGCACTTGTTCTGGAACTTTCTGATGTGTTAACACATTCTAACTTTACTATAGTTGTATGTATAGGTGTCTTATCACACCTGCTAGATCATAACAAGTGAGCCTGAATCAGTCACCTCTTTCCTTTTTGTAGATAAACTATCTCCAAAGGTGGTACAACTATCTGCCCTGCATTTCAAACTAAACACATGCTTTCATATAAACTGTCTCTTTTGGTCTGCATTATAACCCTGTGACAAAAACAGGACAGCAATTATTGACCCCATTTCATGGATAAGGAGGCAGGCTTATGAGAGTTAACATGGCTTACTTAATGCTGCATGGCCGAGCAGTTATGGATCTCTGACACATACTTGGGCCCAGTACAGGAAAACACATATTTGTTGAGTGTTTCAAAATCACAATTCTATGTCTTTTGGGTACAAGGTAGAGTACAGATGGTAGACTAACCGATAAAAAGAAAGCTAATACACAGTACTTATTACCTGAGAGGTTCTTTTATAAGAACCTTATAGATTTATTTCCTTTAATCCCATAAGAAGCCTATGGGGTAGCACTATCGTCATGGTCATGTTACAAATGAGGAAGCTGAGCATGTAATTAACTTGTGCAAGATTACAGAGGCAACCTTGACTTTAGAGTCCATGTTCTTAACCATTATACACACTGTCTCTAGAGATTCCAAATCCTATGGACAACTTTACATTATACTTCATGTCCTCCAATGGCGAAGCATGAATAAAAAAATGAATATGTCTGTGAAAACCCATGTGCACACAGAGGCATGCGCACTAGACATAAGTTATCCATCTATCTATCTATATGTACATGTATTTTATATGTTGGGACTTGAAGATGACGGATGATCTCATTGTGTATGGTTATCATTCCATTTAGGCCATTCCAAACAAAACAAAGCAAAACAAAAGAAACAATAACCTAGATGAGTGGGATTTTCTAAGCCTTATCTTTAAATGGGGAGGAAAAAAGAAAGAAAAGCTTCCCAGATTGGAGACACACTTCTCCACATTTAACTTTTAAAATATTTCTCAAAATATCTTTGTATTTAAAAGAATCCATCAGCCTTTGCAAAAAGAGAAGAGAAAATAGATTTGAGGAAGATGTTCCTTTCTGTGTGACTCAGGAGACATGATTCTTTCTTCTATGCAATGCTTTACCATCATCTGCTAAAGATGTGTGTGCAAACATCAGTCTTGCAAACAGAAAATGTTTGCACTACATTGAAGCTAACTTACCATCTGGTTATCAGATGTTTGGAATTCAATTTGTACAGTTTCCCATGAAACTAATGTTTCTTCTAATGACAAATGGAATGATGGGGCTCTGATAACAAGTATCCATGTACTGGGCTGACATGCCACATACGCATATAAAGTAACAGAAACAGTGCATGTAAGAGAAATGGCTTATGTCGTGCATTGGTCTTTTACAGAAAAGATGAAAATATTTTCTGTGGTTCAGGTTCACATGAAATATAAAACCTCTTAGTTCAATATGTATATATCTTTCTCAAAATTTGGAGGATCTACTGATGTTCTGTGTTACTGTATTTCAATGTTAGGTCTAGCAGAGTACATCAACTAAAAATGCAATCACAGTAAAAAAAAAATTCAAATCATATGCATTATTTCTGAATAAGCAAGGAAGGGCCAAACGTACAATCCTAACGTAATATGAATCATGTGATTGACCACTAGTGTTGCTCACAGCCCATAGCTTCAGGTAAAGCATCTGTCTCCCACCATTAACGAGAAAAGAGATAGCATTTTCTGTTTAAAATTAATAACTGTAACACTCTAGGATTACAGGACAAATTCTGTGTTTCACACAAAGTGCTTCACAAAATTTTACTGAAGTTCAACAAAAATCATTACTTAACAAATACATATGAGAAATTCTTGTTAAAGACTTCTACTGAATTGCCTATTCATTTTTACCTGCCCAGAATCTAAAATTTTCAGCAAGATGAATATTAGCAGACATAGAAATATCCTTTCTATTTTAATACCCCTTACCCTCAGTTTTAAAAACCAGTTTAGTCATTTAATATCTTAGAATGTTCCTCACTTACAGTGAATAGGTATATTCTTGTATTTAATCCAAACCACTTGCTTAGCTATAGACAACACCATTAATTCCAGTTCAGGTTATACTTTTTTGGATGACTTTGGGCAGTGGGTCACCGTCAGCAATATCAACAGAATAACATCATTCTCTGAAGAGCTGTAATACTCATGTACTTTATGCTGGTAACAGTACAATGCTTAATGTGCTCTTAAAACATAATAGAGGGGCTTCCCTGGTGGCGCAGTGGTTTAGAGTCCGCCTGCCGATGCAGGGGACACAGGTTCGTGCCCCGGTAGGGGAAGATCTCACATGCCTACCAAAAAAAAAAAAAAAAAAAAAAAATAATAGAAACTAATGACATTTCAGGAATTTTTTACTTTGGAGAAGTTATCAAGATTAAATTCCACACTTTTCAAATAGCAATAGCTTCCTCAAAAGACTATCATGTCTGTTATCAAGACTGTGCAGAAAGATGAACACAGACGAAACTAGTACCCATATGTCCATTTAATTATCTTTCCTGTTGCTCTCCTACTGAGGAAAATTTAATTTGGAAATGTCCCCATACTATGGTGATAAACCAAGGTGCAATGCAGCAGGATAAAAGGAAGAAAAAAAGAAAAGGATAAACGACAATAATGCATGATAGTCAGGTGGAAAGAAAAAATGTAATCACTATTTTGTTTTAGTCAATGTTCACTGAAAACTCCAGTAAGGTACGGAATGAGAGCAAAGTTTCTGTTATGTTTTTGTACAGAAGGAATAGCCCTCTGAAATATTAGAGGGAAATAGAGTCAAAAGGACCAGTGAAATATACAAAAATACAAGAGAAAAAAAAAAGAAGAAATTAGAACAGAAAAAAAAGAAAATATCTTGCTCCTTATATCTGGATAGTATTTTCAGTTTATGAAGTATATAAATCACAGATCTATCATCCAAAAATATTTCCCAGTTCATCTGAAGAGAAACAGATTGAAAAGGGCTCTAAAGCAAGCTGATCTTCCTTCTGGCAAGCTACTACCTCACACAATCAAATTATTGAGCATTAGGCAAAGTATAAGACACTTCAGAAAAATCACTGTCATGGTTACTTTGAGTTTTCTGCAAATACAGTTTTTTCATTATGAATTTTCCTCTAAAAAACAGACATGCAACTTATGGATTCAAGGATGCCCATGCCATAGTTTATCCTCAAGAGAGGAATGACAGTCTGTACTCCAGACCCAACTAGAGTCTGAAATTAACCACATCTCTTCTTTTAATATTGACAATATTGCATGGGTCGGATGTCCCAGGAAGGCACTTGACTATATGTGTGATTGTGAATTCAAGAACCTAGAAAGCATGACAAGCTGGTTTCCAGAACAAATAATCACAGTCTTGATTTTAGTCAAGAGGACTAGAGTCCTCTGGCTGTATCTATCATTTGAAAGCTGCAATCATGATTGAGTACAAATTAAATATCAGTATTTTTATTCAGAATTTGATTGAAAATGCAGCTACTGTCCTAGCCAGTGTCTTTTTTACTGCAGGGAGAGAGGACCAGGGAGGCAGAAGGGGATAGGACGGGAGGGAAAAAGGAGAACTAAATTCTTTTAGAGTCTTACACCCATCCTGTGAGGTAAATATTACTATGCCTTCCTTTATGAAAATACGAGGCTACGAAAAATTAAGCAACTTGTGCCAAAGCCACAGAGGTAAGAAATTCTCAGGCAGGCATTCACCCCAGGTCTTAGGGACTCTGAAGTCCACTTCATGGTGGCACAGCTGATAATTCTGCTCAGAAAATTTAAATAATTTTTAAGTAAATAATTTAAATATTTTTTCAAATTATTTAACTAATAATAATAGGCAAAAATTCCTGCATCCCTGAAAAGTTCTTTCCCCAAACTAAAAATAATAATAGTTGCAATTTACTGAGCACATTCCATTTGTCTGCACCATTTCAGTTAATCTTGGTCAAGGGAGTACTATCCTCACTTTGAAGATGAGGCTTAGAGAGGTAAAATAACACGCCCCACATCCTACATCTGGCAAGAGGCAGAGGTGGAAATCATACCAGCTGTCTCTGAACTCCAGAGACTGTGCTTTTCCTCACCATTCCATTTCACCTCCCCTCCACAAGTTGTTCTAACAACCTTTTGAGTTCAGGAATTTCTTCTGTTTTCAATGAGAGAAGAGGTTCAGAGAGAATGCGAATTGGTAACCAGAATACGGCCAGGCAGGGATTCAAACCCAGGCCAATCTGACATCTGAGGCTCCTGCCACTGTATCCTGTGGACAAGGGCAATGAATAAGAATGAAAAATGGGTGCCCCTCAAAGCAACAGCTCTGCGCTTTAAAACCTGTCACCACAGCTGTGGAATCCAGGGCTTGGGAGCCTTGAATCAGGCTGAATACACGGCCTGAAAATACCCTCGTGAAAATAACTGTGGGTTCAGTTGCTGAGTATCCCGAAGTTCAGCTGGATGCCTCACCTGTCAGGAGGTGCTACGCTGCAGTGGGCAGAACAGCAAAGGAATTCCATTATAAAGGGCAGAGAGGTGTGAGAGGAAGCCCAGCGCAAAGCTAAGTGTGTTGATAAAGAAACCACTCCCCTTTGCCCACAGATGGTGGCTCTGACAAAGGTCCCTTGCAGTCTCGTGCTGTGCATCTGTCTCCAGTGTGGACAGGAATCACGTGAGGGCTTGTTAAAAATACAGTTTTAGGGCCACCTTGTCTGAGATTCTGATCCAGTAAGTCTAGAGTGCTGCGAAAGAATCTGCACGTTTTACAAACATTACAGCTGATTCTGGTGTGAATGGGCTGTGGACTTCCTCCTGAGGACCCTGATCTAGCGGACGAGGGAGTCTTTGGGTGAAGCTGTCAGCATCAAGCTAAGTCTGGTCAGAAGAACGACACAAGATAAAAGTTAAACCTAACATAATGAATTATTTATTAGTTAAATTCCAAAGTGATCAAGATAGTCACTGTTCTAGTGTAATTCAACTGGTGATACATTCTTTTAGTTTCCTTTCATCTTAGAATGTCTTGATTTCCCCTTCATTGCAGATGGAGGCTTCTACTGGATATGAGATTCTGAGCTGACAATTCTTTTCTTTCAGCACTTGAAAAATGTTGCATCATTTTCTGTTGGCCTTCATGGCTTGTGGTGAGAAATTCAGTGTTGTTCGAATTGTTTTTCCTCTATATGACATGTAATGCTTCTGACTGTTTAAAGTTTCTTTCCTTTGTCTTTAGTTTTCAGAAATTTGATGCTAATGGGTCTTGGTGTGGATTTCTTTGAACTTATGTTTGGGGTTTTCCCAGATTCTTGTATCTCTAAGTTTTGAGGATTTGGCCAAATTTGGGAAGTTTTCAGCTAGCATTTCTTTAAGTGCTTTTTTAAGCTGACCTTTCTCTCCTCTCCTTCTACAATTCCAAGGACACAAATGTTAGATTTTTTGTTATAGTCCCACATACTCCTATGACTGTGTTTGTGTGTGTGTGTGCCCATGTGCCTGTGTGTTTCGTCAGTCTATTTTCTCCCCATTGTTCAGATATGATAATTTCTATTGTTTTATCTTTCAGTTGACTAATTCTTACCTCTGCCCTTTCCATTCAGTTATTGAGCCCATTTATTGAGGTCTTTTAAAAAAATTATTATTTCAGAGCTTCCCTGGTGGTGTGGTGGTTAAGAATCTGCCTGCCAATGCAGGGGACACGGGTTCGAGCCCTGGTCCGGGAAGATCCCACATGCCGCGGAACAACTAAGCCCGTGTGCCACAACTCCTGAGCCTGCGCTCTAAAGCCCACGAGCCACAACTACTGAGCCCACGTGCTGCAACCACTGAAGCCTGCGTGCCTAGAGCCCGTGCTCTGCAACAAGAGAAGCCACTGCAGTGAGAAGCACGCGCACCGCAACGAAGAGTAGCCCCCGCTAGCCGCAACTACAGAAAGCCCGCACACAGCAACGAAGACCCAACGCAGACAAAAATAAAAATAAAATAAATAAGTAAATAAATGTATTAAAAAATTATTTCAATTATTGTATTCTAATACTACTATTTGGTTCTCTTTTGGTGGAAGGTTAGGCTCCCCACTTGGCCTTTGCTGCTGTAGGAGGAGTGGAGCCCCCATTTATGCTGTATTTTTTTTTTTTTTCCCGCTAGAGTAGAGTACAAGCTTTCTATCTTTCTTTACAAGCTTTCTATCTTCCTAGGCTGTCCTGTTCCTGTTCCTTTGGCTAAAAGGAGAAGGCTTTTATTGCAGTTGTGTTTGTGTGTTTATTTGCCAGTTTCTGGGTTGCTGGCTTCCTCAGCTCCAGTTGTGGGATAAGTGAAGTAAAAAGAAAACCCAGGGATCTTACCATCATGTCATTTCTTTGGACTCAGAGACCTTAGCCAGACTGCCTTCTTCTCTCCACTTTTCAGAGTCTTCTTATTTTTGCTTTATATATATATAAATATATATGTTTATTAGAACACATTGTAACTGATAGGGAAAGTATGTCTATTCCATCTTTCCTAGAAGTGGAACTGTTCTAGCTGGGTGATTTTAATGAATTACTTCAGTTTCTATCCCACAGTTCCATGATTATCAATGAGGATACCACTCCAGGCTCTAACAGTACTTGATCAGTAAACATTAGCAGATTTTAAACTTCATTCTATGGGAGAAGATATTTGCAAATGAAGCAACCAACAAGGGATTAATCTCAAAAATATACAAACAGCTCATGCAGCTCAATATTGGAAAAAACAAACAACCCAATCAAAAAATGGACAGAAGATCTAAATAGACATTTCTCCAAAGAAGACATACAGATGGCCAACAGGCAAATGAAAAGATACTCAATGTCATTAATTACCAGAGAAATGAAAATCAAAACTACACCTCACACTCATCAGAAAAGCCATCATCAAAAAGTCTACAAACAACAAATGCTGGGGAGGGTGTGGAGAAAAGGGAATCCTCCTACACTGTTGGTGGGAATGTAAATTGGTATATCCACTAGGGAGAACAGTTTGAAAGCTCTTTAAAAACCTAAAACGAGAACTACCATATGATCCAGCAATCCCACTCCTGGGCATGTATGTGGACAAAACCATTATCCGAAAAGATACATGCACCCCAATGTTCACTGCAGCACTATTTACAACAGCCAAGACATGGAAGCAACAGAAATGTCCATCGACAGAGGAATGGATAAAGAAGATGTGGTACATATATACAATGGAATATTACTCAGCCATAAAAAAGAATGAAATAATGCCATTTGCAGCATCATGGATGAACCTAGAGATGATCATACTAAGTGAAGTAAGTCAGACAGAAAAATACAGATACCATATGATATCACTTATATGTGGAATCTAAAAAGATGACACAAATGAACTTATTTACAAAACAGAAACAGACTCACAGACTTCAAAAACAAATTATGGTTAGAAAGGGGAAAGGTCAGGGGGAGGGATAAATTAGGAGGTTAGGACTGACATATACACACTACTATATATAAAATAGATCATCAGCAAGGACCTACTGTATAGCACAGGGAACTCTACTCAAAATTCTGTAATAACCTATATGGGAAAAGTTAAAGATTCTTTTTGAAGAGATTTAAAAAGATATTTTAAATTTTTTATTACTAAGTATAACTTTTGATTATATCATAAGCATTAAGTAAATAATTGTATTAAAATACTTGTCAATTAGAAAAAGTAACTTTATTCTAATCTGTTATTAAGGAAATTTTTTAAATAAAAGAGGGAAGAAACCCCCAAAGTCCTGGCTTTCTCAGGAATTTCTTTCTTGGCACATGGAGCCCAGTCATTGGTTCTAATACGTGAATTCATTTTTCCTTTCATTGTCATTCTTTCATTCAATAAACATTTATTGACAACCATGTGAAGAGTCTTAATTAAATATAAGGGATATAAAATTGAATAACATGTGTTCTCCGTACTCATGAAGCTTATAATAAACCTCCTCTAATAAACCTCTCCAACTTCCTTGTCTGGGTCATGCTTTGCCTCTGTCCTCTGCTCTTCTGCCCATTGTACCCTGAGTTTTCATACTATTGGGTTGGCCAAAAGATTCCTTTAGTTTTTAAAGTAAAAATAAAAGATACATTTTTCATTTTCACCAAGAACTTTATTGAACAACGTATTCACTGTTTTGTTCCCCTACCTTCTGCCATTTTTCAGGCAGCTTCATAATTCCATCTTCCCAAATTTTTTTATCTTTTTGAGCAAAGAACTGTTCCAGGTGCCTTTTACAGTCTTCCAGGGAATTGAAATTTTTTCCATTTAGAGAATTTTGTAAAGACCGAAATAAATGGAAATCTGAAGGTGCCATATCTGGTGGATACGGCAGATGAATCAGAACTTCCCAGCCAAGCTGTAACAGTTTTTGCCTGGTCATCAAAGAAACGTGCGGTCTCACGTTATCCTGATGGAAGATTATGCATTTTCTGTTGACTAATTCCAGACGCTTTTCATCAAGTGCTGCTTTCAGTTGGTCTAAATGGGAGCAGTTACTTGTTGGAATCAATCGTTTGATTTTCTGGAAAAAAGCTCATAATAGAGGACTCCCTTCCAATCCCACCATATACACAACATCACCTTCTTTGCATGAAGACCCACAATTAGTGTGGTTGGTGGTGGTTCATTTCGCTTGTCCCACAATCTCTTCCGTTCCACATTATTGTACAGTACCCACTTTTCGTTGCTCGTCACAATTTGTTATAAAAACAGAATGTTTTCGGGATTCCCCTGGTAGGCCAGTGGGTAAAATTCTGCGCTCCCAATGCTGGTGGGCCGGATTAGATCCCTGGTCGGGGAACTAGATCCACGTGCATGCCACAACTAAAAGTGCGCATGTGGCAACTAGGAGCCCTGCACAGCCTAAATAAATAAATAAATATTAAAAAAAAAAAAAAGCAGAACGTTTTCCTTACATTTAAGTAGAGAATCGCATGTGGAAATATGGTCAAGAAGGTATTTTTCGCTTAACTTATGTGAAACCCAAACACCAAAGTGATTAACATAACCAAGCTGGT
The DNA here is from genome assembly GCF_003031525.2 of Neophocaena asiaeorientalis asiaeorientalis. Classification (NCBI taxonomy): domain Eukaryota; kingdom Metazoa; phylum Chordata; class Mammalia; order Artiodactyla; family Phocoenidae; genus Neophocaena; species Neophocaena asiaeorientalis. The sequence goes on along the minus strand of NW_020175320.1, from coordinate 3,612,265 downwards.
GCAAATGATTTTCAACTCTTGGTTTGGATATTTTGAGTATGTTGGCTATCTCCTGTGTGGTATAACGTTGATTGTCCTCAATTAATATCTCAATTTGATCGCTATCAACTTCAACTGGTCTACCAGACCCTGGAGCATCGTCCAATGAGAAATCTCCAGCAAGAAACTTCGCAAACCACTTTTGACATGTCCGATCAGTCACAGGACCTTCTCCACACACTGCACCAATGTTTTTTAAAGTTTCGGTTGTGTTTTTACCTTTCTTGAAATAATAAAGCATAATATGCCGAAAATGTTGCTTTTGTTTTCATCTTCAATATTAAAATGGCTATGCAAAAATTCACCAATTTTGATAAGCCTTTTTAAAATGCACGCTGATATGACAGCTGTCACAATACAATCTAACAAAATTGTTTCGAATCAAGTTAAAAGCATCTAAGTACTACTGGAGCCATCTTGCGGAAAAAAATGAACTTTCTGGCCAACCCGATATATTCTGTCATTTTATTGTCTTCTCTGAAAAGCTGCAGGTTTCTTGAGGGCAGAGACGTTGCATTTGTGGCATCATTCTCAAATGTCACCTTATGCAGTGTGATTTCAACAAATATTTGCAGTATGAATGAATGACAAAAAGAGAAATTCTTAAGCCAAGTAGCTAAACCCATAGGCCAGATCCCTTCTGTTAATACAATGCTTAAAACATCTGCAATTGGACATCACTTTTCATTACATTATTTGGGGGCAGATTGATATTGGGGTAGGACCTTGAAGATTAACTGGTATATTAGCCTTATTTCATGTATCTCATTAACCTTCTAATTGTTTCGTAATCCCCAAAATCAGAGACATGCAAGAAGGGGAAGAGGGCTAGCATATTTCCACGGAAAAGAAAGAAAAAAAGAGCTCTTGTGAGCATCACATATTATGGGCATGAGTCTTAGGTAATCCAAGGCACAAAGGGGGAGTTTGCTTCCAAGGATGGACAAGGCAAAACTGGTTTAACATGTACTGATTTATAGGGATTGGGATAAGGGGGGAGTGGAGATGAAAAAGACCTTTGTCTAAAGCAAGCTGTATCAGTGAAGTTACTTTGGGTTGCAAGCAGAAATTCAACTCAAGTGGATTAGCAACTAAATAAATTTGTTAGCTCATGTAGCTGAAAAATTCTAGCTGTGAGTGGTTTTCAAGTGAGAAGTGATCTGGCAGAGCTCAACAATGACACTGAAAATGTGCTTTTTCTTTTCCCTTGATTTTCACTTTGTTGTCTGCATTTCACTTTGTCCTTAAGTTGGTTTTCTTTGTGGTTGCCAAAAAGATGTCAGTAGCTCTTAGGTCTATTCAGTACCCTTGGTCACATCACATTCAGAGACAGAGAGGAGAAGGAGAGGGAAGAAGAAGGGAAGGGAGAGAAGGGGGCTGGGGAGGAAGGCAGAGGAGGGACGCCCCCAGCTACCTAATGAAAATTTTCTATTTCACTTTGATTGTGACAATATACATCACATGCCAAGCAGGGAATTGTTTGCTTTAGTTAATCAGTACCTCCACCTCCCCATGGAACCGAGGAAAGGGATGGAATGGGTATGGGAGAAAACCAACTATCTTCTATATCAACATTTTTTGTTTTACAACAAATACCTATGGTTGTTGCTCTACATCATTATGCATCAACATCGACAGAAATTTCCCCTCCTTCAGGGTGGGAAACTACAATACTTGTGTGACTGGGTTTAAACAGTCAATCATAAAAATTAGAGATTCCTTTTTACTACTTTTAAGAGTAGGATGTGCACTTTTAATTAAGAAATAGCATACAAGTTGAAATGTGTTAATATTAACAGAAATAATAGCAGCTGTTTATTCTAAAACAGATGGCTTAACATGCTTTGACTCATCATTTGATTCCATTGCTTTTGCCTTTAGATGAGAACACTTAGGGAAAAACAGTCATCATCAGATTAAAAGAAGGACCATTCCATGTTTCAATGGGAATAAAACAAGTGGGCTTAGAGTGCTGTTATATGAACCGCTTTTGAGACTCTCATAATAAATGTTTCCCTAACTATGTCTTTTTAACAATAAAGTAGAACAAAATTACTTTCTTCTTAAAGTATGCAAAAAAATATTAAAAGCAGTACTGTTTTTGAAGAAAAATATTTAGTAGTATAAAATGTTTAAATAATAGTGAAGATTGTGAACTGATGATTCGAAAATATTGTTTCAATATGTTAAATTACAATATAAAATATTTGTCATGTGTTTAAAATATGATACACTGGTACAAATTTTCAAAGTTAAAGTCTTCCTGAAATTGTAGAAGTTTAGATCTAGAAGCGATCTTACAAATCTAGTTCAAATCCACCAACTTACAGAGGAAAGATGAACAAACCTGAGAGTTAAAGGTTCAAATAACTTGTCTAAAACCACATAGTTAATCAGTGCAGAAGACTAGAGTGCCCATTTCCAGACTAGAAACCCACTGTTTTTCTTCCTTTCAACATACATGAAATATTAAATCACCTGTACAGGACAGCTGGATACCAGCAAAAGACATCATTTTGAGAAAAAACTGAAATCTAGATTATTCTACCATTTGTTAAGGCATAAACCTAAAGTTATATACATTTATCCAAATACTGGTTATGATTCTGTTAAAATAGAAAACCTACTGGTTAGGATTCTGTTAAAATAGAAAAAAAAATAAAAACAGTAAATGAGGAAAATGTATAGGAATGAGAAAAACAAGGAAAATGAATCAGAAAGCGAGACATATTTGATTCAGTGAGACGAATTACATTAAAATTGCCACTGCATTTATTTTTAACATAGTCATGTAACATACAGGAATAATGTTAAAATTAGATACGGTTCACCACACTTCTAAAGAGGAAAAAACAGTATTAAAAAACAGTAATTATAAAGGCTATAAAATATACCATTGATTGATGATACATTTGATTAACAGAGAAAGGGAGAAAAATGACTCACGTATGTGCAGAGATGGCATTGCTAATATATTTGAAGCACTTAAGTTGTTTGTGGAAGCTAGAAACACAACGACTTAGTTCTGCATGCCGAGTAAAATTTAATATAGTCTATAACTGAATGAGAGAGGTTTTAAATGAATTATTTTCTTGTCTTCTCTTATTAAGGGAATCAAAACAACAGTTTTGTCCTATTTTGCTGACAGTGGTTTCTGCAGTGTGATTGCTACTCAAGTGGGAGAGAATAGCACATCATCCATATCATTTTAAGAACTTGAGTTGGCTCCTAGAAATGTTTATAATTTCCCTTGCAAAAGAGAGCAACCTCAGTACGTTGGAAAATTACTGGTCAGTCAACAAGTGCTTATTGAATCCCAGGTATGTGTTCAGAATCCCAGCCCAGTTCACAGAGTGGGCTATAAAACATAATGGCAGTTTTTTCCCCTATTGAGGGAGAAGGGATATTGGAGAATAATATCAATGCCCATGGAAGGAAGAGTAATTAAGTGCTTTAATTAATAAATGTGGTCCTCCAGTGCAATTACAAATCAGAAGGGGGAGAGATCATTTTGAATAAGAGCAGCCTGAAGGCAAATGAAAAGAGAATAAAACCCCAGAATCTTTAAAGATAGAAAAGGCTTTCCTTGATCTCATTCAATGATGGGATGTTGTCTGTTTCTTGAGGCTGTCCATTCGACTGTTGGGCTGTTCTGGCTGACTCCAGAAAAGTTTCTTTACATTGAGCTGAAATCTACCCCTTTTTAACTTCCATCTATTTGCCTATTTTCATGTCTCAGCTGCTCCAGTCCTTCCATGTGGCAGAATTTCAATGCAAGTAATAATATTACCACTCACTATTCTCTGTTCTGTCAACTATGATAAAGGTGCCATTCTAGTAGTCATCATTTTATTATACTCTATAACTTATCAAAATCCTCTTTAAATAGATTAACCAAAAATGACACAATACTACAAATGAGTATTGGCTGATGAGAATACACAGGAAACATAACTTTCCTTCATCTTCTGGATGCTATACTTCGATAATTACAAAAGTAAGAGTGTATTAGCTTTATTAGCACCTATATCACCCTATCAGCTCATACTGAGCTTTAGGGAATTTCCTTTGACCTCTCCCATCAACTTCAGTAAGGCAAGTTATGTAAGAACTTATATATATATATGAAGGATGAATTTAATTTGGATATAGATTTTATAGTTATTGCTGTTAAATGTCCCTTGTTGACTTTTGACTCATTCTTCTAGCTTGACAAGATATGGTGACTCATGACCTGATCATCCATAACATCAGCTTTTTCAACCAGATTTATGTTAACAACAGACTTGATAAAGACATTTCTGGATTTTCAAGAGACCCATGCAATAGTACCTCTTTACAGAGTTGCTGGGAGAATACAAATGAGATAATGTAGGGAAAATGCTTATCACAGTATTTAGAAAATAGATGTTCAATAAATGTTAGATCTTTTCTTTTCTTCAAAATAAATATTTGAAAAGGACATAAAGACGTACAGAGCCTCCAAGATAAAATTGATCTCTTTATTGAAATCCTTTGTGTTAACCTACTACAATTTTCTCTAATTACACCAACACTCAGCTTTAAGTTTTCTGTCTTGGACACAAAGATATAATTATAGATCTTGTCAAATACATGTTGGTAAAATATATCATTGAGTTGGAGTGTGTAGGAAAGGCAGAATGTATATAGAGGATAAAGCGGGATGGAAGGAAATCAGTGCTGGTCAGGTGTCCACACAGTTATGAACAAAAGCCTAGACATAGGAATAAAGTAGGTTGATTCAAAAGATTAAGGGATGGATATATGTTGGTGTGAGGTGGAAAACACCTGGTAATAAGTGCTTGGTTTTCAAGCACAAAAGGAAATTGAAATTGATGCAGGAAGCAAGAGCAGCCATCAGATGACCTCATGTCCAAGGTGGGAGGAGTGAAGAGGGAAACATCAAAGAGTCTGCACCGGGTAACAATGTTAGCCAGATAAATGAGAGGAGACTGTCATGGCGACAAGCTCTGGTAATAGTGGGGGCCAGAAGAATGAAGACTAAAATAATGGTAATGATGTTGGAGTGAAAATTTACTCCAAATTCAGATAAAGATGAAAACAAATTGAAAGAGAATTCTGAAGATCATACAATTAGAAATGCATAAAAAGGAATGGGAGAACATTTGAGAAGTATGACAGAATAAAACAAATTTAGTCTTGATAATTCTCAAAGTGTGGACCCAGGGTCAGTAGCATCAACATCACCTGAGAACTTGTTAGAAAAGCAAATTCTCAGGCTCCACCCCAGATCTACTGAATTTACCAGGAGCAATTTGTTGGTAAAGGTTTAACAATAAGCTGTTCAGAAAAAAAAAGTGGGGGGGGGAATGTGTGGGGGGAAGCCCTGATTTGTAGCATTTGGGGATTTCTGATTTCCCTGATATGTATACTCTTACTATGGTCAATTTCAAGGCACAAGGGACATGGAGTTGGTGAGAGATACACATAATCAGGTCTCCAGACCCTGTACTAGACATCACAACACTATTGAGGTGAAGCTATAGCATGTATCAGGATCACTCACATACTTGTTAAAACACAGCATGGACACATCACTGGGGTTTCTAATTTATATGGTCTAGGGTGGGCCTAAATCTCGCATTTCTAATGAGTTTCGAGGTGACACTAATACTGTTGGTCTCAGGACCACACTTTGAGAATCACCACTCTAAGGGTCCTTTGGGTCACCTTATTCAGAAATTGAACTGGCATACAGAATGAGTCTTAATTAATAAAGCCCCATCAAATCAAGTTTTGTCTACTATATCTGTTTGTAACCAAAATCCAAAGAGTAGTTTTTCAGGTCTCACCTTCCCTGAGTCTCAAGCAATAAGTGACATAAGTTAAACACCTCCTTCTAGTGTTTCTAGTTTTCTAAACTAATTCTCTAGTTTTCCACTATTCCACCTTCTTATGGCTTTCTTCTTGCTCTCTGGTTATTTTTTCTCAGTTGCTTTTCGTGGGTTTCTCCTCTGCTGTTAGCTGACGTTGGAGTGCCCCATAATTATAACCCTCCTTCCTTCCTCTTCTGAAGACTAAATTCTCCTTTGGTGTTATATCATCCCATCCAATGGTTTTAAATATAATCTATATGTTGACAATTTTCAATTTTCCTGCCTAAACCTCTTCCCTAAACTTCACACTGGATCTCTCTCCTCCACCTGACATTTACACGTGATTATCTCATTCCTAGTATATTGCCTAAATAGAACTCATTTTTCACATCCCCAAATGGCATCTCCTCAAATCTTTTGCAGTTCAGTAAATGACACCACTGTTCACTCTGATGTTTAGATCCCAAACCTCAGAGTCAATGCCTAATCATGCTCTTTTCTCACCTACCACATTCAATAAACCCTATCACCACCATTTCCAAAATATTTTCTCAGTGTTACAGGTTTCACTATCTCCATAATTACCACCACAGGTTGAGCCATTATCATTCTTTCCTAGACAACTGGATAGCCTCCTAACCAACTCACCACCTTTCTTTCACTCTTGTAACTCTATCATCCATTTGCCAGACATCAGCCACTATACTGATTAAGTTCCTCCAGTAGAACTGCAGTTACCTCCTTCACATGGTCTGACAAGGTCCAATCCCTGCCTTTTCCTTTTCCTTCCTACTCAACCCTTCGTCTCTTCACTCAAACAGGTTGAATTCATTCCCATTTGGGGGCTTTTACACAAATTTCTTCTGCCTGAAAAGCCCTTTCTTCAAAACTCCACAGGGTATGTTTTTTCTTGCTGTAAAACTATCAACTCAAATGTCACCTCTGCATCCAGGCATTTTTTGCCCATAGTCCCCTTCTATCTCAGCTTACCTGATTTCCCTCATACTGCAGCATGCAGCACAGTGGGTAACAGTATGGGTTCAAAGATCAAGCTGTTCGGATTTGAATCCTAGCTCCCAGCTCCTTTCCCCTCTGACTTGACAAGTTACATGAATGTTTTGGACTCCAGTTTCCTCATTTATAAGAATGTGCAAACAACAGTACCTGCCACTTAGGTTTACTGTGAGGATTAAATGAGTTCCATATATAAAAAAAGTATTTAGAACTGCTCTGGCACATACAAAGCTATGTGTTAGCTATTATTATCCAAAATTATCTTGTCTATGGCCTTGTTTCCATACTTATTATTGCTAGCTCTCGTATGGAGTATAAGCTCCAATAGAACAGGCACTTTGACTGTTGTATTTACTATAGTATCCTCAGTGCCTAGAAAAGTACCAGGTATGAAGCAGGTCCTCAATAAACATTTGTAGAATAAGTCAATGGATCTTCTGTGTTAAGTGACATGACTCCCAAAAGACAATACCCATTGACCTACATGCAAAGCCTAAGTTAAAAATCCCATATCTTCCAAAGAGATCTTTCTAGAAACTATTTGTTATGAAAACTCTGTCTTGAGAAGTACTACCCACGACTGCAACAAATGACCTCATTTTATTCATACTTGTGTTCTGAAGAGATTTCAAATCTTTGTCTTTGCATTTTGTGATTTATAGGAAACATCTGGCAAAAAGCAAAACCATAATTATTATTTATCGGCCACTGACAGTGTACTAAGCACAAAGAAGCAAGGGTTCCAACAGGAAGGTCACCTCTTTATTCACTTATCAGTAAAGCTTCGCTAATAGGTACTTGCCTCCCAGGTCACAGACGTAAGTATTTGCTTGAGAGAACCACCATGAATTCTTCTTGGAATGCTGACAGGGAGTTTTGCACTCGAGCTGTGACGGATCCTTACACTTCTGACTCATTTCCCCTAAGCTGCCTCACACTATAGTCTGCTTTCCTATCTGATGGCCCCTACTCTCAGATTGGTACCAGACCTATCTGAAGGTCAAAGTCTCTTTCCTTAAAATGGTTTATCTCACTACTGTATTATCCATGAAATATCTCTAACTACACAACAGTATTTCTTGGAAAATGAAATAATACCTTTAGCCAATTACAGGATTGTTGAGAAGGAAAAACAAACAAACAAATTGTACTCTAAATAGCAATCAAATATTGTACTAGAATAAGGATCTAAAAACTGGCTACAGGGGCTTTTCTGTTCTTGTCTTCCCTTTTTTGGGAGGGTGGGGAAGGGGTGGGAGGAGTGACCTCAAAGGTCTTGGGAAATAAATTCGAAGGGCTTAAGGCAGGTAAACATTTCCAGTTTGCCATAGTTTCTTCCAGACTTACTTACACCCTGCCTGTTCTTATATTAAAGTAACTTCTCTGGCCTTCACCCTCCACCGACATCATTTAAATATCTTCAACATCACCACCAAAAATATTCAACAGCACTTATATGTGAGGGATAGTAAGTGTACACTTCTTGGGTCACTATTTCATCTAGGAATGGAGCTAAAGTGGGAAATATTTATTTCTTATTCAATCATTCACTTGTAATTAATAACTTTCCAGATTAGAAAAATTATTTGAAATGGCTCAAAATAACAGGCATACAGAGTCATTGTTGATGTAGAAATATATAATACTAAAAAGTAGAAAGAAGAAGCAAATTCAACAAATACCAAGACTAATATAGTTACTGAAATTGAACCTTAAGTTTAGTATGAACTCGTCTATAATCATTACCTCAAAACAAATACATGAAGCTACATAATTTCATTAACTGATAAAAGAGACAATGTTCAAAAGAGTGTGATGTTTTAGAGTAAATTCTTTTTTTTGTTTGTTTTTGTTTTTGTTTCTTGCGGTATGTGGGCCCCTCACTGCCGTGGCAGAGCACAGGCTCCGGACGCGCAGGCTCAGCGCCCATGGCTCACGGGCCCAGCCGCTCTGCAGCATGCAGGATCCTCCCGGACCGGGGCACGAACCCGCGTCCCCCGCATCGGCAGGCGGACTCCCAACCACTGTGCCACAAGGGAAGCCCTAGAGTAAATTCTTAAAAAATTTAGTATATTGCCTGAATCCTAAACAGAGGATTTAAATATAAAAGAATACTTTTCAAGAAAATGAGAATACACAGCTTGAAACAATTCAATCTTTTAAAGTCAAATTGTTCTTTCTAGCATTATCCATGTATGGGCTCAAAGGGACCAAATATTGCTTTATTATCTTAAATATATACTTTTATACCCAGCTACCTGCCCACAGATGCTTTTTTAATCAAAAGTTTTGACTATTAAATATTTGAAAATACTATAGCAAAAAGACATGATTAACACATTGATCTATTGTTTTTTGCCCATCCTGTTAAGTAAAGAGATGTTAATTAAGTGATTTTAGAGGACAAGAATTATATTCTAAATTCTTCCCCCAGTGTGCTGTGTAATTTTAGAGAGCTCATTTAACCTCTCTGGGATTGAACCTTACTCAGTGTGATAGCTTAAAGAAATTACAAAGCCTGTTTAAATAATAAAGTGATACATAAATATCAAATAGTACTGCTACCCTTTGTGAAGAAGCCAAGGTTAGAATTCTGAAAGCAAGCCCTAAATACATGAGGGTCAAAAGGCATTACAGACTCTATGTTGAAAGTAAAGATTTCCGGGAAATTTTCTTTATCACCTGTTTTACAGAAAGGAGAAATAGAAAAAAAGTATATGTTCTTTGGAGAATTACACAAATATAAATAGATAAAAAACTCTGTTGAAATAATTCCCCTAAAACCAAGAAGAATGTTAGTATCCAAATCCTGAAGAAATTCTTCTTCCTTATACATAAAATTAGTCCAATGATTCTATGTCACAAGACTGTCACAAAAGTATGAAAACTCTGGGAATGCAACTGCCACATCCCAGTTGCATGACAGATGGCCATCTCTTCCTCAATGTACTTTGTTACCAAGTGTTACATATTCAGAAGGTGTATATATGTTCAAAAGCAGATGGTACGATTATTTTGTGAGATTTTTAACCCACGTTGTTTTCATTCGATGAAGAATGGAATTTTATTACGATATAAGTACAGGGACTGTTATTTCTCAAAGCGTAGGTCAAAACACAGATTAAATCTACTTTTAAAAATATAAACTATTCAATGTGTTATTGATACCTTGCTACTTCTTAGAAACACCATTTTGACTCATATAAATTCCCCAACCTAGTTCATTCTGTCTTACGGAGCAATGACCTTATAGCTTCTGGACCTCGACACAGTTCTATTTCACTCCCCTTGATCTGGTATCTGCGCATTGCCTTTTATATGGAGCACATGTGATAACGGTATGTCTATTCAAATTGTTTCCCATTCCCCTAGTCCTGTTCTCCCTGGGTGACCCAAAATGGCAGAGTACTTTATTTTATGGAACACTGTCAGCAAAGGCAGCTTTAGAACAGAAACTATAACGTTAAAAAAAAAAAAATGATTGTTGGTCTACATATATTCTTTTCACATTTATTCTTAAGTCTATTCCTGGGAAACTGACTTTCCCAGGTCATTTCCCTACTCAGTGTATATTCCAAGAGACTGAGAGTCATCTGATAGTTCCAAGCTTCTGATTCAGTGTGGATGTGCAAGTGGAACACCCTATTCTTGAAAAAGAATGCAGAAAATCCCTCTAAATCTAAATCGGGATGTAGGAGTCAGTGGCATTGTCAATAACAACACATAAAATGAGAGCTCAGAGCCTTTCAGTTATAGGTCTATAATTTGGAATCTTGGTCTTATTTACCGCTTATCAAAACTCTGCAATAGGTCCTATTCATATTTAACTCCATGAGGCTGTGCTCACTGAATTAAAACATAATTTAGAGAACACAGTTCGAATTACTTAAAGACCTACTGTACTGTATAGACACTGGAGATGAAAAGCAATATTGAAAACTTAACTGGAAGTAAAAAGTATGGTAAGACTCTAGAGTAAGGTCTGCAGAGTGGGGATTCCCGGTGTTTTTCTTTTCCACAGTTAGGTTTACTTTTCAATGCCTAAGGGAAAAAAAATTTAGAATTCTATCGTCCAGCCCCACTCTCTCCTCCTTTCCCACAAGGACAGCAGAACCTCTCTTGTTAAGATCACTGCTGACTTCCTAACTTCCAGCCCCACCAGAGACTCGTCAGTACACATCCCACCGGAGCTCTCTGGGGCACATGGCAGCGCTGTCCACTGTGCTGACACGCTCAACTTGCCAGGCTTCCACCAAGCCACCTGTTCTGAATCTCCTCTTACTTCGATAACTGTTCTTTCTCAGATTCTTCTTCTTCTCTCTTAGGTGTCTTTTCTTAAGGTTCTGCCTTTGATCCTTTTATTTTCTCTTGCTCTTTAGCAATCTGGTCCTACATCTATGGTTATAACCATTGCCTCTATATGAATGGCTACCATATCTAGCTGTGATATCTCAAGTTCTTGTATGTGTTTGCTATAATCTCAACCTTATCTTGAGAATACCTTAAATATATTTAAAGTATTACTTGGATGTTGAGGTAGCACTTTAAATACATTAATTCCTGCCCTAAAGTGACTCCTCCTTCCTCATCACATCTCCAATTTCTCCTAATAGAACCACTATCCTGCCAGGTATAAGCCAAAACCATCCAAAATTTAGCCTCTTTGCCTCCATCATCACCATCATCTAATTTGTTTTCAATTTCTGGCCAATTTATATCATCCATTTATAATTTATCCCATCTATAATTTTTATTCTCATGTCTCTGATTCAATTTCTGACTTCTTTGTATTATACTCAATAATCTCTTAACTGGTCCTGCCTATCCCTTTTTCCATTCAGTTAACACATAGTTTCCAGATTAATACCCAGGAAGCAAAGCTGTGATGATGTCAGTCTCCTACTCAAAACCAGTAATGAATCGCCGTCCTTTACTAAATTCCAAATGTAAATTCTTTCACTTGGTAGTAAGGGCTATAACCTTTGTTTCAATTGTGGATCCAATCTCTCCCTTTTCCACAGCCTATGCCCTCCAACTTGCTCTCAAATGAGGCAATATCGCCTAGAAAGCACTTGGAAACGTGTGGAGGCATTTTTGGTTATCACAAAGATTGTGCTGGGGGAGATGGTGATTGTGTACCTAGTGCCCTAGATTCTGGGTTTTCTGGCATGTAGAACCCCATCTGGCATTTGATGTTGTTGTTCCATACAACAAAGAACTGTCCCACCCCAAATGCCAGGAGCTCCTATTAGGAAACAGTGTGGCTTAGAAAGATTACTTACTTTTTGCAATTTCTGTTACATACTTTTCTGTCTCCTCTGCTTAGAATGCCCTTTTTACATTTTCCCAAATGTCCAAATCTTGCTTGTCCTTTAAGGCCTACAGAAAATGTCACTTTTCTGAGAGTCCTCCCAGAATCCCCTGACATGTATCTCTAGCTTCCATGGCATTTCATGTATTCTTCCATAACACCACTTTGTTTCTGTCAATACCTGGATAATACATTTTCCCTTCTCATTGGAAATGTAATGTAGTAAAGCTCCGTCTTACTTTTTCCTCTGTAACTAGATGCTGGCACAGATCCTTTATGCTAACATGCTTAACATTATAGCATATACCGTGAGTGTAAATGAGGGCTCTAGCATAGACTCTCTGGTTTGTGAATAATCCTGAAATTACTGCCTCAGCCTTCATTTGGAATCACAATTAGTTCTGGCTACTTACTTTTAAGCCATTATCTAACTGATCCCACGTCCCCACTAAAATTTAATGGCTGTGACTTCTCTTCTACAACTTCCATTTCTTCTTCTAGGACACATAACCTCATAATTTCTTAGATAAAGCCCCTCCTAATTGAACCCAGACCTCACTCCTGAGAACTGTTTTAGTGGGTACCCCATGAATCTTTATTGCCTGCTCCTTGCTTGCTCTAGTTTCACGGATGCTCCTAATAGGTGTTCACCAAATATTTGTCAAATTAAAGAGATCCTTGGGTTGAGTGGAAGGGAGTGGCCAGCTGTGTAATCAGGACAGGATTCAGAACAATGATACTACAATAATACAGAGCTTAATTTCCAGGCTTGGAAAGCAACTGTGTTCATAGCTTTCTCAGGCACTGTCTCTCCATATAAATATCACAGCGTGGCAGAGACGAGACTGATCCTAGGCTTCCAGTCTGAAATCATCCTAGACAGTCCTGAGGATCAACAAGCCAATCATAATCAGCTTTAAAAAAAAATGATCACCTCATTTTAGACTTTTTATGTCTTGCATGACTCTTGATTTCCAAAATCTTAGAATTTTTTTTTTTCCCATTCTCTGAAGAGAAAAGAAATAGATTAGGTATAATTGTAAAAGGCCTGTCACAACTCTCATAGGTACACTCTGGGATTGTTAAAGAATATGATTATTCTAAAGTGATTATTTGAGTCCTACACTGTTTAGCTGCAAACAAAACATCCATCATTATCATCTACGAAGATGAAAAGAAAACATATCTGCTTCCCCAGAGTATAATACTTAGAAAATTAAGTACTTTTAATTCATAGATATGACAGCTCCTTGATCACAAAAACAACAAAAAACTCATACAAATCAGGACACACTTTTCCATTTGAAAGTGATAGCCCAATGCCCTTACTGAAGCATGAACTAAATACAGTAACACATCATAATGTAATCAGAACAAGCTGTTATTATAACAAAACAATCCTGTCCATGCAGAGACAGATAATGCTAGTCACTTTACATGACATGTACTTCAAGTGAAGTGTTATACTGGGACCTTTTATCACTTTGGTTAGAAATGGTTAGAAACTGCAAGTTTCTATACTTAGAGAACAAAGAAGGATGAGGAAGAGTGCCGGCTTTGAGCATCATGCCCCTGCCAATGTCTGCCGTGCAAAATAAGTTCATGCAGATATAATCATTCACTCCATGAAAATGTACTGAGTGGGCTTCCCTGGTGGCGCAGTGGTTGACAGTCCGCCTGCCGATGCAGGGGACGTGGGTTCGTGCCCCGGTCCGGGAAGATCCCACATGCCACGGAGCGGCTGGGCCCGTGAGCCATGGCCGCTGAGCCTGCGCGTCCGGAGCCTGTGCTCCGCAACGGGAGAGGCCACAACAGTGAGAGGCCCGCGTCCCGCAAAAAAAAAAAAAAATTGTACTGAGTACCTACTATGGGTCAGGCATTATTCTCAGGGTATGTCAGGGAACCAAAAATACCTACCTTCATGGGAATTTTATTTTTCCACGTTTAAATATAAATTCAGGTGATCTTCAGGGCACACCCTCCCCCAGGTACTTTGTTCTTTTTATACTTCACAGACTTCTATGTCTGGGCAGCCTCGACTTTCCTCCCTACTTTTCAACATACCTAATATACAACCCTTTTAGAAAGTAATTATAGATTTCCAATAAACAATTTATGAAAACATATCCCCAAGCATATGACTGAAAATAAACTAGATGCCTCTACATCTCTCAGGTCATTGGATACCATTTGATGAAAGGGATAAACAGAAGAAGATGAAACGAAGCTGAACGAGATATTGATGCAAATGTGACAGAGATTTGAAAACTTGACTTGATTTTGGAAAGTCTAAGCACCTGTGAGAGTCTGCCCACTTGAGTGTAAGTGTATTCACCATAAGGGAAAATATCCAAAGTTTTCCCATGCTTTTTACTAATTAAAGAATCTTATTTAAGACCATCTAATACCTCTACCACCCAATCAAGAAATTCTCTTTCCAACATCTTTGACAAGGCATAGCCCATTTGACTTCTGTTTAAAAATCACTTCCAGTGATGAGGTAATAAGTAACCCTGGCTTAAACAACTCATTCCTCTTCTACCGAGCCCTTAAATTGCAGGGCCTGAACCCACATGGTATTCTAGACGTGGACATTTCTGTGCCAAGTACAGTGGGAAGTTTCCCATATTCTACAAGCTAAGCCCCATAATCACTTTAAAGCCGTAAGATGGTCCCCATGTCATGCTACTGACTTATAAAGCTGTGTCAGCTATACAAATGTCACCTGTTTTTGATGAATATCAAAGTAGAAAATACATTAATTTTGAGTAAAAAGTTGAATAGATTTTACTTAAAAAAAAATTTAACTCTATTGACCTAATTTCACTATAGAGCATGAAAATGCTTTCACGGACCAGTGTTTGGAATTCACTGAACTAGATAACAAATGCCCCTCTCAACTCCTGCGTTTCCAGGCACTTTTCATAAGCAATGTTTTGCCTATCCTCTTGTGCAACAGATTTTATTTAACCTAAGGCTCTGACTTTACATTTTAAATTTTAGCTTATGAGTTTTCAAAGATTAGTCCAGATAATCAACATATTTTAGACCCTTGAATTCTTTCTCCTATTTCTGCCATATGCAAACATAAAATGTTTACTTTCAAAATAACCTTCCAAGTTACTTGTTAAAATGGAACAAGGATTAGGCCCTCTAGATAGTGATGGTTTTATCCTTCTGCCAGGTTGAGTTCTAATAGCTATAGTACTCCAGTAATGCTATCATCCAGATCACATTTCTCTCCTTTAAATAAAAGACACATCCATTAGAGGATCTCAGGATTTGGGCATTAAAAGGCTTGTAGGCCAACTTCTTACCCTCTACACAATAGCTTGGTCTAAAGATCACCCTCCTTACCTTTAAATGTCTGTAGCATTGAGAAACTCCAAATCCCTCCCTCTCAACAAAGTCCAATTTCCTCCAGGAGAGCTCCTTTAGAAAATTCATTCTATACTGAGATAAAATTTGTATCTTTCTAGCTCTTGCTCATAGGTTGTAGTTCTGCCCCTTAGGGACCTTCAGAGCAAGTGTTTCACATCATAGCCCTTTGAAGATTTGATGATAGTGATGTTTCTCCACGTCTTACCTTTTCCTGGCTAAAAATTCCCTGTTGCTTTTAGTTTTTTATATGGCATAGTTTCAAGTCATGTCACTACTTCAGATATTCTCTGCTAAATATGCTGCAAGTGACAATCTTTTAAAAGTGTGACACCTGTAACTGGGCAAAGTATTACAGTTGTAGCCCTCTAGACACGGTAAGAACAGGATGATGCAGTTCACTGAAACCTAGGTGAATTCAATGGCATTTAACAAACGGGAATTAAGTGCAGTCTCATTAGCTCCTTCTGCCCTGTGTTTTCTCAAGCTGACTCACTCCAGAATTAATCTAGAATTTTTTAAGTTGGTTAGGTTTTGTTTTGAAATTAAGAAAATACCTATTTCTGGTTAAACTAAGAGTCCTTAAAGAAACAGAATGAGATCTGAAAGTATTCCTTCTGTTTCGCTTCTTGGAAGTAAACACTATAAAAATTTTCATGAGAACCTTTTTGAAAAATTTTCCTATGAGTACAGAAACATATGGCTCAATCGTCTCCTTTTTTCCACATAAGTGGGATAATATACATACTCATGTGAAATATACCTTTTTCAATTATCTTGGGTATCTTCTATACCAAAACACATATTGAGCTGACTTACTAGTTTCAACAACTTTTTACATTCTCTGCTCCCCGATATTTAGGTTGGTTCTAGCTTTTGCCATTACAGATAAAGCTGCATAAAAACCGTGCTCATAGCAAACTGGTGGTGCCAGAGGGGACGTGGTGGGGGGACAGGCAAAATAGGTGAAGGGGATTAAGAGGTACAAATGTCCAGC
Source organism: Neophocaena asiaeorientalis asiaeorientalis (assembly GCF_003031525.2). Classification (NCBI taxonomy): domain Eukaryota; kingdom Metazoa; phylum Chordata; class Mammalia; order Artiodactyla; family Phocoenidae; genus Neophocaena; species Neophocaena asiaeorientalis. The sequence continues at coordinate 3,595,668 of NW_020175320.1, read as the reverse complement.
TGTAAAAATAAATAAGTCACAGGGACGTGATGTACAGCATAGGGAATACAGTCAATAATACTGTAATAACTCTGTACGGTGAGAGATGGTAACTAGACTTGCGGTAATAAATTCATAATGTACAGACATATCGAATCAACATGATGTATACCTAAAACTAATATAATACTCTATGTCAATGTTAATTCAATTAAAAAAAGATTTTAGAAAACTTGCTCATAGACTTTTGTGCACGTGCACACATATATCTGTACTATAAATTGCTGGAAGTGGAATTAGTGGACCTATGCACATATTTTATTTTAAGAGATATTGTCAAAATGGACCTTACATGCACATGTGCATACATACATGTGTACATGCATACATACACAGGCAACTGGGGTTCACTCTAGACCCACTAATTCCGTATTTCGAGACATACCATATAAAAAATATTCAGCTTGAAAAAATAATTTTGAAGTACAAAGGAGGTTGAGAATGTTTTAGAACTTACTCTTTGATGAAAAAATGTTAAATCATACTAGTCTTTTCTGACAGCTACAGCACACTGTTGATTCACACCAAGATTACTATCAACTAAAACTTCTAAGCCTTTTGGAGAGTAAATTTTTCCTAAGCTATATTTACTCCATTCTCTACTTTTAAATTTGTTTTATAGTGCTTAATATCCATGGTTTAATATTTATACCTATTATCTTTCATCTAGATACTGATATTTAGTCCATATTTTGAATATTCAAATTCTTTGAGACTGGACTCTTTCAGCGAATATAGTTCCTTTATCCTCTTTTTTTTTGTTTTGTTTTGTTTTTGTTTTTTTTTGCGGTACACGGGCCTCTCACTGCTGTGGCCTCCCCCGTTGCGGAGCACAGGCTCCGGACGCGCAGGCTCAGCGGCCATGGCTCACGGGCCCAGCCGCTCCGCGGCATGTGGGATACTCCCGGACCGGGGCACGAACCCGTGTTCCCTGCATCGGCAGGCGGACGCTCAACCACTGCGCCACCAGGGAAGCCCTATACTCTTATTTTTAACTGAAAAATTTAAGAACGTAATTCTATAATTTTACCCAAATCACTAGTAAAACACTGAAATGAGCTAGGCCAAGAGCAGACTGCAGCCCAGCAGTAGAGGTCTCACCCTTGGTTAGCAACTATACATTAATCAATCATTTTAAGGATTTTGTTTTTCATCAGTTACAACTCAAACTAATTCTAAGGTAATTTTTTTTTACATTGTCAAAAAAAAAAATGACATGCCTTGTTAGGAAAAGTATCATAAAAGATGTTGCAAAAAATCTTGTTGCCCTCTATCAATATAGAATGATTTAACATTCTAGAAACCCTATCATTCACTTATATATTGGACAAATAGTTATTGAGCATACGATATATGCTGCATTTCTGCTAGGCATGGGAGACATAAGTAGTGAACAAGGAACTATAAATCATTGCCTTCATGAACTTTATGTTTGAGTGTGTACAATGTATAATAAAAAGTAACAAAATAATATAAAATATAATTTCAGATTGTAGTAGATGCAGAAGGACATATGTCATATGATATTACTTATATGTGGAATATAAAAAAAAGAGACTTTAAAAGAAACAAATATGGTGACATAATAGGTTATAGCTGAACAAGTAACTTAGGGAGATTGATGTCTGAGAAGATGATATCTGAGCTCAGTTCTCACAAATTAAACGTAACAGAAGCAGTCCATGTGGCCATATGAGAAAAGCACACCGGAAAATTACGAAGTGCAAAGTCCCTCAGGTGGGAAGGCGCTTACTGTATTCTAGAAACAGGCCAATGTGCAGAGATCTAATGAGTGAAAAGGAAAATAATATGAAGTAGGGCTGAAAGCTAAGCAGTAGGAATTTCATATTAAGTCTGAATAAGCCATTAAAAGAAGTTTGCATTTTACTGTAAGGGGCTAAGGAAAGCAATTGTTATGATAAACACTTTTTAAAATTTTACTTTGGCTTTTACATAGAAAGTAGATTAGAGAGATATGAGTGTAAGAATGGAAACCATATAGGATGATATTTCTGTAGTCAAAGATAGATGATGGTGGCATAGGCTATGCTGTTGACGAACGAGATGGAGAAAAGTATGTAGATTCAAGATAACTAAGTTTTGGTGAAGTTGATAGGGCTTGTTAATGGATTAAATAGGAAAACCAGCCATTAGATATCATTAGAATATAAACTTCACAAGGGCAAGAATTTTTGTCTAATTTTTGTTTTCTTTACTGTTTACTCCCCAGTTGCATAAATAACGCCTACCACATAGTATATATTCAATAAATATTTACTGAATGAAAAAAGTAAAATCTTTAGGTTTTTCCCCAGAGCAACTCGGTGAAAGGCCATGCCATTAACTAAAATCAGAAAGTCTGAAGAGGAAGCAGAATGAGGTGGAGATAGAGCAAACATTTGTTCCATTTGGGCTATTTTAAGCTTTAGATGTCTTCTAGGTATCATTGTGGAAATGTCAAGGGCAAACTAAGTATGTGAGTCTAGTCTTTAGGAAAGAGGGCTGGCCTGGAGAGAAAAATTTGGATGCCATCAGCATGTGGCGACATTTAAAAAAAGATCTGATTATGGAGATACATAAAAACATGTTTAGTAGTGGAAATATTTAATATTTTGAAGGAGTCATTATTCCATAAAATAATCTAAAACCTAAAACATTTTAACAATTTCAATAAAAATTCTCATGTGTATTTTTATAGAACTTTGCAAGTAGATCCTGAAAGTTATAAAAGAGCAAAGAGTAGAACAGTAATACTTTAAAGAAAAAAATGAAGTAACTGAATTTGCCTAGAAGATATCAAGATGTAATACAAAGTCATAATTAAGACTGTGACACCCTCATACCAAAACCAAAGACACAACACACACACAAAAAAATTACAGGCCAATGCCACTGATGAACATAGATGCAAAAATCCTCAACAAAGTATTAGCAAACCAAATTCAACAATACATTGAAAGGATCATACACCACAAACAAATAGGATTTATCCCAGGGATGAAAGATGGTTCAATATTCTCAAACAATCAATGTGGTATACCACATTAACAAATTGAATAAAAATCATATGATCATCTCAATAGATGTAGCAAAAGCTTTTGAGACAATTCAACATCCATTTATAATAATTAAAAAGAAAAGTTCAACGAAGTGGGTATAGAGGTAACATACTCAAAATAATAAAGGCCATATATGACAAGCCCACAGACAACATCATATGCAAGGTATGAAAGGCCAAAAGCATTTCCTCTAAGATCAGGAATAAGACAAGGATGCCCACTCTTGCCACTTTTATTTAACATAGTACTGGAAGTAATTGGCACAGTATTCAGACAGGAAAAAGAAATGAAAAGAATCTAAATTGTAAGGCAAAAAGTAAAACTGTCACTGTTTGCAGACAACAAGATCCAATATATGGAAAATCCTAAACCTGTTACCAAGAAACTATTATAACTCATCAATGAATTCAATAAAGTTACAGTATACAAAATTAATATACAGAAATCAGCTGTGTTTCTATATACTAACAAACTATCAGAAAGAGAAATTAAGAAAATAATCCAATTTACAATTGCATCAAAAAGAATAAAATACCTAGAAATAAATTTAACTAAGGAGGTAAAAGACCTGTACTAGGAAAACTATAAAACACTGATAAAAGAAATTGAAAAAGACACAAACAGATGGCTTTCTAATATCTTTATATATCAAGTTGATGGATTGAAAGAATTATTATTGATAAAATTACCATGTTACCCAAGGCAATCTACAGATTTAATGTAATCCCTATCAAAATACCAATGGCATTTTTCACTGAACTAGAACAAATAATTCTAAAATTTGTATGGAAACACAAAAGATCCTAAATAGCCAACATAATCTTGAGAAAGAAGAACAAAGCCAGAGGTACCACGCTGCTGATTTCAAACTATGCTATGAAGCACAGTAATCAAAACAGTATGCTACCTGCACAAAACAGACACACAGATCTGTGGAACATAAAAAGGAGACCAGAAAAATGAACACACACTTATATGGAAATTAATCTACAGCAAAGGAGGCAAGAATATAAAATGGGAAAAAGACAGCTTCTACAATAAATGGTTTTGGGAAAACTGGACAGCTACATGCAAAAGAATGAAACTGGACTATTTTCTCATACCATATACAAAAATAAATTCAAAAGGGATTAAGACTTAAATGTAAGACCTGAAAGCATAAAACTTCTAGGAAAAAACATAGGCAGGGACACTTCCCTGTCATGCCTCAGGGCACCACTGAGGGTTTCCCCTCTATATCACCACCTCTTCCCCACAGAAGTGAAGTGAGCACTTCCGGGTTCAGCAATAACCTGGAGCCGGTGTTAGGTTGGCCCTGCTGGGCCTTGTTCCGAAGCTCTGCCTTCACTTCGGCCTTTCTAGAAACCCAGATTTGCTCTTGGCCGTGCTGGACAGCGTCCCAGATGCGTGTGTGAGCCCCCCATGGCGGATACGGACTGAAGAGCCCCCAAGGGGCAGGCGAAGTGTAATTAATGATGGCCAATAAACGACATGGCAATGTGGCTTTCTCGCTTGTTCACAGTTTACGGCTCTGCTTTGTTCTGCCTCTTCTTGGGTTGCACGAAGCAGCAAGCTTTTACCAATGTGCTTTGCTGGCAAATGCTCTGACTAGTGCTCTGAGGCTGCACCAAAGATTACCACACTTCCAGTTACGCAGAGCATTCCTGGCCCACGCTTCGTCAGAGGACAGCTGCCACTACCTGTTCTATTCACTCATTTTTGTCAATTCCCTACCCTGTTACAATGAGTATTTTCCAAGTCTTGTTATTTTATTTGCTTCATGCTGCCACATACATGAAAAAGGTCCTTGATGCAAAGGGTTCAAATAGTTTACCTCTGCTGAGAGCTCTCTTGGATAAACTAAGCGCTAATCAACAGACTATTCTGAAATTCATTGCTTGTAATGAAATATTCTTGATGCCTACTACAGTTTTTATGCTTTTTAGTGGTCAATTAAGTTTGCTCCACCCTTTTATATGCTATATTCCTTACTCTTTGATACTTATCTCGAAGAAATCCATATTGTTGGGCTTTGTTTAATGAACCGAGGATTGTTGTTGAACATCTGATAATGAAACCTGCTTGCTCACTGTTTGTGAGAAGATTTTGTCTCCAGAGCATTGCCTTTATAAGCAGACTGGCACCAACAGTTGCATAGTTTAACATTCAGCTAAGTTATGTATAATATAAATGAGCATTGTTAGCTGCTGGTACTTCTGTTAGGGATGGTTAATTCCAGATGTAAAAGTGACCTCAATGCAATTTACATAATTTACATAAATGCATCTCAAAAGAAAAATATTCATTTTCCTGGCATGTTAAATCAAGCCTTTTAAACACCTGCTGAGAAACTTTATTGTAATGTGTTGTTAATAGTTAGGGAAGTTTGAATCTTGTGATAAATGTATTAAAAATTCTTCAGATGCTGCTGTGCCTTGATCATGAAGTACATTTATTTCTCTGGTAAAAATAGCTCTAAAGTTTGTTTTCATCTAATTGGTAACCTGAATTTATATCTGGCATGAGTTCACTGTGGTAATATTAACATGTAAATTCAGTATATTTTGAGACAGTATTCTTTTGCTATTCAGTAATTTTGGTCGACGATTTTAACAAAAACACTTCCCACTGTAATTTCAAATTGTTTCTAAATTGATTTTGTGCTGCTTTGTTAGGACAGATTTATTTTGGATGTACCATTATAATAGGAATTCTATATGTACCTTATACTATGACCTTCCAAAATTTTATTTTCATAATTACTTTTGTGGCTTTGAATATTTTTTTAAAAGGCCCAAATGAAAGCTTGTTAACCAACTGGGTAAATATTTGTGGTCACCTAAGCGTTTTACATCAGAGAGCAGTACAGTAGTCAGTCAGTTTTCCTTTCAGAGATCCATTGAGTAACACTTCTCAAACAGGAAATCGTTCTTTTAGAAATGTGGACACACAGGTTTTAGTGTTATCATAGTTTACACAGTTACTTAGATCAGATTCTTGACTGCCACTTTTCTCGGTTTCTTAGGCTTCAATTGTCATAGACGGTTACAGCAGTTCAGATGCCTTTTGAAAGTAATGTAACTGAAGATTGAGCATATGACTAAACTTTGTATCTGTTCTGAAATAATAATGAAGATTATACATACTTACCCATCATATCTGACTTAAAAGATTAAATAGAAAGGTTTATAGGAAAGGTTACTGGTTGGGAATGGAGCCAGAGGAGTTGTGGGGGAAATAGTGTGCGTTTCAATGGCGTAATGCACAGATACGTTTGGGGGGATTGGATGTATTATGCAACTGTGATTTGAGTTGTGTGATATGTTAAATACATTCATTCAGCTTCCATTAACTCCTTTTTAAAATTCATTCTGATCTTTATTCATTGTTGCATGATTGCAAATGTTTAAAACATTACAAAATGTTAACACAGAGTAATGTAATGGTTTTTGTAACCAGTTTCCTTCTATGTGCATGTAACTTGGATTTCTCAAATACACTTGGTGACTTATCAGCGACATCAGTAACATCAGTGACTTATCAGTGACATTTATTCAACTTTTTGATCTACAGAAATGGATACCTACTTGATAGCTCAACTGTAACCAGCTAGTTTTGTAATTTTGTAATATTTTATCTACTAAGTTAGAGAAGCCTCATAATATACAGTTGATTGTGTGGGGGGCAGTCTTATTATCACTATGTATGTAATCTGATGGTTTTAAAAACTAAGTTTTCTAGAGCAATAAAGTAACTACAATGTTAAGTAAACAATAAAAAGAAACTCAGGCAGGATGCTCTTTGACATCGGTTTCAGCAATATTTTGGGGGGATAAATCTCCTTAGGAAAGGGAAACAAAAGCAAAAATAAACAAATGGGACTACATCAAACTTAAAAGCTTTTGCACAGTGAAGGAAACTGTCAACAAAATTAAAAGGCCTCATACTGAATGCGAGATATTTGCAAACAAAATATTCATTAAGGGGTTAAGATCGAAAATATACAAAGAGCTCATTCAACTCAACATCAAAAAAAGAAACAACCCAATTAAAAATGGGCAAAGAACCTGAATAGACATTTTTCCAAAGAAGATATACAGATGGCCAACAGGCACATGAAAAGATGCTCAATATCACTAATTATCAGGGAAATGTAAATTAAAACCACGAGCTGTCAACTTCACACCTGTCAGAATGCCTACTATAAAAAAGACAACAAATACCAAATGTTGGCAAGGATGTAGAGAAAAGGGAACCCTTATGCATTGTTTACAGGAATGTAAATTGGTGCAGTCACTATGGAAAGCAGTATGGAGATTACTCAAAAAAATTAAAAATAGAACTACCATATGACCCAGAAATTCCACTCCTTGCTTTTTATTCAAAGAAAACAGAAACACTAGTTTGAAAAGATATATGCATTGCAGTATTACGTACAATAGCAAAGATATTAAAGCAACCTATGTGCTCATCGATAAATGAATGGATAAAGAAGGTGTGGTAAACACACACACACATAAAGACACACAATGGAACATTACTCAGCCATAAAAAATAATTAAATCTTGCTATTTGTGACAACATGGAGAGACCTAGAGGGAATATGCTAAGTGAAATAAGTCAAACGGAGAAAGACAAATGCCATATGATTTCAGTTACATATGAAATCTAAAAAAAACCACAAATGGACAAACATAACAAAACAGAAACAAAGTTATAGATACCAAGAACAGAGGGGAGGGGATGGGGTGATGAGAGAACTAGGTGAGGGAGATTAAGAGGTACAAACTTCCATGTATAAAGTAAATGTCACAGGTATGAAATATACAGTGTGGGGAATCTGTCAGTCATGATATCATATGTTTATATGATGACAGGTGGTAATTAGACTTATCATGGCCATTTTGAAATATATGGAAATATTGAATCACTATGTTGTGCACAAGGAACTCATGTAGTGTTGTACATCAATTGTACTTCAAAAACAAACAACCTCATAGAAAAAGAGACAATATTTGTGCTTTTCAGAGGTAGTAAGTAGAAAGAGTGGGAGTTGGATAAAAGTGGTAAAGTTACAAACTTCTAGTTAGAAGAAAGTATGTACTAGGGGTGTAATGTATAACATGGTTAATATAATGAACACGGCTGTATGTTATGTATGAAAGTTGTTAAGAGGGCAAATCCCAAGAAAATTTTTTTTTCTTTCTTATTTTGTATCTATATGAGATGATGGATGTTCACTAAACTTACTGTTGTAATCATTTTATGATGTATCTAAGTCAAATCATTATGCTGTATACCTTAAAATTATACAGTGCTGTATGTCAATTATATCTCAATAAAACTGGAAAAAGGTTCCATAATACTGTGGCAGGGATAAAGAAATGAGTCACTGGAATAGAATAGAGATCCCAGAAAATTGTATACTTTGGAACATATTTCAATTTATCTATCAATTTATATTTCATACAGAATAGGAGTAAAGAAACTATTCAGATTTGATATGTATGTATTATACATGTATAATGTATTAAATAAAACATGTATTGTATATATATGCATGCATTACTTATGTTATAGTTTATGCACATATGTATACAAATACATATAAAACAATGGAAACATTTAAAAAGTGTGTGTGTATGTGTGAAAAATGGTAACATTTCACATTAATTGGGAAAGGATCAACTATTTAATACATGACGGTTTCCCAATGGTTACCACTGTAAAAAAAAAAAAAATCCCACTTCATTTAGACATAAAAATAAATTTCAGATGAAAAAAAGATCTAAAGGTTAAATAACAATAATTCAATCTTTTAAAAAGAAAATGTGGGAACTATATAACATTTTTGTTGCAAGAATTTCTTGACAAAGCACAAACCAACAAACCATGGCACTGGGTAGGTGCTCAAATATCTATTTAAGAAATTAAAAGATAGATCATATGTTCACATTAAAGTTCTAAAAATCTTTTATGATTAAAATATTGTTTTCAAAGTTAAAAGAAAAGCCATAGTCAACAGAAGACATTTTTAATAAACCTAAGCAATGCAATTTAAAAAAAAAAAAAAACTAAAAATTGGCAAAGGGTTGAGGCAACTCAGAATTAGAAAGCCAAATGGTTAATAAATGTTTTTAAAAAATGTTTTCTTGAGTAATCAGAAAATTATAAATTGAAACCAATGAGATACATTGAATACTATCTGGATTCAAAAGACATTTCAAAAATGACAGCATCAAGTGTTATCCACCATGTGGAGAAATGAGAATTCAGACTCTTGAGGGGAGTGTAAGTGATTCTGCCACTTCAGAGACCTCACTGCAGAGTTCTGTTCCCTGTGGAACCTCACAGAAAACTGGTATCAGTTACGAGATCTCAGGTGCAGGTCCTCAGACTGCATTTCTTCAGCCCATGTTCACTTGTTAATCAACATTAAGTCTAAGGAAGCACTCTCCCTTACTGTTTCCTCAATATTCTTAGAGACGGAGTCACCAGCAAGGCAAATCAAGAATTTAACACACACTCTACTTTTAGTAAAATCAGAATCTAAGCAGATGTCCAGAGACTTGAAGTTTCTAATCATTATTATATTTCACATCCTTACAACATGTGTGGTTTTTATTATGAAGTAATTATCCATACTATTTATTGCTTATTCTAAGACAAGGAAGGTGTTTAAGATTGACTTCATGTGTATCCTGATTCATGGTTTCAAGACAATCCATCATCTAAAAATAATTCCCTAAAGAATGTATTGCTCTTCAGATTTTAAAAAATTCCTGAATTGCAGACAAGAAAATATTTGTTGGCTTTTTTCAAACTCATGCCTTCTTTTGATAAGAGGGAAAAAAAACATTAATGTCTTATAATTTGAGGTTTCAAAATAAATAAGACTAAAAATAAATCAGATCTGTTAGACAAAACACTGCTTTGATTTCAAGCTATATCTTTCACAAAATTCTAATATGGTCTCTCATGATATGTTACAAGAACCAGGTGTTAAATAAAAAATGAGGTGCTTAGCAAACAACAAAGTATGACCTTAGGATGAGTCATTGTCTGTGTTTAAAACATATATTTAAAAATATTTCCATATGTATGAAAGTCTGAAGCATTACATATAATTTTTTATAGCTAGTTTATTGAAAGAGTCAGTAACTTAGTTATCATACCTGTGGACACAAGGTTTCCAGGTGATTGGCTGCAACTTTGACAATCTTAATTCCATCTTCATTTGTTGACATGGAACAAGCAAGATTTGCCACCTTAAATACAATATAAAACAATGGAAATTATCTCAGATTATGAAGGAAATGAAGAAACATTTGTCATCCTAGACAAGTAAGAGTATGTACATGTTCACTGAAAATCTCAATGACAAACAACAGCATTTTCATAAATGTCACTGGTATCTGCTTTATGGAAGCATTCAGATAATCTATTGATATTAAATAACAACAAAGGGCCATGGAAAATCATTTAAAGCCAAAAGGAAGACTGGTGAGTCAATTAGTAAACCCTGTACAGTCTCTTGGTATCAACATCTAACCCATAATAAGATGCTAACTATTATGGTTTCCTATGGGACTGAAAAAAAGTTTACGTATGGATTGAATGCTGATAGATTCTTGGAATCTTATATGATTGTGGTTTATTTTAAGTTTGTAATTGGTTTATTATTTCCCAGAGGTCTATTATGCATACTTAAGTTGCATTAAGCATGACTGTATCTTTATTCATGTTTTATTCAGCATCAAATATGCTGCAAAGCCGGACAAATACAAGATAATTGAATTCTTCTTCCTGTTCTTGATTTTCTACCACAACTTCGTAGGCACTATTTGACATTCGAGCAGTCAATTTGATTCAAGCCCTTAGTAATACCCATATTCTTTTATACACTATTGCTTTTTAAACTCACACTCTTTTCCAGGGAAACGGGTGCCCTTTTAAATAACCACATTCACATCCATTATCTAAGTCCAATGTTTACAAATAATTTCTTTATACCATGAATGAGTGATGAGAAAGATCATGGAATTCCTTTCTTTTCCTTTGAACCTCGCTCTTATTCAACATTTCCCTTGCTAACAGGTGAGTATTCATGTAGAGAGGCAATGTTTTCTCTAATCTACAAAATACGTTGCTGTCTTCATCACTGCAAACAGATTGCTTTTCTGACAATCACTTTCCAAATATCTCTGTTAGTTATTATATACTGTAGCACATGGCAAGTTTTACTGATCAAATCCAAAATGCCTTCAGTTGCAGAGAAACTGCACTTAAACTGCATGCAGTGGAAGCGAACAACAAACATATCCTTGGATGGCTATTTGTAGAGTACCACAAACTGTTACTTACATGGATTTGCAGCCTTTTCTTTTTGTATAGCATTACTTTAAATATGTCAACAGTGAAACAAGTCCATGGTTTGCATTTACATATGAAATAGCAGCCATACATTATTTAACTGGGGAACGGCATTGTTCACTTTATTAATATACATGGAAATGGCTTACTTGAAAAGGTCTTTTGTTGGCTTGAAGGTCACAATGCCTCAACTTTCATATCTGACACATAATTAGCACATTTGTGAATTATCTGAAAAGGGCAGCAGTTTCTTTGCCCCTCTCCCCCACTCCCAAAGCCCCACTCACAGAAAGTAAAATTTAGCAGTCTAACTGATTTAGTATGTCTCATAATAATATGTACTGCACTTGCAGAAAATAGCTATCTGTAAATTTGAGCACTCTTTGTTTTAAGTAAAAATTTTAAATTATTGCCTCAATCTTTTGGTTAAATCAGATGAATGTTGGTTAATCCAAAGTTTAAAATCACAGAAAGGTACTCTATATAGGCACTCTTTTTTTAAAAAAAGTTATTTTATATCGGAGCATAGCTGATTAACAATGTTGTGTCAGCTGTACAGCAAAAGGATTCAGTTATATATGTATCTATCCTTTTCCAAATTCTTTTCCCATTTAGGTTATTACAGGATATTGAGCAGAGCTCCCTGTGCTATACAGTAGGTCCTTGTTGGTTACATATTTTAAATATAGTAGTGTGTACATGTCAATCCCAAACTCCCAATCTATCCCAAACAACCCAATCAAAAAAATGGGCAGAAGACCTAAATAGACATTTCTCCAAAGAAACAGACATACAGATGGCCAAGAGGCACATGAAAAGATGCTCAACATCACTAATTATTACAGAAATGCAAATCAAAACTACAATGAGATATCACCTCACACCAGTCAGAATGGCCATCATCAAAAAATCTACAAACAATAAATGCTGGAGAGGATGTTAAGAAAAGGGAACTCTCCTTCACTGTTGGTGGGAATGTAAATTGGTACAGCCACTATGGAGAACAGTATGGAGGCTCCTTAAGAAACTAAAAATAGAGCTACTATATGATCTAGCAATCCCACTCCTGGGCATATATCCAGAGAAAACCATAATCCAAAAGCATACATGCACCCAATGTTCACTGCAGAGCTATTTATAACATTCAAGACATGGAAGCAACTTAAATATCCATCAACAGAGGAATGGATAAAGAAGATGTGGTACATATACACAATGGAATATTACTCAGCCATTAAAAATGAAATAATGTCATTTGCAGCAATATGGATGGACCTGAAGATTATCATACTAAGTGAAGTCAGACAGAGAAAGACAAACATCATATGATATTGCTTATATGCGGAATCTAAAAAAAATGATACAAATGAACTTATTTACAAAACAGACTCACAGACTTAGAGGTTACCAGGAGGAAGGGTGGGGACACTCTTTTACTTTATTTTTAATGTTTCATCTTTACCTTTTTTCCCTTTTAAAAACACATTCTTCTTCTGGACATTTTCTGGTCTCCATGTTTATCGTAGCCAATTCAGTGACTAATGTTAACATAAAAATCATCCTAAACACAAAGCTTCTGTTTATATTAGAAGACTTAAGTCTTACAAAACTCTCAATTGAAAATTCAGAAACCTCAAAGTTTTCTACTCAATTAATCATTATATTAACACTCTTTCTGTCTTCCTTTATTCAGACATACCCAAACTTCTTACCAGAACTGTTCTATGTCAGGTAAACTTTCTAGATAATCAAGTACTATTTCCAGATTAAGGCCTGTGGAGTTTTAGTGATATTTTATACAAACAAATTGAATTTATAGGATAGCTAGTATTCTGCGACCAAATAGAGAAAGTTATGTGATAAAAATCGCTTTACATTTCTAATTTGAGTGATTTGTGACATATTTTCTAAGTCACATGAATGTGTAAATGAAAGCCAAATTTTTTCTAACAATATTCCTAAGTTCTGCGTGGCTCTTTAGGCAGTGAGATATGTTCCCCAGCATAGCATGAAGGCAACTCCCTATTGGTCAAAGAAAACAGCATGCAAACAAAATATTTTATAAAACAGTTTGAGATATTTGGACATCTGACAGCTTTTATACATTTAACTTTGACAGTGTTTCAAAAGTCTGTGTAAAGTTTCATTATTCAAGAGATCCTTGTGAAAAATTTTTGCCCACTAAGGAAAACTGTTCACAGAGAGGTTTTGGATACAAATAGATCTGGGTTTTAACTCAATTCCCACAATTAATAAAATTTCTGACCATGGGCAAAACATCTCTGAGATCATTCTGTCACCTATAAAATGGGTATGATAGTATCAATCTCACTGGAGTACTTTGAGGATTAAATGAGATAGTTTGTGAAGATAGCCTGATACCAGGTAGCCCTGACCATGTATCAATTTCCTTCCAGCTTATCTCCCTTCTATTAATGGGGGGTGGGAAAGAACACTCACTTTCTCAGGAGGTTTTATAGAATTAAAACTTTAGGAGTCTAAAGAAATTTGACAAAACGTCTAATCAAAGAGCCACAAATTCAAATGTTTACAGCACTCATGCAGGGAATACAAACATAGCGTCTAGATATAACAGTGGTTAGGGTGCATGGTGGTGCCCCAGGCAAATGTGAGTGTGTATGCCCTGCCTAAAGGCATAAGGCCTCATTAAAATGAGCTGAAATACAAGGAAAAACTCAATTCCTTAACCAAGCTAACAGTCTGTTGACTTACTTTAGTTCATAGTTCACCAATTTGTGACCTCTGATCCTCTATTGTATAAATAGGAAAACAAAGTCAGAGAAAAGAGACATACTCAAACTATCCAAGGACAGGGAGACTATTAATCAAGGCTATGTGTGTGCTATTTATGCCATCCTGAATTAAAGCAATGAAAAGTTTCCTGCATTGAAATGACTGACCAGACTTTTTATTGCTATTGTGCTATATCCTTAGCCAAGACCAAGAAAATCAGAGCCTAAATTATCCTAAATAAATGACACCAAGCACACTCAGGTAAATTCACAAGTTTATTAGAAAGACAAGGCCAGGGCTTCCCTGGTGGCGCAGTGGTTGAGAGTCCGCCTGCCGATGCGGGGACACGGGTTCGTGCCCCGGTCCGGGAGGATCCCACATGCTGCGGAGCGGCTGGGCCCGTGAGCCATGGCCGCTGAGCCTGCGCGTCCGGAGCCTGTGCTCTGCAGCGGGAGAGGCCACAACAGTGAGAGGCCCACTTACCGCAAAAAAAAAAAAGACAAGGCCAGGACACAACGTTCTTTCATTTTTACAAAAGATTAAGCTATATCACTAAAATAATTGCTGATACTCTAATAATTGCAAAAGTCAAATTTTAAAAATATTTCAGACAGGGACATGTTTTCATGTTACTCAGAGGGGAGTGATTTTTTAACATCAGCACCTCACTTGTGAGCCTCTTTCCATCTCACCAGTCCTTGTGCCCTCTAAGATGTATATCTCATTCTAAATGCTTTAAACTTGAATTTACTGCCCTTTCAGGTCTATTAAAAAAAAAGTTGTAGACAAAAAAGCCTGACCAGACAATTCTTGAACTAATTCACATTTATTACCATCTTGTTGGTGTTTGTTCTCCTCTTCCTGGTTCCTAGTTCAGTTTCTGTATACCAATTTTGAATGTCCCTGCCATATTTTCTATTTGCTGGACTTTTCCCCCTTCACCTGGCATAGAACATGGTACCTCTCACTCCCTGACCCATGTTCTGAAGTAAGAAATCCCCTGCTCTGGAACCTGGCTTCATAAAACCCTGCCAGCTAGGCCAGTTCCATCAAGGTCAGGGAGTTGGCCATACTTGACCCCCTCACCACCAATGACTCACTAATGGCAGTATCAAGGAAAGCTATAAAAAAGATATTTGGAGAGTGGGAGTATTTTCAATGACCTTTAAATCAGTCTACCATGCTATAAGCTTAATTCTGCTGTTTATCATTACTCTGTTCTGAGCTGATAAAGAGATTGAATTTTAAAAGTACTGAATACCAGAGCATGCTATATTTTAACATTCTAATATCAAGTGTTATTTGAAATCTCAGGTGCACTAGTTGTCCTCTCAAGTCATTTTAGACAACTGAAATGGTACCGTTGCTAGGAACAAGCTCACTATTTGGACAGCTGCTCATTATACATCACTCATTCTGTCACTAAGGAGCTCTCACACAGATATTTACCTGCGACATGATTTCTCAGGAACATGAAGCCAACTTTGATGTTTGGTGAGATTTCCATTTTTGCATATTCATTGTTTATATATAGTTCACATAGTTAATTGTAATATCATGTCACTGTGTATCTTAGCTCTCAAGGGGGAAGAAAGGTCACTGTCTCATTTTCATTCATTTTCCTCTCTGGCAGATGGTCATGCAACTCCTGTGTAAACACTTTCAGAGACAGAATTTACTGTTTTGCAGGGCAGCCTATTCCCGTTGCAGGGTAGCCCAAAGTTACACAAGTTAAGAAGTTCTTCCTTATAATGAGGTGAAATATTTCTCTCAACAACTTTCTCACAGTGGTTATAGAATCTAAAATGTCAAATATCTTCAATAATAGAAATAAGGTTGGGCTCATAGAAAATCTTCATTAGTAGTCCTCAACTTGTGGGTTAAGTTAGATGGTGAGCATAACAGAATCACCAGTATAGCTATTAAAAGAAAAGTCCAGGTTCCTCTGCCAAGGTACTCTGACATATTAAGTATGTCTACGGGTGGACGTTAGCAGAGGTATAAAATACGTTTAATTCAACTGTTAAAAGTTCCCCAGGTGATTCTGATATACCACCGTCCACACACACATACATACAACACACAGAAACATATTTAGACTTTGGGTTGATTTTCATTTGTTTGGATAGACACTCCTTCCTGAAAATTAATGTAAAGGGGTGAAAATCTACAAGAAGTATGAACTAAATATATATGGAAGAGGCTAGGAGTCATAGAAAAGGCTTCACAAATTAGAGACAAGAAATAATAACCTATACTACCACCTGAGAAACAGGGCTTAGTCTATTAGGGCTGCTATAACAAAAGTAAATACACTGGGTAGCTTACAAACAACAGAATTTATTTCTCGCAGTGCTAGAGGCTGGGGAGCCTAGAATCAAGGTGCTGGCAGACTCAGTGTCTGGTGAGTACCAGCTTTCTGATTCATAGAATAAACCCTCTAGCTGTAACCTCACATGGCAGAAGAGGTGAGGGATCTCTCTGGGGCTTCTTTTAATAAGGGCACTAATCACTTATATGAGGGTTCTTCCCTCATTACCCAATCACCTTCAAAAGGTTCTACCTCCGAATACTATCACCTTGGGTGTTAGGATTTCAACATATGAATTTTGGGGGACACAAACATTTAGTCTATAACAAATAGAGAAAAGTTTAAAAATCAAAATACTCAGGAAAGAAGAAAATCAAGTGTAGGAGAAATCTCTGGCCTTCTCCTCAGTATCCATTCCTTTTTCTGTCAATAACACTCTGATTTCCCTTTGGAGAACTACTGTCTCCTCCTCTAACCCAGTGGTGTGAAATCTTGGTATGACAGTTAATCAAAGCTCCTAGTAGTCCAACCCTGGCCCTGGTGTGGGCATATCCATCACTTCCTGCATGGAGTCCTGGAGCAGTTCCTGTTCCTACCCAATCTCAGCCCTCTTCTCTCAGTTCGCCTGTATTTACGTGCACTACCTTGTATCTTCAAATGAAGTCTCTTCTGTTTTCTACTTAAGTAACCCAAATTCATACTATCTTGCATGCAACTATAACTGAATGTAGTACTGAACCAGAAATTTACACACCGCTTATGCACTAATTTCAGATGGTTACTCTCAACAAAGTTAAAGGCTGGCAATGCAGAACCATAATCATTTCAGTGGAAGGCACTTTCTAGTCGAATGTCTGCCTCTGGATTTAGGCAACCTGGATACCCTAGTATCAGGGGCAAATGCAGAGAAGGAGATGTTCATTTCAGTTCCTGCACATATAGATAAAAGTGTTTTTACCTGTCTTGTTTGGAATATCTAATCCCTAGATATCTATTAGAACATTTTACAGACCAGGTAAAAAAGGACATCTAATTCTTGAAGAAAATAATTTAGCAATTGTGTTTATCCTTTTGTAAGCTAAAAGCCATCCTTTCATGTGCTTTTTTTTTTTAACATCTTTATTAGAGTATAATTGCTTTACAATGGTGTGTTAGTTTCTGCTTTATAACAAAGTGAATCAGTTATACATGCCATGGCTCACGGGCCCAGCCGCTCCGCAGCATGTGGGATCTTCCCGGACCGGGGCACGAACCCATGTCCCCTGCATCGGCAGGTGGACTCTCAACCACTGCGCCACAAGGGAAGCCCTGTCACGTGCTCTTTTAAATTCATACCTATACATTAAGGTCTGGATCAAATAACATCTCCTCCACAAACCCTTCTCAGACGCCCAGAATCATAATTCATACTCCCACAAGTATAGCACCTACTTTATTCTTCCTAGACTCACTTATGTATTTTTCAGATACTAAACTGCTAGAAGGTAAAGACAATTATGTATTTTTTAAAAAAAATTTTATCAGCCAAAGTATCCTAAAAACAGAATTCAGTCTATGTAAATAAATTAAAAAATAGTTTATCTTTGTTCACCTGGAAATTGAATTATCATGAATAGATATCTTCTATTGTGTCTTAATAAATGCAATGAATGTATATCTTAGAGGGCTTAGCACAACTTAATTGGAAACCATGTCCTTCCTCTGCCCCTTCCTCATCAAAAAAAAGTTTCTAATTATCTATTACATGAGTATAAAGGTTAGTATCATTACTTTAAGTTATGGAGGAAAATACTTGAGGGAAGAAAGCCCTTGAGTCATTAAACTTAATTGCCTTGAGCTGATTTCAGTCCGACTGTTTGTATATTGGGAAAGTCAAAATCTGACAAATCTGTAGCAAAGATACAAATAAACACTTGAAGTAAGGATACAGAAACAGTATAGCTAAAACAAGTTCTTTATTTGTGACCTGGCATTTACAAAAGATTGGACTGCTTTCTGAATTTAGAAAAGAATAAGGATTCACAAAAGCTTGTGAAGAAGGAAAAGAGAGGAAGGGTCTACAGTGGATATTAATTAGGAAGTTGCTAGCTTATCAATAGCAATTGGATGTGTGTGAGTAGGGAGTAAATATTCTTAGAGGAGTACTTAAGATACCAATATTTATTAGGCAGATAGAAGAAGATAAACCTATGATGAGTCTCGGAAAAAGTGGCCAGAGATAGAGAAGGTTACCCACAATACTCTGATGTCACAGAGGATAGGAGAAGAGAAGTTTTCAGAAGGTGGTTTCAACCATCAAATAATAAGAAGTCAAGTAAGTAATTCCTGAAATTATTCACTGATTCAGCCACACAGAGGGCCATTGATGGTTGAGGCAGAATGATAATGGTCAGACTAGTGTAGTGTGGACAGAGGACAGTGTAGGTGGTGAGGTAGCCCCACGTGTCTTGTGACACGAAGCAGAGAGCTAGAGGCTGCCTAGACAATACTCACTCCCATTCCCTCATCAATCCATTTGTTTTGATTTCCTCTCTCAAAACATCTCCTGAACCATCTACTTTTCTTGCTCCCCACCCTAGTCAAGTTTACTGTCAGTTTTATTTTTTCATTCAGACTTAGCGTTGATTCTCAGCCGCTGTGCCTTCTCTACAATATGTTCACCACACTGCAGCTGACGATTTTTTTCAAATGCAAATTTGATTCCCCCATCATCATCTCCCATTCCCACTCCACATTCCCTTCCCTACAAGGTCCTCTATAGACTGGTCCAAGACTCATCACCCATAGTTCTTCTTCTCTCTTTACTTCAGCTATGTCAACCTATTTTCAACTATCCATGCTTCCTTCTGCCACAGAACATTTGCACATGCTGTTTTCTTTAGCCTGGGATGTGCTCCTCCTCCTTCATTGCCACATTTACACCACTTAGACATAGTTAACTGCAGGTCTCTGCTCCCAAGTGAATTTTTAGAAAGTTTTTCACCAATACTGCATCCCCTACCCACCACTGAGACCTCTCTAACCAAGTCAGGTTTCTCCTTCAGAGCCTGATTCTCGATTTGTAATTATACGTTTACTGAAAAGATTATTTGATTAGTGACCATTTCTTCTGCTTTATAAGAGCAGGGCCCTTACTTGTTCATCACTGGACCCTCAGTTTCTAGTACCTGATATATGGTAGCCAAACAATAGTCCTTCAGTGGATGAATAAATGCATGAGTGCATGGATTAGTATGCGTACGAATGTATCATCCCCAAAGAGAGGATGAAAAATTGAGTTTAGAGGGAGGAGGCAGCAGCAGAAATTCAGGACAAGCGAGAAAGGGAAATGAAATTTCCCTCTGAAATTCATTTGCAATATTCCACAAAGGCTTAGACAGTTGGACCTCAAAGAAAAGTAACACACTTTTCTTCTAGCCTGGTCATTGTACTTAACAAAGCTTGGGAGGCAGCTTCTTTCGAGTTTTAGTTTCACTTAAGATATCAAATTGGGAACAACTGATTAGCTCCCAATTTAGCTTTTAATTTATTTATTTTTAATCAAGCAAAATAACTCTTCAAAGGACGCAGGCTGGCTGCCAAATGCTGGTGAGTAAGGCAGATGGAAAGAGGCACGAACAAACCCAGGAGCAAACCCAGGAGCTTTAGTATCTCCAGCAGAACCTAATGTAACACATGCTTTGTTTCCAGGTAAGCCTAGCTCAGAGCACTGGGACTTAATGTGAGAAGTGTAGAAGGGGGTCTGTGATCTCAGTGTTGGCGTCCAAGTGACCTCTGGCTAAGCAAGCCAGTTCTTCTGTTCCTCCTGGTCAGACAATGCTGCTGCGCTGCCCCTTGCAGTAACAAGAAATGACCATGAATTATGAGTTTTGTAGAATATTTAACTAATAGAATTGTGTTATAAAAGTGCATAGCAAGGTGCAGGTAAACAGTTTCATCAAGTAACAAATATTGATTACGCACCTATGATGTGGGCTAGGAACTGCCGGAGAACTCAAAGACAACACAAGCAAATCTCAAGAAACATAACCTATTTCAGGGGACACATGAAAGAGAGAATAAAACTGTAGTTTCTAAGTAGGATAGGAAGCTTGAGGTAGGTGAACCTCTTAGTGGTGACGGTAGTCAGGCTGTTTCATGGAAACAAACGATTGCCAAGGAACTTAATATCCTCTAAGACTTTGCATCTCCAATTGCCTCCCAAATGTTATAAATCTTAAATCACACAATCCTGTCTCTGATATTAGTTTTGCTAATGTAACCATTTACTTCTCTGTCTTTGGTTATCCATCTATAAGATGAGCAGGTTAATTATTTGACTTCTAAGCCCCCTTCCATTTAAATGATCACATTTTACTGATTGTGTAACTTGATAACAAAATTAGACAGAAAGTAGGCAGGGGGCAGAACTATCAGGCAATTTTGTTTTTAGTTTAAACATCACATTTCTAAATAAAATATTCGCAAATTAACTCTAACTATGTAATTAAAGACTAATAATACAGCAAAACAATGCAGTTTCTCCTAGGAATAAAACAGTGGCTTGTGATTGGGAAATACTACCAATGAAATTCCTTGTTTTACTATATTTTAACAGATTTTAGAAAAGCATTTGATAAAGTTTTACGCATATTCTTATTTTTTAATTTATTCTTTTTTTTTTTTTTTGCAGTACGAGGGCCTCTCACTGTTGTGGCCTCTCCCGTTGTGGAGCACAGGCTCCGGATGTGCAGGCTCAGCGGCCATGGCTCACGGGCCCAGCCACTCCGCAGCATGTGGGATCTTCCCGGACCGGGGCACGAACCCGCGTCCCCTGAATCGGCAGGCGGACTCTCAACCACTGCACCACCAGGGAAGCCCCATATTCTTATTAATACAAAACAAAGCTCAACTAAAACAGAACAAAAACAAACAAAAGTCTTAGTGAGCTATGAATAGAATAAATTATTCTTAACCTGAGACAGGTCAAATTACAGAAAATTAAAGAAAATTATAGAATACTGCTCAAAAGTCAAGATTAGGGCTTCCCTGACACTTAATCATGACACTTACTGCAAAATCTGAGGATCCAGAATCAATTACAAATAGGGTTTCCAGAAAATACAGATATAACGTTTAAGGGCTATTAGGTAGAAAATAGCTTGGGTTGTTTCATAACTGTTTTATTTAAAATGATTCACAAATATGATTGCTAATTCACAATAGGAAGACCAGACATTGGTTTTCCCTCATGTTGTCTTTAATATAATGGCAAATATCAAATGAATCAAAGCCCACTGCCAATGAGAAAATCAGACCACCCAAAAGTGATTTTAATAATGAATAAAAATTCAATTTGTTTGGAATGTTAATGGCATTCCACGCATGGGGTATGTGTGTATGTGTGTTTGTGTGTGTCTGTGTGCGTGCCTGTGTCTGTGTGCAATAGATATGAGGTGATGATTCTTGTGATTAAGGGATTATAACAGTCCTACATTTCTTTTCCTTTTCTTATCTTACTTGCTCTCCAGCTCAACTCAAATTTGCATGTGAACTTCTTGTTCCTCTCCAATGACTCATTAAAGATGAAAATATTCATTTGTCTAAGTGGACATATGTCAATGTTATTCTAAAAAACAGTCATTAGTATGCTGTGTCAGGATGTGTCATCACAAAAGAAACAAATGAGATGAAAACACACACACACACGCATGCACGCACAGGACTTAAACAGGTTTGACTATTAGAGTATTGCTTCTAATAAATTATCTGAAGTATATGTTACATAGCTCAAATTGAGGACTGCAATGTATACTGCTCTAGAAGTCCCATTTTACCAAACACATTTCTCATCTTTTATTTTGGAACAATATATAACTGTATATGAATATACATACACCATAATGATATGCAATGTAAATTATAAGGGTAAAACCAACTAGACAGTTTTCTCAAGGTCCCTCTCTAAATTAAGCTATTATTCACCTCAGAATCATGACCCAAAGGATAAAAGTATGTGCCACCTGCCAAGTTAATGTAATATAATAAACAGCATCAAATAAAATCTATTTAACTACCAAAAAGACAAAACAAATCTAAACTATAAATTAAAAACAAGATCACGTATCGTTTCCTGAACTAGTGATATACTTTGTTGTCTCCCGAAAATTAAGTACAAAGTGAAGCGTGCAGGTCTAATAAGTCCTTATTAATAGGATCAGTGTGTAAAGGGCACATGTCAAAAAATACTCTAATCGGCCTTCATTATCACTGAAATTGACATCAAACTTCAAGGCAGTTTTATAGCCAGTGACCTGACCTCTTAAGTGGCAGAAAGAGAACTGATTATTTTAAAGACAGACAGAATATGCTATAGCCAATATAAAGTTTTTCAGTTAGTTTAATTCTGAACCAACTTTTTTTGTACATATCACCCTATTCAAATGCCATCATGGAAAAAGAAGTTGTCACACACTGCAAAGTTAATTGAATTGTATAAACTTCAAGGATATGTCAAGACTATCTGATTTCCAGACAAATCAAGACATCCCCACCCAGATGCATTATGCCCTGCTTTCTTGAAAGAAGGGGTCTCTTAGCAGAGTGACACTTGGTAATCAATTGTCCGACAGCACTGCCTTCAGGGGATTGATAGTTTATTGAGAAAAGAGTTAAACAGTAAAGCATAATGACTCTGGTAGAATTACAGAATGTTATGGAAACGAAGGGCTTCTAGTTCGCCTGTGGAGAGGGGCAGGTGAGAAGTGACACCTTCCAGGAAGAAAGCAGTGTGGGCAAATGCAGGGAGGTGGATGCTGCGTGAAGAATCCGCAGCGCTCACAGAGGTCCAGTGTGCTGGAGGGAGGGTGGGAAGGGCACATACCTCTACTCTGTGACTCCCCAGTCTCTCTGTAATTCATGGCTTTCTCATTTGCTAGCTCCCAGTGGACTAGAGTTCCCTATGGCAGAAACCTTCTCTTGGAGGTCTCCTGAGTCCCTAGTGCCTTTGTGGTGTGTGGCATTCTCTGCTCTTGGATGTCCTTCATGATGCTCTGCCCCAGCGTGCTCACAGTTGAACTCACCCACTTCTAATCCTACGCCACAACCTGGCCCTCTGCTCAGTCTCCTATCTCAGGAACCAGTTTCCACATCCACCCAGTTCCTGAGCCAGAAGCCTGGGGTATCATTCTGGACTCCCCTCTCACTTATTTTGGAAGATATCAAAACAATAACCTGTGCAACTGTTTTTTTTTTTTTTGTCTTGCAGGCATCTGTTTAGATTAAATTCTAACTTTGAGAGACACAGGCAAACAAGCTTTAAAATTACAAGAATTATATAAACCCGGAGAAAGACTCTTATCTCTCAGCATAAATGGCCCATAGTGAATCAGACAAATCAAAAGAACACGTAGTGTATGTGAGAGAGTGTGTGTTTACAGAGAAGTGAGAGTGGGGTAAGCATGTTTGTGTTTGTGTGTATGAGTATGAAGTTCCCAGCAAAATATGCAAATGTATACTGGTGATTAAATACTATGATTTCTATGTCCCCTCAACCTTGGGTTCCCTGAATCTTTGAGGGCTCCTTGAACAGGTTCTGGATTTAAATCACAAGATAAATAGTGGGGTTAGTTAAATAATGTGATATAATACAAAAAGAAAATCAAAGATTTATGCCCCTATAAATTTGACAAAGATAAGAGTTATAATATGTTTGATCTCAACTACCCCTTAAGTTTCCAATAGGTCTAGAATGGAGGAGGGAGACAGGAGGAGAAAGAAACGTTATTTTACTAACCTTCCTTAATTGGAGCAAACCAATATGTTATTTCTATCTGCACAAGATTAAATTGTGAAATCCTTGACAACAGAAATCATCTTACCTCTCTTTGTTGTTCTAAGACTTCGCAAGGAACGTTACTCATAAAACTCCTATCAAATTGGATAAATTCAAGCCAACATTGCAAATAAAATATTTTTCACATCATCTTCGCTACAAAGTTCATGATTGACCTGTTTATAGAGGGCTAACGACAACATTCAAAGAACAGAAGATGGGGACAAATAGTTTCCAAGGTTCAAGAAATGAAAGATTTAGATATAAATACAGAAAACAAGATATTACATGAGTAAAAAACTAATTGCTGATGGTCTTCAGAGTAAGTAAATAATGCAATGAAGCC
The DNA here is from genome assembly GCF_003031525.2 of Neophocaena asiaeorientalis asiaeorientalis. Lineage (NCBI taxonomy): Eukaryota > Metazoa > Chordata > Mammalia > Artiodactyla > Phocoenidae > Neophocaena > Neophocaena asiaeorientalis. The sequence goes on along the minus strand of NW_020175320.1, from coordinate 3,570,973 downwards.
TTAAAAAACGTAGTTGGATTATTTTAAAGAATCTTAAAGAAAGATAGTTTCAGGACTTCCCCGCAGGTCCAGTGGTTAAGTCTCTGTGCTTCCACTGAAGGGGGTATGAGTTGGATCCCTGGCCAGGGAACTAAGATCCCACATGCAGTGTGGCATGGCAAAAAAATAAAATTTAAGAAAAATAAGAAGGCTTCCCTGGTGGCACAGTGGTTGAGAGTCCGCCTGCCGATGCAGGGGACATGGGTTCGTGCCCTGGTCCAGGAAGATCCCACATGCTGTGGAGTGGCTGGGCCTGTGAGCCATGGCCCCTAAGCCTGCATGTCTGGAGCCTGTGCTCTGCAACGGGAGAGGCCACAACAGTGAGAGGCCCGCGTACCGCAAAAAACAAAAACAAACCAAAAAAAACAATAGTTTCTATATAACAAACAATTTTTTAAACTACAAATATGACTACCTTGTCAAAAGGTACATGTTAATAGAAAACATAAAAATTTTAATAAATCTCAGTACTGGAAGATCTCTGGATAATAAAAATCAGAAATTTCTGGATAAAATTTAAAATTCTCTTTAATAACTAGTGAATGGTCTAATGAAAACTAATGTTATTCCAAAAACCTAAAGTTAAATTTTGTTATTGTTACAAACATAGAAATGGAATAGTTCCTATGTATTTAGTTGTTTTCAATTTTCATATCAAGCAATATGAAGCCTGAATCAAATTCAAGAAAGTGGTGCTTCACCTAAGGTAACTGTGTGCACATCAGCCACACGGCTCCACATGGCTGCACGGGCCAGGCCGGATCCTCACCAGCACTGCTTCAAGGTCTCGAATCAGAGCCATGGGAATTGGAGGGCATTTTGCAACATCTAGTCCATCTCTTGACCCTGCTTCAAGAAGCTGGCTTGCTTGTACTGCATCTGGAGCCTTTCAAAATGTTGTCAGGTTCAGCCTCTGAAGGAAGAAATCCCACCATGTTCTGCCTTTGCCCAGTGTGGGCAGTTTTGTTTCAGAGATCAGGAGACAGGTTGCTTCCTGTCCTAGCTTTTAGGGCAGAGGGTGGGCTTTCTTGCCTATGAGATGGTCACCTTAATGACGGCCTCCCTCATGGGACTGAAAGGAGGGTACAAAGCCCTGAATGCTTAGTAGCCAGAAACAGAGAATGCCCAATAAAAGCTCCGTCCATTCTTTTGCTGCTACTTCACCTTCAGCCTCAGACTACTGTGGATTCATCCTGCCTTAGGCTGCCAGGCTTCGGAAAGCACATCCACACCTTGTATCTCTCTCCTGCTGGTTAATTAACACTAACGGGCAGCTGTCCTCGCTTCATAAAGCCACAGCCATCGCTAATTACGTTGTCTGTCCAGGCGCAGTGTCTCTCTTCCTTCCAGCAGCCTCCCCTTGGGACCCTTACTTCTCATTACCATCTCCACCAGCGGAGGAACAAGACAAGACTGTCAACTGCACCACTTCCTACATTTCCAAGAAAAAACTTCCATCTAAGTCATGCCATTACAGGCTTCCTCAGCAGGGGTTTTTAGCTAATAGCAAAATCCTTCCTGTGATCTTTGTCCATAATTTCTTCCTAAACGGTGAATTATATAATTAAGAACTAGGGGTTCCCTGGTGGTGCAGTGGTTTGGAGTCTGCCTGTCGATGCAGGGGACACGGGCTCGTGCCCCGGTCCGGGAAGATCCCACATGCAGCGGAGCAGCCGGGCCCGTGAGCCATGGCCGCTGAGCCTGTGCGTCCGGAGCCTGTGCTCCGCAACGGGAGAGGCCACAACAGTGAGAGGCCTGCGTACCGCAAAAAAAAAAAGAAAAAAGAACTAGAAATCGTTTCTGCAAATGACTTACTTTTAAACTTGCTTTTCAGACATCTCTAAGAGTCATTGGTAACTCAGTGCAATTCTTTATCTCCTCCTTTCCAGTACATTCTATTCAACCTATTTATTTCACATGGATGCAGGATTTCTCCTTTCTTCCTTCAGCAATGGACCTCAGAATCTATTGCTCTTTCTTTCCCCATAAGTAGACTAATGCCAGTCCCTGCTATCTCCCTCCATTCACCTTCCACACCTAGTCCCCTTTTTCCAATGCCACCCTATCATCTTCCCTTTTCTTAAACTAAACTGCGACATCACAGCTGGTACCAATCTCCAGGTGCCACAGTTGAGCTACTTTATTGATTTCTGGACTCCTATCATTTTTTTTCTTTCTCTTTTTTTTCTAACTCCTATTCTCTCTACACGTCTTCCCCCTCTCACCAATTCTTCTATCTTCCAGATTCTAAGATTGCTTCACACTTTCCCTCATTCTACTCTATGACTTGACCATCTCTCTGGTAAATGAAGCATAATATATAAGCCATGTGGAGTCTTCTCTCTTTGTACTTTAAAAATATATTTATCTGCTTTCCCTTTTAGTGAATCATTCATTTCCTGTTGTTTTGCTAATAGAGTTTGTGAGTTAGGGGTTAGTTCTACATCTGTGTTTAGTAAACTGGGTAGAATACTTTGTCATAATGCAGCAAGTGTACCACACTTACTGCATCAGTCTTTTGGGAGCAATGAAATCCTGAGGGGCAAGACTCAAATGCTGTGGTAGATTAGTTAAACCACAGAAAAAGTAACTAATTGTAATTGCTTATATAGTTTAATATTATGAGGTACACTGAGTGTTTCAGCTAGTTTTGAAAAAACTCTTTTATTATTTCAAGACTTGCATCCTAGTGACAGTGGCCATTTTTTAAGTAGGTCCAGTAAAGTAATCAGATTTACCTACACTCTGTTAATAGGTACAGATGAAATGGAGGATGCTCTAATAAAAATATGAAGCAATCTGATTTGAAAAGAAGACATGGCAGTATGGATACTGGGATCCAGAGACTGAACTCTCTCTGCTATTATCTTGTGTTTTACTTACAACATCTGCCATGCAGATGACTAACCTCAAAGGTCTCATTATCCACCTGATGTAATGTCCTACATTAAGTTAGTGGCAACACATCATACCTCTTAGAGAATTACTCAATAATAAAAATTCAAATCCTTCTAACTCTCCACTCTTTCAAAATCTGCAGCAAAAAATTAATTTTGAAGCATCTATTTAGAATTCACTGTGCATATACTGGCTTGGAGGTTCATAATTGTTTAAAAAGATATAATCTGGAACAAGAATCATTCTAATACTGTGTGCCACTTAATGGTTAAATAAGTACATGTGTGAAAGAAACAAGTGACCCTAATAAATTTTACCCAGTCAAATATTCTACTTCATATATGTCACCTTTAATTCATCACTATGATCATATAAAACTTCTGGATAATTCAAAGAAAGACTTCTTTTCTATAACACCTGTCACACTATGAATGAACCCTTTGCATATATATATATATATTTATTTATATATACAACACATACATATAAAGTGTCACAATTTAATGACTTTAAAATGACTGTGTGCTTAGTATAAACTATTTGGGAAACGCAGTTAAATACAGAAGAATAAACACACACTGTCAGTGTGAATAAGTTGGCTCACTCAGTGCCTACTCTCAACTCCTCTTTGCTTTTGCCTTTCTACCACTCCTAGTGCATAGTGTGGACCTCTAGCCAGATCCCCTCATCAGAATGGATGCACTTATCTTCCAGCTGCAGGGAATATCTGTTATTGATCATCCAAAGCTTAGTCCCGCACTAGGAACAGCCCTTGATTGTAGGAAACTACCTTTCCCAAGGCAATGCCCCTTCCCAGCAGGCATTCACAGTTAATAACAGCATGAACCAGATACAAAGTTCAGCCCCTTTGCCTCAATTTGTGACAATTCCCAAGAGTCATCTGAGTTCCAGGACTCCCAACAGATCAGGTGAGACCTCAGTTGCAACTACATTGTAATCTAGCTTCTCTATCTAGTCTTGCCTTCCTCCCTTCCTTATAGGTTTATCTCCAAAAATAACACCTCGATAAACTTTCTGAATGCAATGTTCTGTATCACAGTCTATTTCCAGGGAACCTAATTAAGAAAACCAAAATACTTAGAAAAGAAAATACTTTTTCTCTCTCCCTTGTTGTTCGGCTTGGCCATGTGCCAATGAGATTAGGCACAATTTCTCAGGGAATAATTGTTTTTTCCTCCATTTATAACCAAGGTTCACCAGGAAACGTTTCTTTGACATTTTCCCTTTTGTCTTCCTCCCACCCTGGATACAGAGAAGATAACAGCAGGGCTGCAATATCAAAGCTAACACAGCAGGCATCCGAAAAGACCCCAGATGTTTGAAAACATCACTGAGTAAATGAACTTATGCCAGCAATCATCAACGCCTAAGCTTTTGGATAAGTGGGGAAGAAAACCCTCTTTTGAAAATTCGTTGTTACTTGCAGCCAAATGCAACTCCTAAATGTTACAGTTAAGGAATCACTCTATCTAGAAATAGATGTATGTGTGTAGTCAAGTGTTATTTATAACAACAAAGAAATGGAACAGTTTTGTACATGCTAAATTTTGGCCCATCCTTAGGAATGAAAATTATAGTCATTAAAGTAATTCCTTTGAGGACTGATTTAGTGTTGTTGAGAATTACTCTTGATGCCATAGTAAGTGTAAAGATATAAATCCCGGGGCTTCCCTGATGGTGCAGAGGTTTAAGAATCCACCTGCCATTGCAGGAGACACAGGTTAGAGCCCTGGTCCAGGAAGATCCCACATGCCGCGGAACAACTAAGCCCATGCACCAAAACTACTGAGCCTGTACTCTAGAGCCTGTACTCCGCAACAAGAGAAGCCACTGCCAAGAGAAGCCCGCGCACGGCAACAAAGAGTAGCCCCCGCTCACCACAACTAGAGAAAGCCCACGTGCAGCAGCAAAGACCCAACTCAGCCAAAAATAAATAAATAAATAAATAAATTTATATATTAAAAAAAAGATGTAAATCCCATTACATATATACACCTATATGTTTGATGAAGTCACCAACCGTGTGGAGATTCTTTATGGAAAAACAAATTTGCCTGCCGTGACACACTGTATTTTCTAAAGATGGCCAAACTAATACATATCTCGTCTCACATGCTTTTCTAAAAATGAGTCTATCATTCTTTGTACGGAGGGGTGGGGTCTATGATCCCTCACCTTGAATCTCAGTAAGGGCTTGTGACTGCTTCTGACCCACAGAAAACAAAAAAGACAATAAATGATTGTTGTTGTTTAAAGTCACTGCGTTTGGGGATGATTTGTTATGCACCACTCGATAGCAAGAATATCTGTAGATTATCTTAGTTGTTGTCTGATCTCTCAAAACAGATTTTTTTTTAAACTTGAAAACTGCAGAGAAGTTTATAGCTTTACTTGAAACATATTTAATATGCTCCCATTGCTCTTTTTAATTGTGATGAAAAATGAGAAAAATACCTTAAGATAAGCTTAAGTGGTGGAATCCAGGACCTTCACCCTAGAATTATTAATGAGTCTTAGTAGTTAAAATTGCATCTGGCAAAATTGTAAAGGTCAACACCATTGTCTCATTGTTAATAGCACTTCAAAATCTGTGCCAAACATATTATTTCTTCTAACCAACAGGCTTCTCATTCCTTGTAGGAACTCTGTAAACAAAGAAATGCTACAGTAGAACACATCTGAATTTATGAGTAAAAGTGCCAATTCCAGGCTAAGGTTTGAGAATACAGAACTTGAGCCTGTTGCCTCCCTCTGTGAAAAAGCACCTTGGTAGGAAAATGGGCAGCAGATAGCTTACACTTCAGTGCCATAATATGCAGATAAAAGGCAACAGAGATCAAGAAAGTAGCTTACTTCTGTATGTTCTTTGGGTCCGGCTCATCTATCCCCAATTTCCCATGTGTCATTTAAACTACCACAGTGTAAGAGAAAGATAACTGAAATTCTCATTTTTCTTCAGAAAAGTCTCCAATAAAACCGGCAATATTTCTTTAAAGCACACACACACACACAAACACACAGAAAATATGACTAGGTCATTTAAGCAATACCATATATATTCACAGAAAATCAGCAGCTCAGGTAGAAAATTCCTCACCTACATACCAGCTGTGCAGTGTTGCTGGGTCTGAATCACTGCCAAGAAATTCAGCATTGGCATATCTCCACTTTTCAATTTGCTACAATGCACTTCACCTACCACTGTTATTCAGTGTACTGTAACTGTAATACAAGCACCTGTGTGCTCACCTGAACTCAACTATTTCCTTGGCTAGAAATATTTCCAAACAGGGTGATAAATATAAATGCCTGCCATTTTCAAAAGTACATATAATAAACATTCCTGAAAGACTGCAGTTAACAATAAACTTCTGTATACAGGGATTAGAGAATAAAGGGCAAGGTAAACCTTATTAGCACACTTTTAAGTACTTGATTTATTATTTCTGCAGTGACATCCTTGCAGAATTTCTTCAATAACACAAAATAGTCAATATCTCAGCTGATGAAGGCCCCAGTTTAGAATCCCAGGGGTATACCCAGACAAGTCCTAGTGATTATTCACGGAACAACCTGTGCCAACACCCAACTCATTAAGCAGACCATTGAAAAGACCTTTTCAAATCTTAGATGTAAAGAGAAACCTAGATAGAGATAGATAGATAGATAGATAGATAGATATTGTACATAGATACATAGATACATAGATATAGATATCAGGTGATAACAAAGATCTGATACTAACAAAACTAAACCACAGGTGTTCCAGTCAGCTAATGAAAAATAACAAATCATCCTGAAATTTAGTGATTTAAAACAACCACGATCATATAATTTACAAGATAAACTTGTAAATCCTACCATTGACAGTTGGGAGTCCACCTTATCCTCATATTCAAATAAAATTTTATTTCCAAGTAGAAAATATTTTCTTTCTTAACTCTATGGTGATCTGAATGCAACATCTAGTCGAGGACATAAAAATAGCAACTTTGCTTGTCTGGTAATCGATGACCTTGTTTGTGACTCAGAGCACAGTATTAATGTACTTCAAATTCTCATTCCTTAAATGAATCTATTCCTCGTCAACACTTGATTTTGAACTTGAAAATTTTGTAAACATAGCTATACTTGCATTATAAGTTATAAATGGGAAACTATTTATGGGCATCTTATTTCTTGCAGAGGTGACAACATAATTACCAAACCATGTAGATGGAATTAGGTAACAAGTCTAAACTATATTTTACAACTAGTTGACAATTACCCAAGGTCCTGTGCTCTATATTTTCATCTGTTGTAATACATAAAAGGGTCTAAAAAATACTTTATCCTAAGCTTTCTCTGCTGTAAATCAATGTTCATTAATTCACTTCATCAACAACTACAAGTATTTGCTATCTTTCCTCATAAATTCAAAATTAACCACTGTAAAAAAAGACACAAAACCTACTGCCTTCATTCCACATTGGTTTTATCTATTTTTCTACTTCTAAATATATTTTATTCCCAAATCATGACACATTCAAGTAAATTGTACACAAAGAAGAAAGTATAGACACAAGATGTAGATTATCTCAAGTAGAGTATATTTCAACTGTTTCACAAAAAGAAAATGACAAAATTATGGTGTGTTCACACAACATAATACTATACTACTACCTAAAATAAGCTTTAATTGAAATCTTTCTTGAGATAATTGTAAATTCACATGCAGTTATGATAATACAGAGACATCCCTTGGACATTTTGTCAACTTTCCTCCTCCTGTAGTAACATTTTATAAAACTATACTATCAAAATATTGACAATGATAGAATCCACTAATCTTGTTCAGATTTCCCCAGTGTTACCTGTACTCTTTGTGTGTGGGGGTGGGTGGGTATGGATTAAGTTCTTTAAAATTATGTCACCTGTGTAGGCTTGTATACTCACCACCACAGTCAAAATACTGAACATTTCCAACACCACGAGAATCTTTCCTATTGCCCTTTGATAACTATACACAAACCCCTCCTATTCCTACACCCCACACAATTACTAACCTGTCCTCCATTTATAAATTTTATTATTTCAAAATGTTACATAAGTGGAACCATACCGTATGTACCATAAGGATTTTTGTTGTTGTTGTTGGGGTTTTTTGGATTTTTTTGCAGAGCATAATTCCCTGGAGATTCATCCAATTTGTTACATATATCAATAGTTCATTAATTTTTATTACTGACTAGAATTCTATGATATGTTTATATTTCAATGCAAATATTTTCTCCCATTCTGTAGCTTGTGTTTTTATCCTTTTCACGTGGGCTTTCACAGAGTAAATGTTTTTAATTTTGTTAGATCCAATTTGAAAGTTTTTCCTTTATGGTTCATGATTGTGGCATCCAGTCTAAGGATGCTGCCCTAGATCCCTAGATGCCAAAGATTTTCTACTAGTTTTTCAAAAAGTTTTATTTCCATCTGACTATTATCCATTTTGGGTTTATTTCTGTGTATGGTCTGAGACCTGGTTCAAGGTTTTTTTGTTTTGTTTTGTTTTTTGCCTATAAATGTCAAACTGCTACAGCACCATTTGTTGAAGAGGCTATCCTTCCTCCCTTGAATTGGTTTTGTACCTTTGTCAAAAAACAGCTAAGCATGTGTGTGGATCTATGTCTGGATCCTATATTCTGTTCCTTTGATCTATATATCCATCTCCCTGCCAGTGCCACACTGCTTTGATTGTTGCAGCTGTATAGTAAAAACTTAATATCAGGTAGAGTAATTCCTCCCACTTTATTCTCCTTTGCTTAGAGTCTGTGAGCTATTTTAAGGCTGTGCCTTTCCATATAAATTTAGAATAATATCATGTATGTCTACAAAAACTTGCTGGGATTTCCAAGAAATTGCATTAAACCTATGAATCCATATGGGGACTATAAATTGAAATTGGAGAAGGAAAGCATAACAGAGCAGACACAGATAACATTACAGAATTGGAAGAAAACTGATAAAACTAATTCAGGATGAGAAAGACTGATAGGAAAAATAGGATATCTATTTAAACCATACATGTGTATGTGTTTGTATGTGTCTGTGTGTGTGGGGGGGGTACACCCAAGCACAATTAATGGGTCAGCAATAAACAATAAACTATAGCACAACGAGTTATATTTAAATATGTAGTCATCAGAGTATTGTTGGAATGGAACCAATAATTCAAATATAGCAATAGAAGGCTTGGCTGTTTTAAATAAAAGTACTGGCTTTATGTGTGTTTTGGGGTGGAGGGCGGTGGTGAGAGGAATGTAGGAGGTTATCAAGAACTTTATGCCTGTGTGGAAATACACGCAACTTGGGTTAGTAGTCTGCTAAAGCCCTCTACTTTTTAAAATACCTCTTAAGTATATGAAGTCATATCATTTAAAAAACATCTTTATTGAAGTATAATTGATGTACAAAGAACTATACATATTTAATATATATAATTTGATGAGTTTGGAAATGCACACACTTATGAAACCATCACCGCAATCAAGGAAATAGACACATCCATTCCTCCAAAGTTTCCTTGTGTCCCCTTTTTTGTGTGTTTGTAGTAAGGACATTTAATGTGAAATCTACCCTCTTCACAAATGTTTAAGCGCACAATACAGTATAATTGACTACAGGTACTATGCTGTACAGCAGATCTTTAGAACTAACTCATCTTTGCATAACTGGGAGAAAGAAATGGAGAGTTGTTGTTCAATTAGTATAAAGCCATCTAGTTCTAAAGGTGAAAGGAGAGAGGAAAATAAGTGATCTTGTTGGAGTGTACTCTAAACTTCCAGGCGAACATGAGAAAAGTGATGTGGCTTTTCCTGATCGAGACTCTGCAACTGAAACAGGCAGCACAGAGCAGTGACCTGAGCTTCAGTCGCTGGGTTCCCATTGGCGAAAAGTGTCCTCTACAAGTCTTGCTCAGATAGAAAGGCAATAACAAGAGAAGTTCGTTTCAAATCCCATGCTAACTGATCAGAAAGAATTTGTGATCGAAACAGTGGATACCCTGAGCAAAGTTACCTTGCTACTTTAGGGTTTGTAATAGCCAGAACTACAGTAACAGTGGATTCTAAAAAGTTCAGAAACAGTAGGTATAACTCAATGGCTCCAAATTATGTAAAAATATGACTGAGAAGGTTCAAAGGCTTTCAAAAAAAAAAAATCCTGTCATCATAAACAGGAAAACATTAGGAAAATGATATATCTCTAACTCCACTAAAAGATTATATATAAAATGAACAAAACCGAGATAGAAATAAGGGCCAAGCACAGGACGTAACATGTAAGATGAGCTCAATTCATATTTTGGTAAAATAATAAATGAATCTTTTAAAAGCAAAGGTAAACATGTAAAAGTTGTGTATACCGTAAGCCAGAAGAGTCAAAGTATACATTATCTGTTCACTTATCCTGCAGCCCAGCAATATTTATTGAATATTTATTATGTACCAGACACTTTCTGCTTTCAAGGATATCAGAGTCTAGAGTAAGAAACTGATAAGCAAACAAAAAAATCAAAATATAAGAAAGTAAGTACAAATAAATAATTGTTTAAAGTACTGTGGGAACAGACAGGATGGAGTTATTAATTAACTGAGCTTGGGGAAAGAAAGACTATAAAAATGGTTCACCATGTAATTAACATTTGAATAATTTTTAAGAGCAGTTGAGATATGCAGAGTTTTAAAAAGAACTCTAAAAAAATGAACTCTATATAAGTTTAAAAATAAGAGGAAAAATAAGAGGAAAAGTACTGTTTAAAAACCACTAGTGAAATGTTAATGAGCTCAGAGAATAGCAAACAGATAAACTATCTGCATAGGGTTTAGAGAGCTAAATTGTACCCTCAATGGCCGGTTCCAAAGACTCAAACACCCTATAAAAATTTGGGGCAGTTAACACTACGAAACTGAAAAAATTTTACGTCTGCTGTGATTCCTCCTTGTCACCTTAAATCCCATGTTTCCACCCCATTGACTCTGCTTTTATGCATCCTCCCTAGCTTAGCAATTCTCAACCAGTGGTTTTTATATCCTGGCAGCTTATTAGAACCAGCAGAAGAGCTTTTACAAAAGATTTCTGTCTGGGTCCACCCCCAAGGATTTTGATTCAATTGATCTGGGGTTGGGACCCATGTGTTGCCCATGGTGACTGATGCTCTTCAAAAGCTCTGTGGGAAATCACTCTGGTTTGCCATGGTGAATGAGTGTCTAACAGAAGAGGGTAAAACAAATATCAGAAAGAAAGAATTAATGTCATGGAGTTTCACATGAGTTTAGAACTTAATGACTCATATAATGTCATACAGAAAAAAATTGCTCAAGATAGCTCTGTATATTGCAGCCAGGATCTTGAAGAAAGAGTTGAACATGTGAATGCTACCGAAAGACTGGAGACAAGTGACTCTTACTCTAAATTTATCATAGGTGTAATGGGAAGGCAACTGAAAAGCTTTCTGGATTGCACTGACAATTTAAAATGTGTACATTACAAGAATTATTCTAGCTGGATTCAAGAAAATTGATTGGAGAAAGGCACAGATGATCCCCAACCTTTTTTGTTTGGAAATAATCTGAACGTAGATACCATTCACTGAGAGGTAACAGAGGAAAAAGCACAGTCTTACAGTGAGATTAGAAGGAAACATAACAAGTTCTAATGTGAATGTGTTGACTTCTGGGTAGTACAGGGGGAAAAAGAAAAAACAAATGGGAGATATGTATTTGAGATCCATGCACATACAGCTGGGTTTTGAACTCACAAGAATGGATGAGCTTGTTCTGGGAAGGTGTGTAGACTTTCTTTGGGAGAAGAGAGTCTAAGACAAAATTTAGAAGAACATTAAAGCTGGAAATCAGAGAAACATCCACAAAGCAGATTAAAAGGAAACAACCAGAGAGGAAGAAGGAAAACCAGGAGAGTGTGACATAATGGGTGTCAAGAGAGAAGAGTGTTTATAGAAGGAATGACTGAACAGTACTTGTCAAATGTTGCAACAGTTTTAATGGAGGGTAAAGCAGAAATCTGATTATAGTAGATTAAGGTGTGGGTAAGAGGTAAAGTAAAAAGTAGAAGCAACAAGTACAGTTACCTCTTTAAAGACATTAGCGAGGTTGATTAAAAAGATTTTTCCTCTTTCTTTTTTGAATCATAATATACACACAATATGGTACTAAACTTTAGATTTAAGAAGAAAGAAATGTGAACATTTTAGTTCTGATGAAGAGAATCTAGAAGAGAGAAAGATGGTGAAACTAAATGAGAGAGAAAATGATAATTATTAAAATGTGCAAGGTACCTGGGATGAGAGCAGGGAAGGTAGAAGAATTAACCTAGCTTTGCACTGTGAGGAGGGAAAATTCCAGAATAATGGGCAGAATGGAGGAAACCATGAACATGGATGCAGTACGGTTGGAGTTTTGGTGAAAGGATACGGAGGTAGTTCTTGTCTAATGGCTTCACTTTTCTTGTTGAAGGAGGAGAGATCTGATAGTGAGGAAGGGATAGTAGAACCCAAAGTTTGAGGAAGTGGAATGGGCTTGAAAGAACAACTAGAGAATCTGAGAGAGAGAGAGAACTGATTGGGAATTACAGAAGAATCGCCAAGGAGTGTCGAAACCCCAGTATGTTTCCTGAGTTAGAAATATAAGTGTACATTTTTAGGAGTAGTGATGGCAGAAAGTATGTAAAAGCTATGTAAGTACTGACTCACTTTAGGCTCTATACCATCCAACAGAATGTTGGGACTTACAGAAAAGCAAACAGTATTCAATAATAGAAGTATAATAACCAAAGCAAAGACTTGTCTCATACTACCGTACGAATAGTAGTCGTAGTAGCAGTAGTAAACATTTTTTGAGTATTTAATGATTTTTTTATGTTAATTGTATTACATGAATTGTAGTGCATAGATGGTCATGACTTATTATTTTCAATGGCCTAATGAGGGAACAAAGGCTCAGAAAAGTCGATTAATTTTCCCAAGGTCAAGCAGCTACTAAGTGGCAGAGATTTTGGACAGCTAATATAAGTCATGTCCAGAGGAAAGTGAGCAGGACAGCAAAGGGTCCAGAATCTCTGAAATATAAGGAAGAGTTCGATAATTGAAGATATTTTGCCTAAATCAGACTAGCAGCAGCAAATAAATATTACTTTAGTACTTTAATAGTTGCCATATGGAAAAGGAATTAAGACTTTAATATGTAGCTTCAGGGAGCAGAACTAAAACCAATATGCAGAAGCTGCAAGGAGGTAGATTTCAGCTGGATAGAATGAAGATTTTTGTAGCCACGAGAAATATGGGTGAAACAGAAGGGGGAGTTTCACAAGTGAAGTTCCAGTGTCTGAGGTGTTTGAGCCAAGGGAAGGGGCGTTTGGGAAGGAGTTCAGACCTAGGGGCAGAGAGGACAGGCTGGCCTAGATGAAGTCCGACACCCTTTCCAATACTGCAAGTCTGCCTCTGGTGTGCATTTTATTAACCCACGATACACACTGACTGCTTTATTTTCTCCCCAGAGTCAGACGTTTGGCAGATACATAAAGCACTTGGATCACTGTTATGACAATATTTGGATATAACAGATAAGAAATAATGCTGTGCCAAGTCTGCTAGGTCTGGACTTTCAATTGCTTCAAGAGCTCTAATAATTCAGATGAGAGAGAGAGACGAAAAGAGGGGGGAGGGGGAGGGAAGGAAGGACTCTGGGAGGGAGGGAGAGAGGGAGAGGGGAAGTAGAAGAGAGCTAGAAAGACAGAGAGACAGAGAAATAAAGAATCCTTTTAGCTTGCAATTTAGCCTCTTCCCAAGAGCAAGCAAGTATTCTACAGACCATTGTGAAACTGTTGCCTGCCAAAATTGTCCTTTTTGAAGTTTTTAAAAGACAATCCGTGTTTCTACCGTGTTTCTTCTTTATACTCTCACATGCACCTTTACGCAAAAGCTCTCAAACAAGAGATTTTGAAGCTCTTCTCTGAGCAGAGTTCAGTGTTTCTGGTGTAGTGCCAGGCTGAGTGAGATTTTTTTTTTTTCTCTCTTAGGAGAAGGCATGAGGGAGCTATATGCTAAGAAGTAAGATGCTCTCTGCTTCCTGAACCTGATGCCAAGAGAGGGTCCATGCTATATTGTATTTGACATTTTTAGCCTTGAATTGGCTGCCAGATTTGTTAAAAAGAGTAACATGCGTTACAGGTTCTAGATAGTAAATTCTGAGTTTTGATCCTGCCCTCCCTTAGAGAACTTTTCCTTATAAAGCAGATCTTGTTTTTTAATCTTCTAGCACATTACTGTGTTCTTTCCTCCTGTTCTTCCATGTGGAGAATATTATTTGTTTGTTTGGGATGTTAGGATGCCACAATTACAGCCATCATGCCAACTGACCATGATCCATGGGCGTCATATATATATATGCAGTCAATCCTGCAAAGATGACCATTATATTTTGAAGCAAATGAAAAATTCTTCACTTACTACAGGAGTTTCTTTCCCTCATTTGTCTCCTTCTCCAGGAGCTGTAATCTTTGCAATTCCTCTCAAATCTGGCCCAAATATTGCTGAACAGTATACTTGCATATTTTGTCCTTATGAACCACTGCACGCCTGTTTCTCTATGAATTTTACTTTATTAATTGAATATAGACTTCTACCCATTTATCATAATATATGGCAGCCCTAGTCGCCAAATACCATTAAAAAATACCTCCACAACTTTGCTACTTGAAAATCAGAATACTGTTTTATTCTTTCCTTCAAATCATTACAAAGCTATTGTATGGTAGAGACAGTCATACAGTTAGGCCCTGGTTATTAACAATTTCCGGAGGGAAATTGCCCATGGCAACATCACGGCTGAAATATTTACATTTCAGTTCCTCTTTTTTGCCAATTGTTGAAAGCAAATCAAATCAGGAATTTTTGACAGTAAGCAGCTGTAATATAAAACAAACACGGAGATGTATATACTCACCATGGGGATGTATATCCCTTTCAATTTAATCTGTCTGATGAATAAGAAGAGAGATATACTGTTTTTGTTTATCTTTTGTTTTTTGGTTTTGTTTTGTTTTTACAATTTTCACCTCATTCTGGGTAACCTATCAGAAGACGTGGGCTTGAGTCCTGTTTCTGTCACTTTTCAGGATGTGACTAACAAACCATCCTCTCTCTCCCTCTCTCTCTTTCTCTCTCTCTCTGCATTCATTTGTGAATTCAGGGTCTGGGTTAGATAATCACTAAAATCTCATCCAGCTCTAAAATTCTGTTTCTATGAGATGTTATTTCTGGATGAGCAACTAGGAAATAAATAAATGATATGATATGATATATCAAGAATATGGTAGCTGAAAGGATATGAGAGACTAAACTATCTTTTTTAATCCCTGAACAATTCAGTGGGGAATTATTCTGTCTCACTAAAAATATACGAGAGAAAGGTAACCTTCTGTGTTACATCTTCATGGCAAACCAAGTCAATGGGGCCACAGTCAAGTGCCAGCATTGGGGAATTAAAATGTCAACCCAAAATGGGTATAAAGCGGGGAAAAAATAGGTGTGGCAAATGGAGGGTACCCTGAGCATATGCAACTTGACCATTTCTGTTTTTATTTTCTTCACAGTCTCTTTCTTTCTCTCTCCTTTCCTCCCTTGCTCTCTCTCTCTTTTTTTCCTTCTTTCCTTTCTCCCTGCCATGCTCTCTTTCTTTCTCCCTTCCTTTCATCCTCCTGCCTCCCTCCCTCCCTTCCTCCTTTTTGTCTTTCCTTTTCCTTCTTTCATTCATCCAACATTACTCATTGAATAGATATTTATTGAATACCTACAATGTAAATGAAACTCTTCTGGGAACTGGAGCTATGCGCTGAACAAGAAAATTTCCCAGCTTTTGTGGAAATTACATATAGGTAAATAAACAAAAAATAATAAGAAAATACTTAAATATATAGATTCACGTAAATATACAATGCATGAAAAATATTAAAGCAGGATAATGAGATAAAAACTGACTAGGAGAGAGGCTAATTTAGATAGAGACAGAGACGGTTTCTCTGAGGAGGTGACTTTGAGCAGAGACCTACATGAAATGAGAGAGAGAACCACACAAAGATTCCTGGAAGGAGCTTAAGTTTTACCAACCTATTGACTAAGATCTTTGCTTCCATTATATTTTCTAACTGGCTGTTGTTAGAATTATTATTAACTTATTAACTGTGTACTTTCAAGGTATATTTAAATGCATGGAGACCAGGGAATTTAACAAAAATAGAGTACTTCTAGGAATAAAAATATTATTACGGCAATATTCCTGGTTCTAACAGAGAATAGAGAATTAGCCCATCCATGTGGGTTCCAGAACCTTCCCTGCCCATACACCTGGTGACTGAGCATTGGCTAACGTATTGGAGAAGCTCTTTCTCTGTCCACTTGTATATTTCAAGGCACCAGTGTGGTTCTTTGAGATCCCTAAAATATTATTTGATATTCTTTTGACTGTGTATTTGATTCATGAGGCAGTTGGGATAGGTTACCTTGTGATATGCTTTGAGCTCCTAGCTTAAATCCTAAGGGTAGCTGGGGTCTTCTCCATAATCCCTTAGGGACAGCTTTCAAAGTGCTGTAGCTCTCAGAGCTGTGATGGTGAGGAAAGGTTATGGGATTGAGCCTTGCAAAGATCAGTGACAAACCTGCTATCTCTGAAACAGATGGTTAGTTACAAAGGAGCCATGATAAGAGAATGTGAATGCATAGAAAATTTATTCTAAATTTAGAATTCAAACATGTCTTACTTAAGATGGGAACCATAATCTACTTTTATAATGCTGGCTTTATTTAGGATGATATAAGAAAGAGCCACATGAAGAGTTTGCCTCCTCTATAAAACAGTTACTGTGTATGTCTATTATACTTTTTAATGCTGCTTGTTGCAGCAATAATTTTCTCTTAGTTAGAGGCAAGATGGTATGGATGATGAAATGTAGGACAGTAGAAAATATCAGACAGAATTGGGTAGAAATTACAACTTGCCACTTATAAAAATGAATGAACTTGAGAAAGTACTTAAACTGTGCTGACCTCAAATCCTTCTTCTGCAAAATAGGGAACATAATACCCAAAATGAGCATTAAATATTATCTATAATGAACCAGGTGTAATGCTTGACATACAAAATAAAGCTCTTAATACCTATGACTTTTCTCCTCATTTCTAGATTTTTTTTTTTTTTTTTGAGGAATGTTAACTCATTCAGTATCTTAGGTACCAATTAGAATTTTTTTTTCTAGAAATGGATTTGGGCTTTGAAATCATACAGATTAATAATCATAATAACAAAATGTGGCCATGAAGAATAGTGTTTAAATCCATAGGAATTAGATGCACCCCATAATCCTGGGTCTGAGTTTAGGTTTTGTCTCTAACTAGTCCTGCTATTGGCTGGCTTCTCCCCATTCTCATTTGTTCATTCCTCTTCATCTTCCTACTCAGCATTACATTGCTGCAGGGCTCAGTTACTGCATCTAAGTTTTTGTCTATCTACTCTTACTAACTTCTTGATAATAAACAGTATCATAGTTTTAAATAAAACTCCCCAATTTATATTTACAACCCAAACTCCAGATTTATATGTCCAGCTGCCTCCTGGACATCTCTACTTGGCTAATAGGAACGTAAGCTCATCTTGTTCAAAACAAAATTCATGATCGTCCCTAACAAACCTGCTCCTCCTGCAATCTTCCTCTTTCAATTAATAGCAACTCCTGGCCCTCCAGTTGCTCAAGTCAAAAATTTTAGAGTCAGCCTTACCTCTTTCTTTTACACTCCTCACTCAACAAACAAACTAATATGACAGTTCTATTTTCAAAATACATTCAGCATCCAGCTACTACTCACTACCTTTTCTTCCTGCTTTCACCCTGGATTATTGTATCTCTCTCATCAGACTACTAAAACAGCCTTCAATCTGGCCTTTCTACCTCCTCACCTACTCCCCAGCAGTCTATTTGTTTTAATTTAAGTATAGTTGATTTACAATATTATACTAGTTCCAGGTAAACAGCATAGTGATTCAGGATTTTTACAGAATATACTCCATTACAAGTTATTACAAGTTAGCGGCTATAATTCCCTGTGCTATAAAATATATCTTTTTTGCTTAACTATTTTATACATAGTAGTATGTATCTCTTAATTCCAAATCCCAAATTTGTCCCTCTCCCCTTCACTCTCTGCTTTAGTAACAGCTAGTTTGTTTTCTGTATTTGTGAGTCTTTTTCTGTTTTGCATTTACATTCATTTGTATTATGTTTTAGATTCCTCATATAAGTGATACCATGTTGTATTTCTCTTTCCCTGACTTATTTCACTAAGTTTAATACTGTCTAGGTCCACCCCTGTTGCTGTAAACGGTAGACTTTCATTCTTTTTTATGCTTGAGTAATATTCTATTGTGTGTATATACACCAGGTCTTCTTAAGCAAATTGTCTGTTGATGGGTATTTGGGTTCCTTCCCTATTTTGGCTATTGCAGATAGTGCTGCTGTGAACACTGGGGTGCATGTATCTTTTCTGATTATGCTTTTGTCCACATATATGCCCAGGAGTGGAATTGCTGGGTCATATGGTAGTTCTATATTTAGTTTTCTGAGGAACCTCCATACTGTTTTCCATAGTCGCTACATCAATTTACATTCCCACCAACAGTGCACAAGTGTTTCCTTTTCTCTACATCCTCCCCAACATTTGTTATTTGTACACATTTGATAATAGCCATCCTGACAGGTGTGAGGTGATATCTCAGTGTTGTTTTGATTTGCATTCCTCTAATAATTAGTGATTTTGAACATGTTTTCATATGCCTGTTTGCTGTCTGTATGTACTCCTTGAAAAAAATATCTATTCAAGTCTTCTGCCCATGTTTTTTTTGTGTGTGTGTGGTACACGGGCCTCTCACTGTTGTGGCCTCTCCCATTGCGGAGCACAGGCGCCGTACACGCAGGCTCAGAAGCCATGGCCCACGGGCCCAGCCACTCCGCGGCATGTGGGATCTTCCCGGACTGGGGCACGAACCTGTGTCCCCTGCATCGGCAGGCGGACTCTCAACCACTGCGCCACCAGGGAAGCCCTGCCCATTTTTTGATTGGGTTGTTTGTTTTTTATGATAGAGTAGTATGAGTTGTTTATGTATTTTGGTTATTAACCCCTTGTTGGTCATATAATTTTTAAATATTTTCTCCCATCCCATAAGTTGTCTTTTCATTTTGCTGTGCAAAAAAGCTTGTAAGTTTAATTAGGTTGCATTTGCTTATTTTTGCTTTTATTTCTTTTGCTTTTGGAAACAGATCCAAAAAGCACTGCTAAGATTTATGTCAAAGAGTGTTCCCATCTGTGTTCTCTTCTAAGAGTTTTATGATTTCAGGTCTTACATTTAGGTCTTTAATCCATTTTGAGTTTATTTTTGTATATAGTTTGAGGTAATGTTCTAATCTCATTGTTTTAGATGTAGCTGCCCAGTTTTCCCAGCACCACTTGTTGAAGCAACTATCTTTTCTTTTCTCCATTGTATATTTTTGCCTCCTTTGTCATATGTTAACTGACCATATGTACGTGGGTTTATTTCTGGGCTCTCTATTCTGTTCCATTGACCTATGTGTCTGTTTCTGTGCCAGTACTGTGCTACTTTGAATATTGTAGCTTTGTAGTATATTCTGAAGTCTGACAATTCCAGCTTTGTTCTTTTTTCTCAAGATTGCTTTGGCAATTTGGGGTCTTTTATTGTTCCATATAGATTTTAGGATTATTTGTTCTAGTTCTGTGAAAAATGTCATGAGTATTTTGATATCCAGCAGTCTATTCTTAACTGCCAGAGTGATCTTTTCAAAGTTAAACTTAAATCAGGTTATTCATTTATTCAACACCTTCAATGTCTTTCCATTTTATTCAGAGTAAAAGCTAAGATCATTACCGTGACCAAATGGTACCACCTCCTATATTTGACCTAATCTTTTCCTCATCTCCCTTTTACTCATTCTACTCTGAATATCTAGGCTATTGATCCAACATATCAAGTATATTTTTATCCCTAAGGCCTTTGTACTAGCTGTCCCCTCTTGCTGGAATTATTTTTTCCTCAAATGACCATATGTGTCACATTTTTACCCCATTCAGATTTTTGCTCAAATATCAATAAAGTTTTCCTTAAGTTCCCTATCCAAAACTGATCTCTACTCCTATTATCCCATATTCCTGTTTCTTGCTATATTTTTATCCAAAGAATTTCTCACCATCTAACAAAAGAAGGTAAACAAAAAGGAGAACATGTTGTATGACTCCATTTATGTAAGATTCTAGAAAAGGAAAAAACAACCACAAGTGATAAACCTGATAAGTCAGTGGATACCTGAGACTGAGCTAAGGGTGACTGTAAAGAGGCATGAGTGAATTGTTTGAGATATTGGTAAGGCTCTCTGTCTTGGTTGTGGTGTTTGTTACTTGGTCTTATTATGCATTTGTCAAAACTCACCTCACTGCACACCATAAATGGGTGTATTTTATTATATATAAGTTAAGCTGTAATAAAGTTGGTTTAGTAAGTAAAAATCATCTAGGAAACTCAAGTTGAACTAGACTCATTGGTCTTTCTCATTAATATGAAAACCTTTAGAACATCAGATTACCCTTTATTTAAGATATGTACTAAATTGTAGTCAAAGAGCAGAAGAAAAGTTTAAAAAGAAAAAAAAAATTAAATTATTATGTCTTCCCTTGAATCAAATTCCTTCTGACTGAAGTTTCCAACTGCAGACTCTATCTTAATCCAACAGATTTTCCGTTCCAAGTCAACCGTGACCTATTGCCTTGGTCAAGATTCCCAATAACAGAGACGTCAAGAAAGTAACTGATATTTCTAAAATGTTAACTGTTAATAATGTGACCACAGGAAGGTTCAATGTGTCTACCAGAGCTGATGTAATTCTCTGTATAGAAAAGTTTGATCTCAGCCAACTTTTACCCCACTCCACTAAATTTTTCAATAAACATGTATGTCAAGCAGAAGGAAAAAAAAAAAGAATTTCTCACCATCTAATATCTTATTTATTTATTTAGTTTATATCACCTCTTGCCCATTAAAATGTAAGCTCAATGGGGTCAGGGACTTTTATCCACTACTATTTCCAAGGCCTGGTGCAACCAATATCTGTTGAATGGATTCATGAATTTTGATTATGTTTTTGTTAGAATTTAGCATAAATGTTCAGGAGAGTGTCTTGTATATAGTAAATACTGAATAAATCATAGCTATAATTATTATGAAAGAACCAACTGAATCAGTATGTATGTATTTTTTTCAATGCTGAACAATTGGATCAGTCTTATTAGACCATTTATATAGCTAGTTTCAATTACACAAATTTAAGAACCTAATGTCATTTTTATTTTTAATCTTAGTAAAACATTTACCTTGTTCAAAAATAACTTCATAAAACAGAAAAAATAAGCCTGTAGGGAGAGAAAGATACTGCTTTGTCTCCAGGGTTTAGATAAATGCACCAAAAGAAAAACTATGCATACCTTGGCCACTATTGCTAAAGGGCTAACTTTTATTAGCCTTAAGGTTGCTAATGCAGCCTTTATCACTGAAGAGATTAATGTAAAATTGTTAAGAGCCTGCCAACAGGGTAAATGCTTCCAAAGAGATGGCATGAGCAGCAAGGTAAGATATTTCAGTGCATCAACATTTCTTATTATTTCTTAGTGAAAATGTTAAATGGTTGAATCAACATTTGGCAGATTTAAAATTCAGTCCAGCAACTAGTTTGTAAAAATCATACAGCTTCAAAACACTCATTCAAAAAGTGGTAAGTTGCCCACCATCTATACACATCACAAATGAACAAGTCTAGTCATCACAAGTAACCCCTACATTTGCAGATGGAAAAATCCATGAATCTTAGCAAGTAGAGGACATATGCTGAAAAATTATTTATTGTTTATCTAAAATTCGAATTTAACAGGATGTCCTATACTTTATCTGGCAACCCTATTCATGGGTAAATTACATTCTCCAAAAATTCTGCTGTTAAACTATGCTTTCTTGAGTATCCTTAGAAGTATTGGTATCTAAAGAATATTAATTAACCAATTAATTAAAATGTACATTTCTTACAATAACAAAACATAAAATTTACTGACTGGGGGCTTCCCTGGTGCCACAGTGGTTGAGAGTCCCCCTGCTGATGCAGGGGACACGGGTTCGTGCCCCGGTCCGGGAAGATCCCACATGCCGCGGAGCGGCTGGGCCCGTGAGCCATGGCTGCTGAGCCTGCGCGTCCGGAGCCTGTGCTCCACAATGGGAGAGGCCACAACAGTGAGAGGCCCGCGTACCGCAAAAAAAAAAAAAATTTACTGACTGGTCTTTCTGGATTCATGACCACCAACTTCAAAAGGACATTCAGTGTAGACCTGTAGTCCTACTACATTTGCCTGGAACTTTCACACTATCCTAGATGACAACGTCCTAACTTTTCTTGTCTCCTTAAATTTTAACACTACCACTGTCCTTTGTCTTTGCAAGTAAACTTGCTTTCCCTTTGATGAATAGAAGCAATTGGAGAAGATCTTCTTTGCACTGTCTTCACATCTATTCACCACCACGCCCCACCGCCCATATCTATGGCCATGTACTCTATATTTTTTCTGTCTCAGTCCTATATAAGGCCAGCCCTCCTTTTATGTACTAGATCCAATTTTGCCTCTCAGGGCTATTTCTCCCACAACTGTTGCCTCTCTCTCCTTCAAAATCAACTTTCTCTTCTCCAATGCATTATTCCCATCAGCGTTCAATCATGTGGTAAGAAAGAAAACAATAAAGAAAGGGAAGGAGGGAGGAAATAGGAAGGGTGGGAGAGAGGGGAGAAGGGAGGGGGAGAGTAAGAGACAGGGGAGGAGAGGGGAGAAGAGGGAAGAAGAAAATGCTTTCTTTAACCTCATATATCCCTTCAGCTCTGGTCACAATTTGTTGCTTCTTCCTTTATAGAAATACTACTTTAAAAATTTACCTATACTTACTGCTCTCAATTTATTCCATCTTTTCTTTTCTCTTAACCCCACTCCAATCAGGATGCTAACCCATCTTCCCCAATGAAACTGTTCCTGTCTAGGATAACTCCACCTAGCTGAATCCACTGGCAAATTCTCAGTACTCATCTACCACAAACTGGGTGGGCTAAAACTATACAAATGTATTATCTCATGGTTCTGGGGGGCTCTAAGTTCACAATGAAGGTGTCGGCAGGGCCACGGTCCCTCTGAAACATGTAGGGAAACCCTTCCTTGCCTCTTCCTAGCTCCTCATGCTTTGCCAGCAATCTTCGTCATTCTTTGCCTTGCAGGTATAAAACGCCAATCTCCGCCTTCGTTATCACACAGTGTTCTTCCTGTATGTCTCTGTCTTCACATGGTTATCTTATTATAAGAATATCAGTCACACTGAAAACGAGGCACACCTTACTCCATGTTGCCTCATCTTAACTAACTGTATCTGCAAAGATGCTATTTCTGAATAAGGTCACATTCTGAGATACTGGGGGTTAGGACTTCAACATATCTTTTTGGAGAGACATATAATATTTCCATTTGAATGTTGGACAGTTATCTCAAACTTAGCATATCTAAATCCCAATACCTGATGGGGACCGTAAATAAGGTCCCTTCTGCTTCCACAGCCTTCCACATCTCAAAAATGGTTACTTCATTCTTCTGATTATTCAGATACAAAAATCTATGGAGTAATCATTTCCTCTTTTCTCCTTTCAATGTGCATCCGATGCATCAGAAAATCTTGTCAGCCTATTATTTCTCACCACATCCACTGCTGCCACTCTGGTCCAAGCCCACAGTGTCTCTCCCCTTAACCATTACAATCGCTTCTAACATATTTCCATACATCCAGGCTTACCTTATTACTATCTATTCTTAACACAGAAGCCTGAACCATCCTTTGGAAAAGGATCATGTTACCACTCAGCCTAAAATCTTCTAATTACTCCCCTTTCTTTCAGAGTAATTGACAAAGTCCTTACAAGGGCCTATAAGCTCTTCCCCAGACCAACTTATTCTTCGTATTTGGAGGGTCTCTCCCCCTCCACATTTGTCCCAGATACCTTCAGGGCTGGCTCTCTCTCTCTCACTCTCTCTCTCTCTCTCTCTGAAAAAAATATCCACATAGCCATACTTTCTCTGATAAAACTTTTTTTTGTTTGTTTGTTTTTGTTTTTTTACAAAAGCAACCCCTTATCAGCACCCCTATCACTCCTTTCCTGCTTTATTTTTCATAGTGGCCCTAATGCCATCTGAAACACTACAAATTTAAAAAATCACCTCTCTGACTCACTGCCATTCTCTCTACTGGAAAGTAAGTTCTAAAAAGATTGAGATTTTTGTCTTTTTCCCCCCACTCTACTGTTGAAATAAGGAAACAGTGAGTCAATCATAGAAAAACCTGTCAAAAATTAAACAGGGTTCAATTCTGTATACCAAGTTCAATGTCTTAAGGTCACTGAATGCTTAAGCTGAGCAAAATAAATAGAAACTTGTCAAGACTTACGTAGTCTTACAGAAAAATTAAAAGCCATTATACTTCATAAATTTAGAGATATATATTTTTTAAATTAACATTAATCTCCAAAGAATCTTTTTTGGTTGGACTAAGACTCCTATTATTTATATATTATCTTCTCTGTCACCTTAAGTAGTGACATCATTTGCTGGTTAATATTTTGTTCCCCTTCCCTGCTGTATAAAAAAATAAATAAAATAAAATTCCAAAATTCCAAAAAACAAATATTTTGTTACCCTTAATAGAAGATTAGAACTTGTGTAGTCACTTCAACATGCAAATTCAGCTTAAACCTCTTCTGCCAAATGTCTGGTACTAATCTAATATTTTATATTAATTTTTCATTATATACGAAAGGTTAATCTTTTATACAAAAGGTTAATCTTTAGTCTCTGTCCTGTTGAATACTTATCAGAAGTTTAATCTCCCCCAGACACTTTTCTGTGAATATTTACAGGGTTGACATTGAATAATAAAATTAAATCCCATGATACTCTTGCCCTGTCACATCTCCAATAGTTAAAAAAAATAACTGTCAATCAGCTTTATAGCACTAAGCAAGTCATACATAGCTCAAGGACCCTAAATTTACCAACCAAAAAGGAATAATCTCTGGAATGTTTGGAGCTTGGTGGGTAACTGGTAGTGACCTCCATAAATATTGGTCCCATCTCTGTGCAGAGAAGAGCAGCTCTTGGCCTGTGATTTCCTTGTGAGGTCGAATGAGACTGGGCTGGTAATTCTGAGCCTTGCCAGGCCCTTTAGGAAACCATCAGCATAGGCTGGTCATCTTTGGTGCCGTGATGACGACAGGCTGAGAATCTGGAAGCATGACTCTTAACTGAGTGAAATCATCTGAGCATGTGCTGTCTCCCCTGATTCCTCCTGGTCAGGCCAGAACACAGCAATCAGGCAAAGCACTGTTGTTACTACAAAGTAAAATCCCATGGGGAAAAAAAAAAAAAATCACTCATACTCTCCCTTGGGAAATGATCATTTGACTAGCCCATTTTAAGGCCCATTTATTATTATTATTCAATTTTGTCCTCACAACAATACTACAAAGCTTTGGTTTTCAACCTTGGCTGTTCATTTGAGTGACTTAAAGAGATTTTTAAAAATAAATAAAAGGGGCTTCCCTGGTGGCGCAGTGGTTGAGAGTCCGCCTGCCTATGCAGGGGACACGGGTTCGTGCCCTGGTCTGGGATCTGGTCAGGCCAGAACACAGCAATCAGGCAAAGCACTGTTGTTACTACAAAGTAAAATCCCATGGGGAAAAAAAAAAAAAATCACTCATACTCTCCCTTGGGAAATGATCATTTGACTAGCCCATTTTAAGGCCCATTTATTATTATTATTCAATTTTGTCCTCACAACAATACTACAAAGCTTTGGTTTTCAACCTTGGCTGTTCATTTGAGTGACTTAAAGAGATTTTTAAAAATAAATAAAAATCCGGGCCCTCCTACAAACTAGGTTAGGACACAGACACCTCAATTTTATAAAGACTCTCCCAATGATTACAATACACAATAAGGATTAAGAATTACACAAGAAAGATTGACTGGACCAATGGTGTCATCTGATTTACAGGTCAGGAAAAAGAGGCTAAGTGACTTTTCCAAGGTCACATGGCAAGAGATCTCTTCTTTCAATTATATCATGGTGCCCCCTTCAACTTCCCCAATCTCCCTGTCACAGAAAAATTTTCCTCCTTTTCAGCCAATGAAGTGTATTTGAGTTCAGAGGAGACAAACACAAAAAAAGTAGACTAAAGTGGGAGTAGGAATGGTTCATGAAGAATAATTAATCATTATGTTATAGTCACCCAATCCTCCCAGACTAAGTCAGCATTGGAGAGCTGCCAGATACTTCACAGTTGTGAAACTGAAACAAGGAAATCAGGCAATCACTACTACTACTACTGCTGCTGCTGCTGCTGCTACTACTGCCAACAACAACAACAAAAATAAACACAACAACACTTTTGGCACTTTACAGATTACAATCCTATTTATACTGTAATTTCAGTAACAACTCCCATGAATGCAAAAGCCATACAACTTTATCCTACTCTTTTTAAAATATACCTTTTTATTTGAGATACTCTGTGCATAGGCCTAGGCTTCAACTCAGTACACATGTGAGACTCTCTACTCAATGATGAGTCTGAAAAAGTCAACTGACAGATTCTTATAAACCCTGTCTAACCTCCTTGACTGACCTAGGTTAAAGCTAGGATAGGCCAGTAATGCTACCTTTGTCCAGAGAAACCTTAAATGCTGATGTTTTAGAAGTATAAAAGACCCCCAATTATGGAGAGATGATAATGGCAGAGACCCTGACTAGCACTGTCCTTGTATAACAATAACTTCTAGTTTTTAACATAAAACACCTCTTTTGGGTAATGAAGTTTCTTTCCCTCCTATTCTCCCTGAGATTATACTTTCTAAAAGATGACATTTGTGTCTCATGTGACAACTCAAGGTCCCAGCCTGGTAACTGACGACTTATAAGTACTTGGTGAATTGCTTGAGTGGATGGGGAAGACTGGGCAATAGGAACAGCACTGTCATATCATAAATTACTGAGCCATAGAATCTTAGATTTCTAAAACTAGAAAGGATAGATGTAATCGAAGTCCAATATATTGCATGTAAGGATGTTCATGACCTGCTGAATTCTGGACAAAGCAGATAGCAGAAGTTATCTGCATGCCCTAATTTCCGTGTCTAAGAAGCCAGAATGTCTACCTTGGAGCATTATATAATCTAAGTTTATCTAATTCTGTTTTTTCCTTCAAGATTGCCCAGTATCACAAAATCAGGAATGAAAGAGATGCTAAGGTCATCCTGTCCATTTAGGGATTGAATCTTTTCTTTCCTGTCCCCTACACCATAGGGTTATGTACATGTATGTATACTGGGTTATGTATGATATAGTATATCTAGTGACAAAGAATATTATTCCTAATGAAATAATCATTTCCATTTTTGGATACTTTGGACAGGTAACTTATAATATTTAGCCAAAATACTGCTCAATAATTAGATCCCTTTTGTCATAAAACAGCTTCTCACATATTTCAAGATATGTATAAGAACCCCCTCCATTTCACTTTCCCTAGAATAACCATTCTTTGCCCTTTAAAATTTCTTCATGTCACGCTATCCTAAATGTTCTCTTTTGAATATTATCTAGTTTTGAAATATGTCTTAAAATGTGTTATTCAGAAGTGAACACAATATTTTAAATAGCTAAGAACAGTAGAATTTTTCTTTCATTATTCTAGAGTATTAGCTATTAATAAAGCCTATGCATTCTCAATGAGGGTGATATTGCCCATAAGAGGGTGAAAACTGATTCTTGTAAGAAAAAAGCTTACTCTTTTTATAGATAAAGCACATAGATATAACACATTAAGAGATATACAGTACACCTGTGCCATTAAAATTTAACTGGGAAAATGACTAAGAAAAAAATGTTAAAGGATTCATTAGAGGGACAATAATTTAAAAAAGGTTGAGAAACAGTGACATAGCCTAAGATCACATCAGCTGTTTTATAACACCACCATACTATTAACTTCTATTGACAAAATCCTTAAAACTGTTTCAGTTGGGTTGCTGCTAATAGGTATATCCTCTATTTTGTGGTTTCTAGTTTGTTTGGTTGATTGGTTGGTTGGTTGGTTTTGGTTTTTAGCGAGTGGCAGATTTTATTTTGTTATTACCAGACCACAAGTTTAAATTTGTTCCTGATAAAACTCTCCTTGTTAGGTTTTTTCTGTTACTGCCTGTCGAGATATTTTAGAACCTAATTCAGCCAACTAATACAGTCATTATTCTCCTAAGCTCTGATTATTTGCAAGTTTTATCTCATCATCTAGATTACTCATGCCAATAATTTGCAGAAAGAACGCTATAGAGTGGCTTGAGAATAATATTGTCCTATGCAGAGCTCCTCCATTTCGTTAAAGTATTAATCACTGTGCTTTAACTAACATCTATTAATGTGACCAGCTGTACATTTCCATGCATAAAATCCAGTTTTCTGTCTTATTCATTTGTACACTATGAGAAACCTTGTCAAATAATCTCATAGTTATCCTGACTCTATTATATTTTCTGACAGTTTAGTAACCCAAGCCAAAAAAAAAAGAAGAAGAAATAAGGTTTAGTCTTTTATTTTTCTTTAATAAACTTGTGGTAGCTCATGATGATTACTTCTTCATTTTCTCTATTTAATAATTATCTGTAAAGCCACCTCTGTGCAGCAGGGATTAAGTATTCTATCGATTATGTTTCTTCTTATAATAGTATTTGTCAGTTATTTTCAGTTGACTCTTACTCTGTTCATTTCTCTTTTCATGGGTATATGTCTTAACTTTCCAAAAAGATTATAAATGCCCAGGGCTGAAGCCATATACCCCACAGTTGCCTGCCGAAGTATCACAGAAGATAATACAAATATACTGTTTAATTGACTACTTAATAATATCACTTGGTTTCTACTCACTATCAACTAAGGTCAAATGAAAGGATCATAAATCACACTCACACTTTAGACCAGGTTTACAGATTATTTTAAAGGCTTGACCTAGTAAGATTATATAAAATAGTCTCCTCCCATATTCAAATCTGTTTACTAATCTCTCACTAAAAAATAAGGTTTTTACTAAATAATAGGGAAATTAAAAACTGACTATGGAAAAGGAGAAGGGAACTATATAGATTATATATGAAAAAAAAATAGAATGTTTCCTTAGGATGGGGAGCCTCCTCACATCTTAACAAATAAAAATCATTTAAAAATAGACATATGAGGATGGACTCCAAAGACTTTTTTCTAAATATAATTAAGCATATGTGTATAATTTATTTAAATTATCATTCAGCTCTGTGGGTGAGGTTTTTAAATTAGACATTTTGACTACATTAAAAACACATTGATCACTTAGTTGAAAACTGGCTTACTGAATTATATTAATGAGTCATTTGTTTTCCATTTGATGGTAGTGTATTTTTATGTCTTAGATATTTTATTATTCTGCATGTATATGTTCTGATATTCTAAATCAATAATGAAGTTTAATTATTTGAAAACAGGTATTAAATGATAAAGGAGGTGGCAGTCTTTAAAGATATCAACATAGGAGGCTCCGAATTCCTCTCCTCCCATGGACACACTGAATGAGCAAGTACATACAGAGCAATTTCCTCTGAAAGAAATGTAGAAGCTAGCTGAGCAACTCCTAAACACTGTGTGAACAAGAAAATACCCATATGAAAATGGATAGGAAAGGCTGAGACACACTCTTATCATAAACCTCACCACCAGGACAATACCATACACTTGGGAGATAACCACGAACTCCTAGCCTTTTCCTGAGGACTGAAGGGTTTGAACCGTGCATCTAGTGTCCCAACTTTTAGGATTCCCTTTTAAGGGACAGGCCCCAAAACACCTAGTTCTGAAAGCCAACGGGGCTTACATTCCTGAGACCCAGAAATTTAAGAAAGTACCAAATAGAAACCAGAGAGCTAAAGAATATATTAATTGAGTTAAAGAATTCAATGGAAGGGTTCAAAAACAGACTAGATGAAGAGGAACTCGAAGACAGGACAGTGGAATTCATCCAACTCGAGGAGCAAAAAGAAAAAAGAATATAAAAGAGTGAAGATAGCTTAAGGGACCCGTGGGCACCATCAAACAGATTGATATACATATTATAAGAGTCCCAGAAGGAGGAGAGAGAGAGAAAGGGAGCACAAAGCTTACTCACAGAAATAATGATCACAAACTTCCTTAACCTGGGGAAGAAACATATATCCAAATCCAGAAGGTCCAGAAAGTTTCAAATGAGATGAACCCAAAGAAACGCCCACTGAGACACATCACAATTCAACTACCTACATTAAGAAAAAAGAAAGGTCTCAAATGAATAACCTTACATTATAATTCAAGGAACTAGAATAACAACATAAGCTCAAAGTTAGTAGAAAAAAAGGAAATAACAAAGATCAGAGTGGACATAGATGAAATAAGGGACAGTGGAAAAGATTCATGATACTAAAAGCTGGGCTTTTTTTGAAAAGATGAAAAAATAGACAAACCCTTAGCTAGACTTACCAAGAAAAAAAGGGAGTGGACTTAAATAAATAAAATTAGAAATGAAAGAAGAGATATAACAACTGATACCACAGAAATACAAAAGATCACAGAAGACTACTATGAACAATTATATGCCAATAAATTGGACAACTTAGAAGAAACGGATAAATTCCTAGAAACATACAACCTACCAAGACTGAATCATGAAGAACAGAAAATCTGAATAGACCAGTAACAAGTAAAAAAATTGAATCAGTAATCAAAAACCTCCCCAAAACAAAAAATCCAGGACCAGATGACTTCACTGGTGAATTCTACCAAACATTTAAAGAAGAACTAATACCAATCCTTCTCAAACTTTCCAAAAAATAGAAAAGGAGGGAATGTTTACAAACTCATTTTACAAGGCCAGCATTACTGTGATACCAAAACCAGACAAGGACACTGCAAGAAAAGAAAATAATAGGCCAATATCCCTGATGAACGTAGATGCAAATATCCTCAACAAAATAAAATTCAAATAAATTAAATGGAGCGTATGCTCTAATTCAGTGAGATTTATTCCTGCGATGTAAGAGTGTTTCAACACACATAAATTAATTAACGTAATATACCACATTAATACGATGAAGAATAACTACTGTATTATCTTATCATTAGATGCAGGGAAAAAAATTTGACAAAATTCAACACTATTTCAAGGTAAAAGCTTTTAAGAAACTTTGTATAGAAGAAATGTACCTCAGCATAATGAAGGCCATGTATGACATTAACATTGCTCTTGGTAATACATTTTTGGACTTGACACAAAAAGCAAAGGTAACAAAAGCAAAAGCAAATAAGTGCTACTACATCATACTAAAAACTTCTACACAGCAAAGTAAACCATCAGTAAAATAAAAAAGCAACCTATGGAACGGGAGAAAATATTTGCAAGTAATATATATAAAGGGTTATATATATATAACCTTTATATATTCTTCAAAATATATGAAGAACTCATACAACTCAATAGCAAAACACAAACAACCTGATTTAAAAATGGGCAGAGGAACTGAATAGACATTTTTCCAAAGAAGACATAGAAATGACACACAGGTACAGAAAAAGGTTTTCAACATCACTAACCATCAGGGAAATGCAAATCAAAACCACTATGAGATACCACCTCACACCTGTCAGAATGGCCATCATCAAAAAGATAAGAGATTTGAAGTGTTGGAAAGGATGTAGAGAAAAGGAACCCTCATGCACTGTTGGTGGGATTGTAAATTGTTATAGTCACTATGTAAAACAGTATTTCGGTTCCTCATAAAATTAAAAATAGAACTACTGTGTGATCCAGTAATCCCACTTCTGGGTACACATCCAAAGGAAATCAGATCAGTATCTCACATAGATATCTGTACTCTCATGTGAATTACAGCATTATTCACAATAGCCAAGATACTGAAAAAACCAAAGTGTCATCAATGGATGAATGGATAAAGTAGATATATTATTCAAACATGTATTATTATATTATTCAGAGAGATATTATTCAGAGTACTAATCAGCCCTGAGAAAGAAGAATGGCGTTCCCTTTGTAACAACATGGATGGACCTCGAGGGCATTATGCTAAGTGATATCAGTCAGACAGAGAAAGATGAATACTGTATGATATCACTTATATGTGGAATCTAAAACGGCAGAACTCAGAGACACTGAGAGGAGAGTGGTGTTACCAGGGACTGGTGGATGTTAGAAATGGGAGATGTTGATCAAAGGGTACTTGAAAGTTGCTAAAAGAGATCTTAAATGCTTGCATCACAAAAAAAGAATGGTAACTATGTGATGTAATGAGGGTATTACCTAATACTATGGTGGTAATCATTTTCCAATATATGTGTATCAAAGCAATACTTTGTACACCTTAAACTTACACTATGTTATAAGTCAATTATATCTCTATAACACTGGGAGGAAAAGAATAAAAAGAAGAATTAAAAGAATGATTAGGAGGGGAAAAAATGAAGCCTACGTTATTTTTATGTTTTCTTTCTTAAGCTGATTGGTGCTAACAACAGTGTTCATACATTTTCCTCAGTCTTTTGGTATATCTAAATATTTCATAATGAGGTATTACAGTAGGTTTTATTCCTTCACTCAACTGCTATATTTACCCACAGCACCTCTCTTCTGGCAGCTCTTTTTAATTAAGAGAGGGAGCATTCAGTGGAGGATGGTATGGGCACACTCCTTCCCAGTTGGCTCTGTAAATAACAGTCCTC
This sequence comes from Neophocaena asiaeorientalis asiaeorientalis, assembly GCF_003031525.2. Lineage (NCBI taxonomy): Eukaryota > Metazoa > Chordata > Mammalia > Artiodactyla > Phocoenidae > Neophocaena > Neophocaena asiaeorientalis. Next base: position 3,538,001 of record NW_020175320.1, on the reverse strand, counting down.
TTTAGCATACAACCTCCGAATATTTGATAAGAAAATTGAAGAAGTGAAGAAAGGATTAATCTTTAAATTATTGTCAGCATACAGTTAGATAGAGTTTATTCTTCTTCAATTTTAACAATTCTTAAAGGTACAGAATGCTGAGGTTCTTAAATGGCGTCCTTGGGAGAGTGAGGGTGGGGAGAAGATGGTAAGAGAAAAGAAACTGCATGGAAAATAAAATACATTTCTTTTAAAAAAAGTTGGTCCACACAATGTTCATTGCAGCTCTATTTACAATAGCCAGGACATGGAAGCAACCTAAGTGTTCATCAACAGATGAATGGATAAAGAAAATGAGGTATATATATATGATGGAATATTACTCAACCATAAAAAGAAACGAAATTGAGTTATTAGTAGTGAGACAGATGGACGTAGAGTCTGTCATACAGAGTGAAGTCAGAAAGAGAAAAACAAATACCATGTGCTAATACATATATATGGAATCTAAAAAAAAAAAAGGTTCTGAAGAGCCTAGGGGCAGGGCAGGAATAAAGACACAGACGTAGAGAATGGACTTCAGGACACAGGGACGGGGAAGGGTAAGCTAGGACAAAGTGAGAGAGTGGCATGGACTTACATATACTACCAAATGTAAAATAGATAGCTAGTGGGAAGCAGCCGCATAGCACAGGGAGATCAGCTGGGTGCTTTGTGACCACCTAGAGGGGAGGGAGACACAAGAGGGAGGAGATACGGGGATATATGTATATGTATAGCTGATTCACTTTGCTGTAGAGCAGAAGCTAACACACCATTGTAAAGCAATTATACTCCAATAAAGATGTTAAAAAATAATAATAAAAATAAACTTCCAAAATTCTATTCAAAGTAAAAAAAAAGAAGTGCCAGTCCAATAATGAAAATTGAGAATTTTGAGAAAGAAATATTTGAATAATATAGATGTTTCACCTCAAAATTCTGTAAAGTCTTCTTTCAATGGGTCCTGAGAGTCACTAAGAACCACTATCTGAGATTATGTCCACGCTTTCTTTTCAGTATGTAGTAGTTTCCTATCCCTGCCATAACAAATTACCACAAATTTAGCAGCTTAAAAACAATACAAATGTATTATCTCACAGTTCTATAGGTCAGGAGTCTGGGCAGTTCAGCTAATTCCTCTGCCCTGGGACTCAAAAGGCTCACATCAAAATGTTGGCCAGCCTGGACTCTTATCTGGAGGTTTGGAGGAAGAACCCACTTCCAAACTCATTCAGGTTATTGGCTGGATTCAGTTCCATGCTACTGTAGGACCAAGGTCTACATTTCCTTGTAGCTTTCAGCCAGTGAGAGAGCCCGCATTCTTTAAGGTCCTCTTTCTACATCTTCAAAGGCAGCAACAGTGGGTTGAGTCTTTCCCATATTTTGAATCTTTCTGACCTCTTCTGCCTCATCTCTTCTGTGCTCATCTCTCTTACTCTTCTGCTTCCTTCTTCTGCTTTTCAGGGCTTATGCGATTACTTTGATCCCACTGGCATAATCCAAGATACTCTTCATTTTTTAAAGTCAATAGGTTAGTAACCTTAACTTCATTACATCTGCAAAATTCCTTTACAGCAGGACCTAGATTAGTGTTTGATTGTAACAAGAAATGGGAATCTTGAGGGGACATCTTCAGAACTTTGCCTACCACAGAGTACGCCCAGCAGCTTCAGAGTAAACTAGAATTACAGGTAGTGGAAGACACATGAATAGATATTTGCCTGGAATAATGCCTCTAATACCCCATTTATAAATGATGAACACACACATAGAAACATACACACACACAAAACATGGCACTTAATCTTGTATTCTTTTCAACAAACTATCAGAATCATTTATATATATATATATACACATGTGTATATATGTAAATAACTTTGTATATATATATATTTGTTTTCAATCTGTAAAACATAAAAGTTTAAAGCATTCTCAAACATTATTTGAGTACTTGAGTGGATAACTTCATGGCTAATGATAAATCTTTTTATTAGGAATTTCAATTAAGATCTAATCAATATCAATTTTGTACAATTGCTGAAAACCATTACTGAAATCATCCTATTAATGTTTGAATTGGAGTGCATTACTTCTTTTAAAATTTATGTATTACCAAAGACCTACAGTGTAGGTTTCGGTCATAGTCTGGATCCTAAAGATGGACATCACTTTCAGAATAAGAACTAAGATTGACTGAGCCCAGATTAAGTGCTCAAGAGTCTTAAAACTTTATTTCAAATGCTTCTTTTTGGATATTTGAATACTTTTCCCAAGGCCACAGAAGTGGTTAGTTGCAAAGCCAGAACTGGAACCTAACTCTCATTCTTACTTCAACTTCTTTCCACCTCAGTTTGTATTCTAATTGGATGTAATGGGCATTTACTATTGCTGAGGATAGATTCTAAACTAGTGATTTAATCCACGTCTAATGAGGCATTAAATGTCCACAGCTGATAACAAATCGCACGCAAAATATTTGAAAACTGAATTTATCATCATTTACCATCACTTTAATAAGACTGTGTACTACCTTTGTTTATGTATTTCATCATGCTTATTTCTTTGTTAAAGATTCTTGCTCATTCAATCATCGTATAGGCAAATTACATACATTAATGAAATTATAATCTTGACACTAGGGGGTCGAAGTCACTAAAAATTATTAGAAAAAGAATAAAAGATTCATTAAATGTTGCTAAATTATGTCAGTCTATGTATTCTCCCCTCAAATCAGAAGAAACAATCACATTAGAACATTATAAAAGTCATGACCACAAAATAAAATGACAACACCTTAATGAAGCAGGCTTGACTGAATATTGAATTTTTTTAGTTTGGGATACAAAAATTCTAGACATGTGTTTATTAAGAATCTCTTCATTGATGGAAAGTGATATATGTAAGCTTCCAATATCTCAATAATTAAATTCCTTCAATTAGATGTAGCAAATGCAGCTACATCATCAAAGGACATACTGCATAATCTTGAAGGCAGTGCAGACTACATATGGACCTCATTATATTCATCATTTCAAAGTAAACATCAAAAGACATCTGAATAAACTAAACAAGGGCATTTTTCTACTTATTTCAAGTACATTGTCTGGCTTAGAGTGTCAGATTAGAAGCTCAATGTCAATTTGATTTCTTGCCTTTGTAAATATTCTTGCATTCTATTAGGAAGTTTATAGGGTTTTTTCTTTATTATTGAAATTCAGAAATCTCACAATAATGTTTAGGTGTGAGTCTTCTTTCATTATTACTGACTCAGCTCTTGGTCAATTTTTTTGGTCTGTAGCCTCAAGTCTTTAGCTCAGGGGAATATATTTTCCTGTGATGATTGCTTCTCCTCAATCAACTCATTTTATCTTTCTAAGATTTTATGTGTTGGATCTTTGTGTCTAAATTCCATGTTTCTAATATTTACTGAGATTTTCCAACTCCTTGTTCTCGAATCTAAGGTATGGGATAATTCCTTGAGTTTGCTTCTGGTTTTCATGGGTAGCTGTTCTGTTTTTACTTTTCCTATTAATTTGCTTGTTTGTGTTGTTGTTTTATTTTTCCTTTAAAACAACAGCTACCTTTCAGAGTAATAATTAAAAGGTACTGGCCTGGACTTCGGTTCTTTTGAGCCTTGGCCTGGCAATTTAATAGCTATTTAACCTTGGGCAAGGTATGTTAACTATGCCTCAGTTTCCTCATCCCATGGAGCTAATAATAACCTATCTTTCACAGGGTCATGGTGAGGATTGAATGAGTTAGTATGTAAAGATCAGAGAACAGTGCATGCTGTATAGTAATCTGTCAGTAAAATTACCCTATTGTTCCTTTTACATAGCACTGTACTATTTTACAGAGACAAGATGACAAAAAAGCCAATGTCTCAATTATCAATGAGGACATTAATTAGAATTTTAAATACTTCTCTTCTGATTACCTATCTGCAATATCTCTGTTTCCTTTGTTTCATTGGGAACATTTGCTCTGAGTTCCAGCTTTCCTCTTTTTCTCCCCAATGATGGGTTATTTCATTATCTTTTCATATTTCTGGGTTCAGGTTTAGATGGCCCATACTGGGGTAGCTGTTAATGGCTCCTTATGCTTGAGCCAACATTTGATGTCATGAAATTGCAATGTTCAGGGAACAGAGAGAAGCAGAAAGTGAGATTTCCTTCCAGGTACAGGTACTGGGAATGAACCTGACAACTGTGTTCCAAAAGGAAAAGCAAGAGTGAGGTGGGTAAGAAAAGCTCCAACTGCATTTAGGATGCTGATGACAGCACTTGGAGGAAGCACTAAAGCAAATATTTTGTTTAACATCTTTCTGCAGAGCTCTGATAAATTCTAGAAGCCCTACTGCGTTATTCTCACTGATACACCCATCCTTCCAAATAGGGGTTAAATAATGCTATAGTTTCCCAAGCCTGGGTTTCCATCAGTTTTCTATTGGAGAGATTTGCTGACTTGCCTCTCAAGGTTTCCCTACTTTGCTGATATTAGGCTTTAAAAAAGCCCTTGTCAGCTCCTTGGTAAACCCAACACATCTTCATTTTCAAAAACTAAATTCCTGAAAGTGTCTGCTTATTGATGTCACCATTCCCTGTTTTCCAGCATTGTTACAGATTTTCTTTTGCTCATTTGGTACTTCTTTAGTCAGTTCCATGGCATTAGAGTATGAAGGGAAAGAAAGAAATATGATTGGTTTAATTTCCCATCCGGAAACTGGAAATCCATTTTAGGTATTGAAAATAATAAGATGTTCATCTTTACTATGGCAGTCAAGTTAGCTGAGGAATAGAATCCACAGAGTAATAGTTTGCTTATTTAGCTAAAATGATGCAAAGTAAATAGCTGTCAACATGATTAAAATTACTGGCAATCTGAATTTAATTAATTTGAGAGCTGTGTTATTTTCTTACTTCCTCCAGCCTCTTGACCACTTAATAAGATTTACTTTTAGTTCATCTCTAAAATTTCTATGCTTATGATCAAGAGTAGTGATGTGGACCACTCAAAAGAGAAAATCAGCCTGAATCATTTTTATTGGCATATGCTCCCATTATGAGACTGTTTAGATTACAGTTTTCCTTTCTAATTATGTTATCTTCAAGCTATATAAAAATAAAATTTAAATCTTTTTAAAATTTAAATTTTGACCCAAATATTGACCCTATTGACCCAAAATATCCAGGAGGGAATATCTAGAGAAAGAAAAGGCCAAGCTATCCAGGTATTTGAATCTGGAAGCAGAGAGGACACAGACTGACTGTATGTAAAACAAAAGGGACCAAAGACAGGTGCACGATTTCAGAGTTACTGTTTACATAAAACCAGTCATGTCTATATCATTGGTAGAAAGCATTTGGTACAATGTGAAGATTTACTTACTGTTAACATAAATAATGGTGATTTATACAAGTTGCATTCAGTACCTTTAAAACACATACACACACAATTGCAATTTAATTTATCTTATTTCTTCCAGCTTGTGAAATGGACTGGAAAAGAACAGCGACAGAGAAAGAGGTGAGACTGACTTGTTCAGGTGTGGGCAGGTTGTCAAAATCGTAGCGGGGATGGGGAAAGGGAGAGCATTCAGCTTTATGCAATGAAGGAGGCTCTACAGACTTGCCCTGAGTGTCTGTGAGATCAAATGCTGTGCACCCCAATCTACTTCCTGAAATTAACAGCCAGGTGTTATACTAGTTATGTACCTTAATCATTAATTATGACTGTGGCAGCAAGAGAAAAAAGTACTAGGACACATGAGCTCAAGTGACTAAAGGAAATCATCAATCACACACGACAAGAAAGCCAAAGATATCCTTTCTGCCTGGATGCTTTCATTTGTGACTCTGCAGACTCTCTCTCACATCAGACTTCAAACTTCAGAGACATCATTTCTCATTGTCTTTTTTTTTTTTTTTTTGGTAGCAACCAGCTTTGGCCATGAGACTCAGATGAAAACAAAATAAAATGCATATGTTGGCAATGTCCATATTTTCTAGGTAGCATCACCAGGCTCTAGATTAAATTAAAGGCATTTTCCACAAACAAAATTGTCAGTCAAGAGTTATTGTTCTTTCAATAAAGGTTAAAGTAAGCTACATCAAGAATAGATTTTGGAATCAACAGTTAATAGTCACACTAGCAGCACAGGTTGCCCTTTAATTTTGCTACAATGTCATAATAGTGTATTGTATATGTTATCTTAAGCAGGTGGGCAGAGCAGGCCAATCTCCCCAAAGCCCCATGCCACAGTATAGTGCATCACAAAGTTTGAGAAGAAAAGACACAATCCCCATTCTGGTGCTATCAAGCGGTATAAATGGGGCATTTAGAAACAGGAAGCATTTAGAAACAGGAAGACCAAGACATTATTTTGGTGAAGTAAACTAAGTGTTGATTCCAGTTCGCTATCAAATCTTGGATAGATTATTTCACTTCTCTAGTGTTCAGTGCTCTTGTCTATAAATGACTGGTTTTAGCCATATCAAGAGTCCTTCCAGAGGTCTACATATGAGCTTCATGAGGATCTGCAGAGAGACTCTACACAGAAAATTTTGTCAACCAGATTCTTTAAGGTTTACTGAAAAGACATGCATTAAAGGAGTGTTCCTCTGTGTACTAAAGAACTAGTTATTTTATCTTTCCAATCTGTTATGAACCAATGCTTTAAAAAATATATACAAAGTATGAATTAATAGAAAATAAATTTATACAACACAGAATCCTACATTTTTCTATTAGATTAAACAGATATAAAAGTCCTCTGTTAAGTCACTATAACAATTTCTAAGTGCTTTCCATCAACTGGGGTCACTGTTATGGACTGACCAGCACTAGTTCACAGACCACACTTTAGGTGGGGACTGGGTTAAGGTTCCTTCTAGCACTAACCTTCAAAGTTCCTGTATGAAATCTAGATTCCTGACATCCATTCTGCACCAGCTCCACCTATCCAAATCATACAACCCAACATGTTATCACACTCAGAACAAAATTAAGATCTGTCTTCCTTAGAAAGCAATGTGAGATTGTAAATAATAATGACAACAACAGCAGAATATGTTTCCCCCAGTTACTTGTGATTACTAATGTTCCCTGAACAGTAAGGGTAAAGAGGAGGGGGAAAGCCTGTAGAACTCAGTATCACAAAGCCCAACCATCTGCTACCTGACCTACTAGTTCCCTCATCTATGCTTCTCCAATCATGTGATTACCCAGAACTGGCGAGTCTTTACCAACCTCTACACTGTTTTATATTTACAGCCTCATTCAAGATTCTTCACTGCATTTATTAGATACTCAAAGCTTATCATATCCAGGAAGGGGACAAAAGGAAAAAATATGGTCTTCTGCCCTCAAGTTGTTTAGAGCATAACAGTTCTCATAAGTATATTGTGCTAAGAACCACAACTAGGGTATGCAGAAGGGGTAATGCTGAAGAGACAACAAAGTTAGCCTGGAGGGTCACATAAGGCTTCTCAGAAGAAGTTATGTTTTTTTATATTGTGTCTTGAGCTATGACTACTTGGTGATCTATCTATAATATTAGAGAAGTTTAGTCTGCTCATTGGACTATTGTTTGTGGTTCACTACTTTATTGCTACACGCTTAATTAAAAAGGATGTCCTTCCCAGAGATCTTTCTTTGATTAAGAGTGCTCTAACTGACAAAAAAAGAAGTGTGTGTATGTGTTAATTTTATGGGAGATAGCAAAGAACCAGGAAGGGCAGTGCATATAAAGTAAATGGTGGAAGGTATCATAAAATATGACTTTATCAAAGAATGTGGTAGGGAGGGTGAGGCAAGCGGTGAGAGACGAGGCTGGAGAAAGTAAGGGCCAAGGTCATGAAGCTTCTTGGTTATCTTCCTAAGGATTCTGGATTCATCCAAAGATCTTTTTAACTCATTTAAAGGCTTTAAGTAAGGGGGTGATAGGATCAATATTTTGTTTTAAAGAGACCATTCTGGCAGCTTTGTGAAGGATATCTAGGAGATGAGCAGGATGGAGTACCAAGGGATTCATCTAATAATTCGGGTGAGAAATCAGGAGGTCCTGGACCGAGTCAGTAGTAGTTAGGTGTGCAAAGAATGGGACATAGTTGCAAGACACCAACAAGGCAGAATTACTAGCAATGAGAGATGAATGATTTTCAGGACACTGGCTTGGGAAATTTGGAGGTTGGTGATTTCATTACCTGAAAGAGAAAATACTGATGTAAGTGCAAGACGAGAGTGGGGGTGGGGGAGGAAAGAATTGAATATGTTCAATAATTCAAGGTATCTGCAGAAAGTTAAAATGGAGGTGTCCGCAGGGAGTTTGAAATCGGAGTCTAGTTTGGAGATGACTCTGGACTGGAGAGAGAAAGGTTGCTCAGCAGTAACTGTAGGCATGAAATGGGTGTGATCACTTTGACAAGCCTTGCCTGAGGAACTTTATTCCACTCCAAGAGAATTTACTTTATTCCACAAATAGGTGGTTTTTATCTCTTTCATCTTCCCAAACAGTATTAAGGGTTCATACAAAAATATGCATTTTTACTTAAAACTTAAGTGGGAAAGTAAGCTAAAGACTAAATGATATAAAACAATAAAGTTAAAGCTCTATTTACACACAATGTACAATCCACTAGATACCGTTTACTTCCCAGGGACAGGTCACATTTTTGCCTCAGGATTTTCAACCAGCAATGAAAAGGGGAAGTTACAAATTATACATTATACATTTTAAACCCATAAAAATAAACCAACTTCTCAAAAACGTAATTACTTATGGTACTGGGAAGTGAGAAAATTTTTCTCATAAAAAAAACACTGTACTATAGTGAGAAGTGTTCTTAATAACTCCCCTAAAGTGAATAAAAGATGAAACATATAACTATTATTATGTCCATCAGTGTAGGGTGATGATGTAACAGCTTGAGTAAAGGCAATTCAAGGAGGAAGAAAGGCAAATTATGTAAGTCACCTGCGGAGCCTAGGCATGTTGGTATGTATGAATGGACAGCTACATTTCCTTCAAGCACTCATCTATAATACCCTAAATATATTTTATCTCCCAACCTAGACTGTTGTGCCCTCACCCACCCTCTCACTATTTAAGGTCCACAACCTTCTTCAAGACACATTCATTTGTCCCTTCAATATTCAATGATTTTCTGAACTAAAATTAAAATTTATGAGAGAAGTGACATTATTTTGATAACTCCCCTAAATCCAGTGGCTTAAATAATACCTGGAAAATAAGTAGCTGTTTAACAAATATTTTGAATTAACAATTTACTGAATAAATAATCCAGATGATATTATAGAGGCTAGTCTTGTAAAAATTAATGAGATACTGTTTTTTGCCCTCCAAGTACTAACAATCTGAATAAAAAACACTAAAGTTGATTATTCTTCCAATAAATACTAATTGAGTGCCTACTTTGGGACATATTGGCAATAGAGAAAGGAACAAAACAGAGAGAATGTACTCATGGAGCCTATGTTTCACAGGGGGAGATTCAAAAATTATATATAATATACAATATTAAAATAATATACAATATATTATATATATTATTATTAATACATACTTATATATAATAAAATTGTATATATATTATATATGTGTGTATGTGTGTGTGTGTGTGTGTATATATATCTTGAAGGAAATGAGCAAGCCATGTAGATATTTGGGACAAGACTGGTCCAGACCAAAAAAAAAAAAAAAGAGCACGTACAAACGTCCTGAGGCAGTGCAGCAAAAACGAACTAATTCTAGTGGAAAGTTGTAAGAGATGGTGGTGATGGGTTGGTGTTTGCTAGGGACTTATAGGCCTTTGTAAGGACTTTGGCTTTTCCTTTGAGTTCCATGGGGTATCACTGAAAAGTTCTGAGCTAAGGAATGACACAATTTGCCCTAGTGGTAAGTGCAGTGATTGTGACACATATGTCCGATATATTTCATGAACAGAAATGAAGACTCAGGCTAAGTCATACAGGATGCTTAGGAATAACCCAGACAAGGTAGGAGACAGGATGGGAATAGAAACACTTTCAGACAGATGGATATATGGCCTGAAGAAAGAAACTAAGGTGAGAAAAAGTTTGGTGTGCAAGGAAGTACAAGCAATTTATCATGGCCACAAAGCAAATGATAAGGTGGAGGGAATGATGGGAGGAAGCTAAAGAGACAAGCAGGAGAATACTGAAGGATTTTACTCATATCCCTAATCTTTGCAAATAAACTTCATATTCTCTGGGGCAGGGATCATATGTAACATAAGCCGTGTCTATGACACAGAAGTAATCTTCAGTGTCTACATAAATTCTGTGCGACTTCACTGATGAAATGATTTTCACCATGGCTGGAAAAAAACATTTGGATACATATTGATTGATTGATATGCCAGATGTTATGTTTGAGTGTTTTTTAGAAGAAATTACCTACGTGTCTATTATATAAAAGAAAAGTAGTTTCCCCCAAATGAGGCTTTGGGGAGCAACTGCATGTTATCCTGACTCATTTCACTATCCATGTGCTGAAGTCACCATTAGAGAACTGCTCTGCCCAACTCACTTGGACCCGATGTTGGGAGCTCTAAATTCTAACACCTTCACAGTAAATGCCTGGGAATCCAAACTGTAAACCGATAATTACATTCCAAATAGGAATAAATATTCTAGAAAATGAAACCTCATGTACTTTCACTGACCTTTACAAAAGTCAGACTGGAATAGGTGGTCTGAAAATAAATTTACCTAAAAAATCATATTCAAAAGAAAAAATCAGTACTGGTGCCCTGGCTTAAATAAAGTGGTTGGTTACTGCATTCCTCCTTAATCACCTCAGGCTCTTGCAGTATGAGGACTTTTATCATTTTCAGCTGCTAAAAGATTCAGTAAGGACACAATGTGCTGTACCTTTCATTTAACTAGGCAACCCAACATTCTAAATAAGATTGAATGGTTTCCAATAGTTGCAAGAAGAACCTCAGGGATTTCTTAAAAGATTTTTACTTTTCTTACTTCTCTAAGACTGTCTTTAACCTAAAAATGACTTTTTCATTTTATATATAAAAGGTATCCTTTTTAATTTTTCTTTTTTATTTGGTTTCTCATTTCCCCCAAAGGAGGTTTTTCAAAGCGCTTGGATTTTAATGGAAATTAACTGCTGGGTGTTTGATAGCCAAAAAGAGTGTGTTTCCATCCCAGGCAAATGGCAACTTTCCCCACAGCAGCATAGCAGCAGATCAGTGCAAGACCACTCAGCTGCCAACCAGCAGAAATGCTGGGTCCCGAGCGTCAGTACCACTTGCATGAGCCTAGTCTCTAAGTGGGCTGAGAAGAGGCTTTATCTCAGTAAGTTTCAAAGAGTATATCAGCTCTTCAGCTTTGATGCAAATTCTTCCAGAGTTGCCCATTTGTCCATTCATGGTAAGAGACTTCATGAAATGTGTGTAATCTAAGAGGCACTGGCAGACTTTCTGTGTAGGGACAGTTTTGGAATGACCCCTGGCTGTTGAGACTAGTATTTCTTTAGCTCTTCCCAAACCGATCAATCAGTCTTTTTATATGGGGTTATACAATGTACATGTATATTAATTAAAAGAAAAAATGTTATTATGTAAGAATTAATGCAAAAGAAATATAGAGGCTGTCTCCTCAAAAGTGAGCCTCTGAATGGCCACAGATTAAGATATGGATGGAAGGGAGAGTGGGAACAAAGAAAGGAGTACGAGAATGAATCTAATACTCTGTATTTTGTATGCAAACAACAAATCGAGTAAGTTATTTTCTCAGGAGATTCTTTCTCTAAATCATTGAATTTTACTATCTATGAATCCACGTGAAATCCTCATTCTACAGCACCTGCATGGTGAAGGCTTTTCAATAATGAAAGAGGTAAATAATTATGGAAGACAGAAAAACGCAAAATAAAAGAATACATTGAAATGTGAGGCCAAAGACCTAAACTGAGTACCATCATTCACTTGCTCTGTCGCTTCAGTCTCCTGGGCTTCAGTTTTCTCTGCTTCTTCTGAAAAATGGAGGCATAATAATACTTGTCCTGCTTGCTTCATAGTGTGGTGGAGCAAATGAGATAATCAGTATAGATCACTCATCTCCAATTCTTAAAGAGCGATGCAAATATTAGTGACTTAGGAAAGTTATTTAACTCTGATGAGCCCCCATGTATTCATCTATCAAAGAAAGCTCTGCTGCTGGCCTGCTTACTTCCAAAGTGATCTTGTAAAAATCAGGTAAGGTGGTTGCAGCACGTTCTTTGAAGTGTAAGGTGCTATCAGGCATAAGGCTTTCAAATCTATTCAAACAACTGTGTGGAGGAAAAAATTATGGGTGACTAGAAATGACAAAACTTCAGACGCATTCTGTAATCTTAGGAAATAAAGCTGGTATGTATGAAAAACGTGCTGATATTAAAATTTTCACCTCTAACAGAGAAAAATAGATTAGCAGAAAATTCTACTATCAAAATTCTAGAACATTAACTACCAATGCTATTATAAGTGGTTAAGAAACAGTAAATGAAACTTTGTAATGCTTTCCCAAAGGAAGTAGAAATACACAGTCATTACTTAGAGTTTAAATTGGACTGGGAACAGTAGGCCAACGCGCATTATGGAGATGCAGTGCTTCAGTGACAGCGAAGTGAACCAAATGACACTACAGATCTTTTCCATATTTAATGTTTGATAGGCAAAAATATTTGCATGAATGCAGTAATGTGCTAGGGGAGTCATCACCATGGGAATGCTCAATCAAATCTTTAAATCTTTTAATAAGCATGATACTATGAGAGCATTTTTTTCTTTCAGGTGCAACTCATTCAAGTTTGAGGGAACTGCTAAATTGTTGCACTTGGTAAAATCTAGAATGACAGCCTGATGTAAACAAAAGCAATCCTTTTATATTTTGGGCTGGTTTGAACGAAGATAGGGAATGTGGAGTAGGCATGAGGACTTAGGATACCCTAAAGGCAATCAGGTAAAACCCTTGCTATATGGCAAAGGTAGGGTAGGCAGGAGAAGGCAACGTTTGTAAATAAAGGACCACAATAACTAAAACATACATAGTAATCTAACACACACACGCACACACACACAGAAGGAGCTTTGATCAATGATAGAGGTATATAAAGGACCACAATAACTAAAACATACATAGTAATCTAACACACACACGCACACACACACACAGAAGGAGCTTTGATCAATGATAGAGGTGTGAGGCATGGCTCCTAAACACAGCTGTGTTAATGACCAGTCATCTGACCTGCCATAAAATAAGTTGACCTCTCTATGATTTTGTCCCAGTTTGTATACTTCTCAAGTGGGATGTGAGGGGAGGGCAATTTTACCAGGGATATTTGGCTTATTTAGCTTGTCTGATAGGAGGAGGGTGGTGGTGCTATTGGCAGCTAGTAGGTAGAGGCCAAGGATGCTGCTAAATATCCTACAATGCATAGAACATTCCCCATAACGAAGAATTATCTGGCCTCAAAGTCAATAGTAGAGAAACTATGTTCTAAGCTGAAGCTACCCAAAAAGTACATTACGGGGTAAATAAGGACTTAGTCATTCTCAGCATGAAAGCTGTGTAAAACAATCAATATTTTATTAATATTATTGGCATTGCTTAAGCTTCTCTTCCACCTGAGTTTTGTTTTAATTATAAAGCACTTGGCAAAAAAATAAGTCATTTTTATAATAGATTTAGTGCTTTCTTTCTCAGTAGACTTCTTTCCAATTAATTAACATTTAGCAGCTTTCTTATAATGAATGCCAAAAAATGAACTATCTCCCTTAACTTCTCAGAAGTTACAAAACTCAATGAGATTATTAAATTTTTCTGATAAAAATTTGTAGGACTTAAATTTAGAAGGTTTGTCTCCCTCAGGAATGTTATTTATAAACATTTCTTGGAAGTCTGAAATAAAGTAAAAACACATATGCACAGTTCTGGAGGCTTGTTATGTTATTCATGCTGAAAATAGAATGTTAGTGCTGGAGAGTTCATTTCTGAATGTGTCAGTGAGATGAGGTAGCTAAAAGCCAAGGCCATACCATGAACCAGATCTAAATCCCAGGTCTCCTGATGCCCAGTTTCTAATTTGATTCCTGTTCATCATAAACATAAAACAGCTTTACATGACTAATAAATCATTCTAAAACAAAAACTGAATTTTTATTCTTTAAAACTTGGAATGATATTATATGAACAATATCAGAATCAGGGAACATTATTACAAAGCCTTTCCTGGCTTCTTGTAACTGCAGTTTATCTAATTTGCCACATAGAATTTTAAAAAAAAAAACTGAACTGTCATTTATTAGTGATTATATAGGATTAAACATGTGACAATTCTAAAATGTTTATTTTATAATCTTTGTTGGCATGTATAAAAAAAATAAGTGAAAAAGCAATAACCTAGATGTAGTTCATAGATTTTTTTATCGTGGCGAACAGTTCATGTTTTGCGAACTGTTGGTTTGAATTATTGCCTTTGCTACATATAAAAATGAAAAGTTTCTAAAAGAACATGATTAAAATGAAATACTCAGATGAAAAGCAGGGAGAGCTTAAAATAAGACATTCTTACAAGAATTGTGTTTTTTGAATTTTGCTACTGCAAACGAGACCAAAGAGGAGGGGGGAAAAAAACTCTGACCAAGAACAATTTTTATATATCCACAGGTTTATCGTTTTACCAAAATTAAAGTGTAGAATACTGGAAGCAGCACAGAACTAGAAGCCATGACACTTGGATTCTTCTGCTCACCTTGGCTGTTTCTGAGATGTTGAGTAAGTTACTCAACCTCACTGATTCTTCATTTGCCTAACTGTAAATTGTGGGGATTGGAAAAAGAGATGTACAAAACCCCTCCCAAGTCTAAAATTTTATGATTTTAATGAAACTTTGACCTCAAAAATCTCTTGATCTGCATACAGGATACAGCAGTTTAAATTTTTTATATTTTTATCTCAGTGAGGGTAATTTGTGTTCTGACAGAAAAACTGACTCAAACTAGCTGAAGCCAATAAGGGGATTTAGACTACAAAGTCTCAATCACTTTTTCAATTCTGTTCCACAGACTCAAATGGCATCCTCAGTACTTGTTTTCTCTCCGTCTCTCAATTCTGTTTATGTTATTTGGTTTAATACCCCAAATATACGCAGTGATTCCCTGATGCTCCAAGAACAATTCTTCTCAGTTTCAAATTCCAGTAAAAAAAGATGAACGTGTCTTTTTCTTACTACTATCCTAGCGAGAGTCAGCTTATTTATAGTTTTATCTGATTAGATAAGAGGCCCCTTTATGAACCAATAACTACAGTCAGGGAAATGAGATACACAAATTTAGGTGGTGTGGAAGACACGTCTTCTCCTGAAACCAGAGATTAAGTTACTGGGAAGGGGGGTGCTTGGAGCAACAGGAAATTATGGTGTATATTTGGAGGATTAAACTGATATAGTATAAATCAGGACTGAGAGATGGAAATAAGCCAAATAATGAGGATGCTGTCTGAGTCCCTGGAACGATAGCTGCATGAAGACTGAGACTTTATAGAAGACAAACTCATAAATCCCCTTTACTTGCTTAAGCTAGTTTAAGTTGGCTTTTCTATCATAACATAATTAGTACCAACTGAATTAAACATAAACTCTTTTTTAAATTACAGAATATTATATCCTACATTCAGATTAGTGAAAGATTTTAAGCTCAAAGAACTCAATAATCTCTTTAATACATAGGATATACCTTGTAGTTAATAGGCACTCAGTAGATATGTATTGTTTAATACAGTGTAACACAGAACTGAAAGAAGTCTGTGTGTGTTAAGAAAACAGTAAGAAGTGTATTTTGCAATCTATAGAATAATATGGGGAAAAAACATATAAACACATAATGCAGAAAAGAGGCAAAAATGATATATTTCAAAGTTGAAACACTCAAGACGTGATAAAATGAAGAGACAAGAGGCAAGGGCCAGGAGAACATGAACTATCCTTAACTCTTCCTTCTATCTCTTTTCTCACCCTAAAAATTGTGATCTTTATCTCCTGTCTTTATTAATATATACACATAATATTTAATAAGCTAGATTCCAACATTCAGAACATATGAAAGTGATTATCTTCTAGAAACTTATGTTTTAATGAAAGGATAGGCTGTATTTTATTATTTGGAGATTTCACATATTTCATAATTAGTGGAAGTTGGAAAAAATGAAATTGAGACCAATTATGCTATAGGATCTGTAGGATAACTTCCCTAAATGTGTGAAAGTTTTTAGGTTTGTTGAGCTTGGAAGGGGTAAGGATGAGAGATTTTTGTCAAATATGAAGTGAGAAGCTATTCTGGGGTTAAAAGATGCTAGGGGGCTTCCCTGGTGGCGCAGTGGTTGAGAGTCCGCCTGCCGATGCAGGGGACACGGGTTCGTGCCCCGGTCCGGGAAGATCCCACATGCCGCGGAGCGGCTGGGCCCGTGAGCCATGGCCGCTGAGCCTGCGCGTCTGGAGCCTGTGCTCCGCAGTGGGAGAGGCCACAACAGTGAGAGGCCCGCGTACCGCAAAAAAAAAAAAAAAAAAAAAAAAAAAAAGCAAGGAAAAAAAAAAAAAAAAAAAAAAAAAAAAAAAAGATGCTAGGAAAAAAAAGTAGTAGAATGAAACAAACAAAAAAAACCTATGGGATCCAAAGGAAGATTCCTACAACTGCTTTTTGACCCCATCTCTGGTAGAAAGATCTGGAAGGGAACAGGGCTTACATGGCAGAAGAGCAGAAGGGGTGTCTCTTAGAATCTGCATGAAGACAAAACAGAGAGCATGTCCATGGGTATCATGAAATCATGTCACCCCTCTGATCAAAAAACAACCAAGAGTTTCTCATACGTTTTAGAATAAAACCCAAATGTCTCCCCTGTCTATTTTTTCAGCATCATCACTCATCTGCTCTCATTACATTACAGTCGTACTGGCCTTCTTTCTTACCTCAAACTCACCATACTTGGTTTCATTTATAGGAGTTTGGCAGGGGCTGTTCCCTCTCCTTGAAATTCACTGCCCTCCCCCAATAGTCCCATGACTAGCTCCTTCTCATCAGTAAGGTCTCAGAGCAAATGTCACCTCCTCAAGGAGGCCCTCCTTGACACCAGTTACTTTCTATCACCTATTTTCCCCCTCCTACCAGAAGCTTGTTTGTTTGTTTACCTTCTTACTTTACTGTCTCCATTTTCTAAGATGAAAGCCATGTAAGAGCAAGAGCTAAATGCATATTTTGTGATACCCTCAATACCCAGAAGACTGCCTGGCACATAGCAGTAAATCAATTATTACTGAAAAAATTCATTTTTAAAGGTTTTTGTTGGCCTAGACAACTATCACATAAAGTTCTCTCCAAAACTGGGGACTCAAAGGGAAGAATTAATCCATGAGAAACTGCCTTGTACAGGGTCCATTTCAAGTATTTTTACCACTTCATTATCACTTTTATCTGAATGGGGTTTAACGGACTTTGGGAATGATGATCCCAATTACTTGTTAGAGTCACTTGCTATTAATATCATAAAGAAAATTTAAAGGTGATATGAATGAGATCATATTAAAATACTGTGGTCAGTTTTGCTGTGGCCCAAATGCCCTTGGAGCAATTTAAAGAAATTTAGACATCTCAAAGCTCTTTGACACACTAACAATATTGAATGTCACCTTACTTCCTTACAAGGAGTCCAAAAATGTTCAAAACCATAAATAACAAGTGGAGTCAACTAAATAATAAGACAGTAACTGCTGTTGTCAAAAGGTAGTGAGACAAACAATAAAGGAGAATGCAGCAAGACTGTATGAGAAAGAGAAAAAACTGAGAAGATAAGTACGTTGATGCAGCTGGTGTTTCACAGGATTCCCAATACTTGTGACATAGTTCCACAAACACAATACAGTGGTCCCTCAGTATCCATGGGGGACTGGTTCCAGGACCCCAGCAACTACCAAAATCTGAGGATGTTCAAGTCCCCTATATAAAAAGGTGTAGTATTTGTAGATAACCTACGCACATCCTCCCGTATATTTTAAATCATCTCTAGATTCCTTATAATGCCTAATACAATGAAACTGCTAGGTAAATTGTTTCCAGCATGTGTCAAATTCAAAATTTTGCTTTTTGGAACTTTCTGGATTTTTAAAATATTTTCCATCTACAGTTGGTTGAATTCGCAATGCAGAAGCCACATATGAGGGCCGACTGTAGAAAGGACACAGAGAAGGCAAAATTCCACAGATCTGCATTTCTTTACCACTGTTTTAAAACTCTGGGAAATTAAAAATAAAAAATAGAGGAATGAGGAAAGCAATGAAAATTGCAGTAGATAAAAGGACAAGGCTAATGAGTAACAGGCCAAGGGGAAATTTTTAAAAGGGAAAACAGACAAAAGAGTCTTAAAGCTCTACAGAACATTCCTCCAAAATGAGGCACATGAGGTGTGCATGTGAGCCTGCACGTGCACACACACGTGCAGGTGTAAGTGTGGGGATATGTGAACAGTCATGTGTCGAATGCGACTGTGAGGGTTCATCAATGGCTCTAGAAATAGGTTGTAAGAGGGACTTGGGTGTAGTTTGCATTCTAATAAAACTTTATGGATATTGAATTTTGAATTTCATATAATTTTCAGGTGTCACAAAATATTACTCTTTAGGTGTTTAAAGATATTTAAAATATATCTCTAAAATATACCATTTAAAATATATCAAAACCATTATTAGGTTGCAAGATGTACAGAAACAGGTGGATTGGGCCACACAGGCCATAATTTGCTTCCTCTACAAAACCATAGCTTTCTGTAACCTACAAGTGTGAATTTCAAGGGATCACAAAGAGGCAAAGCATAATGGAAGTTGAGAGCAGTAAAGAAAGAATAAGTTCTTTTTACTATTGCCAACAAATAGGAAATGCTACTTTTAAATTTGGTATTTCCTTCTGTGCCTCTTTAGAAATTATTTTAAATTCCTTTCAGAATTCATTTATTATTAACGTACACAGAGTGTTTCAGTAAGACATTTCTTCATTGAAGTGATTTTATTTTGAGCTGAGCAGAAACAACACATTTGGCTATTTACTAACCACAAAATATACAACCACTGTAAGGTCTATGGCGCCTAGAGAAATTGACTACTTTGTTATCCCCAAATGTTCTGATACCTCAATGTTAGTGAAAAAATGCCAGAGATATTTCAAGGGATTTCTTTTCCTTTCCAAAGAAGTACATTAAATAGATTGCTATGTAATGCTGGACACATCACCTGTTCTTCCCCAAAAGGGAAATGCAGGTACATGCATGTTTGATTTCTGCCTCCCTGGCACTGTGGCTGGAAAATATCAGTGAAACAAGCAAGGCTGGGATTCTTTAGAATCAGGCAAACCTGGGTTCTGCTACTTAGGAAACATGTGTTTCCTTGGGGGAAATGGAGTCTTAGTTTTTTCCTCACTGAAAATTAGACCTTAGTCCCCTCACCTCTAAAATGGAGAGAGAAATTTCTACTTCCCAGGGGAAATGAGAGGTTTAAATAAAGTTAAATGAAATGAGAAAGTATATGTAATGTTCACATCGCTAACACAATGTGTAGAATCCATTATTATTCCCCAAATAGCCTCTGTGATATAAATAAGAATAGGTACAGCTTGACCCAGCAGCCTAGAAGTTGGTTGAGAATGGCTCTACACTTACAATAAAACTCATTCCCAGAATTTGTTGCAAGGAAGGAAGTGATCCCGTCACAAATGTATTGAGATAGAAAAACACAGAAGGCAAAAAAGATGTTTTTCCTTATAATTGCTATTGGTTCATCTGATCTTAAAAAGTAGATTCCTGCCTACAAATGCCTGCATAAAAATTCATGACTAATTCGTAGTGTGAAACAGGTTCGAGAGAAACAGTGCAATGCAAATCCTGAGGTCTTCTTGCATAGTTCAAAACTAACGGCAGTAGTTTGGCCCATTCCAAAATACGGTGAAAGAGACGTGGGACGGGGGGTGGGGGGCAGGAGAATAAAAATATATTTTTCTAACTAGTTTTCAAGCATCCTTATTCCCAAATAGAGCCGTATCCTTGCAAGAATTCCAGCGGATTGAGAAGTTGAGATGGCACTACCACCTATATAAAATATGGCCACTTCTGAACTACATCCTAAAGAAAATTAATAGATACATAACATTTTTGAAATGTCAGGTACAACAAGGCAAACAATTATATCAAAATGGAAATCACCCTTTTAGCAGAAAAGCCAATATAACTTTTAAGTGCAAAAAAGCCATATCTGGTGAGTTTTCTAACCTTTTTTAGGTGTCATCAGTATTTCAAGAACTGATTCTTGCATTTTATAATAATGAAATGTTATCCACTACATCACTTTCCAGCCTTTCTGATAGGCATATACTAATGTCAGGAGGAGACAGAAAAATTGAATATATAATGTCTCATTATAGACTATCCACCATTTAAACCTCCAGGCTGGCAATATGTGTTTAAATAATATGTCATAAAAACCTCTTGGTACATAATGATGTAATAAATATGAGAACGTCTCTAAGGCTAACTAACTTATTTTCCCAATTGTTAGATTACTCCCTGCTACGATCTCATTGCCAAGTGAAATTTTAGGGATATTCCTTTGGGCAAAAGAAATAGTGTAGGGAAAAATGTTACTAATTGTAGCCAGAATGATAAAACAGCCTCTTGATCATCTAAGTGTTTTTTGTGGGTCAGATTTCTCTCTGCTTAGGTCGGTTCAACTACAAAATTCTCAGCGATTTTTTTAACATTCAACTTTCCAAGATACCTAGATGGAACTGTTAGAAAAACCTGAGATTTCATTCACTGATTCACTACATTTAAAAAAGAAAATGGGGCTTCTTACACACACACACACACACACACACACACACACACACACGCATCAGAATGCAAAACTTAACTTCATTAGTCAGATGCAAATTTAAGGAAACTGTATTGGGGTATGGAAAAATAAATGCTAGGAAAAGCAACTATATATGTATGTATATATCTATATATACGTATATATAGGTATATAAAATCTCCCAAGTAAACTAATCTTGAGAAAAAAATTATATACACAAATATCCATACACAGAATATGGTGAGTGTGTATATGTGGACAGATAAATATAGATATTACATATACCTATATATCTATTATATATATATATATATAGAGAGAGAGAGAGAGAGAGAAAGAGAGAGAAAAAGAACATAGGTTTACCAAACCTTGGAAATCTACTTCAAAGGAGTAGTTTCAGAAAAAGTTGGCAAGAAGTAGCATATTACATAGCTGATAGCTTGGAACTGCAATACTTCCAATGATCACAAGCTTTAAAAATGCTCAGTGAGCTCCTCTATGAATTTTAATATGAGTATAAATTAAAACATACTAATTTTTTTAAGTTGCACTCCCAGGGCATGAAAAGACATTGTCCTGAGACCACCTATTTGAAGTAACTTTCAAAATTTTATGAACAGATACTATAAGCAATAAATTAAACAGCACAGGAAAGCTGCTTGTATAAACTCTGCTAACATATCGTTGACCTTTTGTTCCAATCACATCATAAGCATTGCTAGACTGGCTCAAGCCAATGGTTCATTTAAAATGATGTTTTTATCTCTATAAAATATTTATTCTTTTAGAATCATAACACACTGTGGAGTTTCAGGTGACTATTTTGACCACCATTGCAAGGAAATGGGTCTTCTGATTTTTGAAAAAATCTGTAAACAACAACAAAAAAATTTCCAGAGATATACAGAAACCAGCTCTGTCTTTTACTTATGTCTGAATGGGATCTTAATGATAATTTTTTAAATAAACAGAACTTGGTATTTATAAACATTCTCTAAACAGATTCACATATGTTCCTAAGGTAAAAATCTTCTAGATGTGACGCCCCATTGAGCTTTCCATGTCTGGTGAGGTATCTTTCTCTGTAAGTGCCACAGGCAGTTTCACTGAGAAACAATGCATCTGCTCCTGTTCACACAGACATCCCACTTCTGATGGGACTTGGTACTCTTGACGTTATTTAGCCAAGCACTTAATTCAGTCTCATAATGTGTGTGTTTTTAACCCTTCAATCTATCACCCACCTAAAATACCTGCAGGTGGCATCAGAAGTGAGATCTGAAATGCCTGGGGCCCGATTATAAAAAATGTTAAGTGGCATTTCATACGGTGGTGGAGGGTGCAGATTCTTGCTCTAGATTCGTAATTCTCAACAGTATCACAAGTGTATCACACTCAGAAGATAAAACTGTACTGAAGTAATAAAGTGTCCAGAAACAGCAAAAAAATAGTTCACCTAAGATGCAAAATCTTCGGACAAAATGAAACCCTGAACTAACAAATAGATATGTACTGATATCAGGCCTTAAAACTTATATTACTGAGAGATGAAATGTGGGAGACAGGAACTTAGATAGGGCCACCACATTAAATTCATGATTATGTTAGCTAAAAAGAATAAAGCACAAGAGATAAAGAAAAGCATCCAGGAAATTCATCAAGATTTATGTTGCAAGCAGTGTACTGATGTCTGAGACTATCTACATATGAGGACACTAATAAAAGCATTGTTCTGTTGGACCATTTTAAGAATCTCATTTGTTTTGAAATCCAATAAAATTGACTGGCTTGAGTAGCAGACTATCAACTTCAAATTTCACATACATTTATGTCTGTGTGTGTGTTTATACACACATACATGTATACATATATGTATGTATACATACACACATACAATCACATATGTAATATACTCTGGTCCACCTATATTTCATATGGGTAATTCAAAGGTTTTTTTTTTTAATAAATAAAACTGAGACCTGTTCTCTCCCAACACTTATTCACGCTACTGTGAACCAGACCTCAGTCAAAGGGCTTTGAATATGTTCGTTTAATCCTTCCAACAACCTTTGATTTGTACATTTATTACACAATTTTACAGATAAAAAACTGAGGCACAAAGAGTCTCAGTAGCCTGGTGAGTGTTATAGTTTTGTAGCTGGCAGAGCAACTGTCTGAACACCAGCAGTCTGACACCAGAGCCTCTGCTTAACACCACACTACACAATCTCTCAACTGAAGTGGAAGATGCAAGAAAGAGCAGGGATTAATTAAGCCAGGAAGAAGAGTATATTTAGACGGATTTGAAGGCAGAGGAAATTCAACTGATTCCAAATATTCCTCTCAAGCTTAAAAATAAATCAGAGAAATAATTTAAAATATTATTGGAAAATATACTGTGATGCAGAACGTATATACAGATGATACCAGAAGGGTTAAAGCTTTGGTAGATGGCTATTTCTTTACTCAACAAATAAGAATTTCAGGTTTAATCAAATAGGTGTTCCTCTGTTGTGGCGTAAAGCAGGGGTCCCCAACCCCCAGTCCGCGGAGGAGTAGCGGTCCGTGGCCTGTTAGGAACCGGGCCGCACAGCAGGAGGTGAGCAGTGAGCAAGTGAAGCTTCATCTGCCGCCCCCCGTGGCTCTCATTACCGCCTGCACCATATCCCTCCCACCCCTCGCCACCAGTCCTTAGAAAAATTGTCTTCGAGGAAACCGGTCCCTGGTGCCAAAAAGGTTGGGGACTTCTGGCCTAAAGGGAAATCTAACAGGGTCGTGATAAAAGCATAGTCCAAAATCCATTTGAACACACCAGCCACACTTCTAAACCACTTTGAACAACACAGTGGGCATCAAACCAAGATTACAGGCATGAATTTGGTGTCAGCATGGGAGACTATTCCAGGATACCTCTATTCCAAATCTTCGTTAAACTACGACCTATATCGTAGTGGTCTACAATGGAAACTATTTCCTGCAGCATTGCTAGAGAAGCAGCAGTAAGGATTGAGTCAACTAGGTTATGTGGCCAGACTGAAGGTAATCATGACAGAAGCAGGTTAGACAACATTTGAGAATAACACATGAGACTGGGCAAACTCAGGCCTGGAAACCATCAGTAATGTCTCTCAGATAATGTTCAGAAGGCTGGGAATTTTAAATTAAACAATCTATGAAATGACATGCAAAACCCCATTGAAGAGTTATGATGAAAAGAAATACTACATACAAAATCTCCAAGAATATTTTCCTTTACTTTTGAGATAAAAATTTGACCTCAGATTGAATGTTCAAACGGTAAGGAGGTTTTCAAGGAGTATGAATCCACATGCTTTTGTTGTTGGGAGTGGCTTTGTTCTATTTTAAATGTGCAAGTGTTCCTAAGTTGACTATAACAATGAAAAGATACGCCTTACTTTAAATTGTACTTTTCAACCTTGCAAAATGAACGTTAGAATTTAGAAACATTATTTACCTAATTCTACACCTGTAATCTAGAATACATTATTTTGTGCTGGAACAGAAGCCATATATACCTCAGGCTTTGATGTAGTGAATTAATTCAATTTTTCTATTTGTTATGCACTCTTCTTTTTGCTCCTTTCTTATGCTTTCCTACTATCTATCTATCTATCTATGGCTGTGTTGGGTCTTCGTTGCTGCATGTGGGCTTTCTCTAGTTGCAGCAAGCAGGAGCTACCCTTCCTTGCGGTGCACAGGCTTCTCATTGCCCTGGCTTCTCTTGTTGCAGAGCACGGGCTCTAGGTGCGCGAGCTTCAGTAGTTGTGACACACTGGCTCAGTAGTTGGGGTGCACAAGCTTAGTTGCCCCGCGGCATGTGGGATCTTCCTGGACCAGGGATTGAACCTGTGTCCCCTGCATTGGCAGGCAGATTCTTAACCAATGCGCCACCAGGGAATTCCTCTTAATATTTTTATTGATGTATAATTGGCATAAAATAAACTGCTTATATTTAAACTGTACAATTTTATACACAAAGTTCATTTTTTATACAGAGACAACCAATTGTTCCAGCACTATTTGTTGACATGATTTTCCTTTATCCACTGAATTGCATTTGCAGTCTTGTTGTCCACATACATATAGATCTATTTCTGTACTCTATTCTCTTCTGTTGATCTATTTTTCTAACTTTCCTTTAACACTGCACTGTCTTGATTACTGAAGCTTTATAATAAATCGTGAAATCATGTATTCTTAATCCTCCAGTTTTGTCCTTCCTTTTCAAAGTTGTTTTCATGAGTACCAATACTTTGCATTTCAATATGAATCTTAGCAGCAGTTTTTCAATTGTACAAAAATACTTGCTGGGATTTTGGTTGGAATTGAATTAACTCTACAGATTGATCTTTCAGCATTAAGATGTTTGCTGTAGGCTTCACATAGATGCTCTTATCAATTTGAAGAAGTTTCTTTCAATTCCTAGTTTCCTGGTAGTTTTTTCTCAAGGATGGATGTTGAATTTGATCATATTTTTTGTCTATTGAGATGATGAAATGTTTTTTCTGTTTTCTACTTTGTTATATGGTGAACTTACACTGATGTTTTTAATGTTAATCCCCTTTGTATTCGTGGAATAAATTGCATGTTGTCATGACCCAACATTGTTGGATTTGATTTCCCTACATTTTGAAAAATAAATGTTCACAATTATTTTCATAAGATATATTGGTCCCTCCCTCCCTTCCTTCCTTCCTTCCTTCCTATCTTCCTTGTATTGTCTTTGGTTTTAGCATGAGGGTAATACTAGCCTTAGCCAATGAGTTGGGAAGTATTCCTCTTCTTTAATTTTCTAGAAGAGTTTGTATAATACTGGTAGTCTTTTTTTTCTTTTTTCTTTGATAGAATTCACCAGCAAAGCCATCTGAACCTGGAATTTTCATTATGGGAAGGTTTTAAACTACAAAATCAATTTCTTTAACAGTATTCAATTATCTATTTCTTCTTGAATGACCTTTAATAGTTTGTGTCTTTCAAGAACTGTGTCCATTTATTCTCCTTAAAAAACTAAAAACAGAACTACCATATGACCCAGCAACCCCTGGGCATATACCCTGAGAAAACCATAATTCAAAAAGAGTCATGTACCACAATGTTCACTGCAGCACTATTTACAAGAGTCAGGACATGGAAGCAACCTAAGTGTCCACTGAAAGATGAATGGATAAAGAAGATGTGGCACATATACATAATGGAATATTACTCACCATAAAAAGGAATGAATTTGACTTATGTGTGGTGAGGTGGATGGAGCTAGAGTCTGTCATACAGAGTGAAATAAGTCAGAAAGAGAAAAACAAATATCATATGCTACCACATACATATGGAATCTAAAAAAACTGGTAGTGATGAACCTAGTGACAGGGCAGGAGTAAGGACACAGACTTAGAGAATGGACTTGAGGACACGGTGGGGAGAGGAAGCTGGGACGAAGTGAGAGAGTAGCATTGACATGTATATGCTACCAAATGTAAAATGGATGGCTAGCGGGAAGCTGCTGCATAGCACAGGGAGATCAGCTCGATGCTTTGTGACGACCTAGAGGGGTGGGATAGGGAGGGTAGGAGGGATGCTCAAGATGGAGGGGATATGGGGATATATGTATACATATAGCTGATTCACTTTGTTGTACAGTAGAAACGAACACAACATTGTAAAACAATTATACTCCAATAAAGATGTAAAATAAATAAATAAATAAAAGTTGTTCAAAATATTACCTTATTATACTCTTACTACCTGTAGAATCTGTAGCACAGTCCCTCATTTCTGATATTGGTAATTTGCATTCTCTCTCTTTCTCTCCCTCTTCCTCCCCTCTCCCTTTCCCTTTCTCTGTCCTGACAAGTCTATCATCTCTCCTCTTCTCTTCTCTTCTCTTGGCTCCTCTTTGCTCTGTTCACTTCTCTTTGCTTCGCTTCCCTCCACTCCTCTCCCCTGCTCCCCTCACCTCTCACTCTCATTGTCCTGATAAGTCTGGATAAATGTTAATCAATTTTATCGATTTTCTCAAAGAAACAGTCCTTGGTTTCACTGATTTTCTTTATTGTTTTCCTGTTTTCTATTTCACAGATTTCCACTCTGATATATATTATTTTCTTTCTACTGTTTACTTTGGGTTTAATTTTCTCTTTCTTTTCTCATTTCTTAAGGTTAAAGATGAGGTCGTTTATTTGAGAACTTTCTACTGTTCTAATACAGGGCTACAAATGTCCCTCTAAGTTTTCCTTGGAACTTGATATGTTTTCATTTTCATCCACTACCAAATACGCTATAATTCTTCTTTTTGCTTTGTTCTTCAACTCATAGATTATTTAAAAGTGTGTTATTTAGTTTTCAAATATTTAGTGACTGTTTAGAGAATTTTCTGTTATTGATTTTTACTTTGATTCTGAAGAGCAGAAAGAGAAAATAAGGAAACAATCCAATTTACCATTGCCTCAAAAAGAATAAAACATCTAGAAATAAACATATCTAAGGATGCAAAAGACTTGTACTCTGAAAATTATAATATATTGATGAAAGAAATAAAAGAGGGCACAAACGGATGGAAAGATACACCATGTTCGTGGATTGGAAGAATCAATATTGTCAACATGACTGTACTACCCAGGCAATCTACAGATGTAATGCAATCCCTAGTAAATTACCAATGGTATTTTTTACAGAACTAGAACAAAAAATTTTTTGATTTGTATGGAAACACACAAGACCTCAAAAGCCAAAGCAATCCTGAGAAAGAAAAATGGAACTGGAGGAATCAAGCTCTCCAACTTCAGACTATACTACGCAATTACAGTAATCAAAAAAGTATGGCACAAAAACAGAAATACAGACCAATGGAACAGGATAGAAAGCCCATAAATAAACCCACGCACTTATGGTCAATTAATCTACAATAAAGGAGGTAAGAATATGCAATGGAGAAAAGAGAGTCTCTTCAATAAGTGATGCTGGGAAAACTGAACAGATACATGTAAAAGAAAGAAACTAGAAAGTTCTCAAACACTATTTGCAAAAACAAACTCAAAATGGACTAAAGACATAAATATAAGACTGGATACCATAAACCTCTTAGAGGAAAACATAGGCAGAACACTTTGACATAAATTGCAGCAATGTATTTTTGGATCCACATCCTAATGAAAATAAAAATCCTAAATGAAAATAAAAATGGGACCCCATTAAACTTAAAAGATTTTGCACAGCAAAGGAAACCATAAACAAAACTAAAAGCAACATACAGAGTGGGAGAAAAGATTTGCAAACAAAGAGACTGACAAGGAATTAATCTCCAAAATATACAAAGAGCTCATGCAGCCCAACACCAAACAAACAAACAACCCAACCAAAAAATGGGCAGAAGACATAAATAGACACTTCTCCAAAGAAGACATACAGATGGCCAAAAAGCACATGAAAAATGCTCAACATCACTAAGTATTAGAGAAATGCAAATCAAAACTACAATGAGGTATCACCTCACACCAGTCAGAATGGCCATCAAAAAAAAGTCTACAAACAATAAATGGTGGAGAGGGTGTGGAGAAAAGGGAATCCTCTTACACTGTTGGTGGGAATGTAAATTGGTACAGCCACTACGGAGAACAGTATGGAGGTTCCTTAAAAAACAAAAATAGAACTACCATATGATCCAGCAATCCCACTCCTGGGCATATATCCAGAGAAAAACATGATTCAAAAAAAATACATGCACTCCAATGTTTATTGCAGCACTATTTACAATAGTCAAGACATGGAAGCAACCTAAATGTCCACTGACAAGAAGATGTGGTATATATATATATATATATACAACAGAATATTACTGAACCATAAAAAATGAATGAAATAATGCCATTTGCAGCAACATGGATGGACCTAGAGATTATCATACTAAGTGAAGTAAATCACACAAAGACAAATGTCACATGATATCACTTATGTGTGGAAACTAAAAAAATGGTACAAATAAACTTATTTACAAAACAGAAACAGACTCTCAGACTTCAAAAACAAACTTATGGTGACCAAAGGGAAAAGGCTGGCGGATGGATAAATTAGGAGCTTGGGATTAACATATACACACTACTATATATAAAAAAGATAGTAAGCAAGGACAGGGAACTGTACTCAGTGTTCTGTAATAGTCTATATAGAAAAAGAATCTTAAAAAGAATGGATATATGTATATGTATAACTGAGTCACTTTGCTATACACCTGAAACTAACACATTGTAAATCAACCATACTCCAATACAAAATAAAAATCAAATTAACAAGAAAAGGAAATATACTCTATATGACACAAATCCTTTTAAATTTATTGAGACTTGTTTTATGGCCCAAGTACGGCCTATCTTAGTAAATATTCTGTGTACCCTTGAAAATAATTTATATTCTACTGGTTTGAATGGACAGTTCTATAAAAGTTATATGGATTAAGTAGGATGATAGTGTCAATCAAGTCAACTAAATGTTTACTGATTTTTTTGGTCCATATGTTCCATAATTTATTGAGAGTGAGGTGTTGAAATCTCCGAATATAATTTTAGACTTCTTTATTACTTCATCATAGTTGGAAGCAAATATGCTTCTCTTGCTCTATTTTTTCATAATGTTCTTCTTTGCTCTTTTTTTAACCATACTGGTATAACTAAATAGCACACACGGTTACAATGGTTTTTATCCTAACCATCATCTCTTTATTTCTAGGCCAACTAGGTCTTTCTACCTCCTGTTTGAAACAAAATACCTCATTCTTCTCTATAAAATGGGCATCCCTCTCAATCATAAGCAACACAATCCTCCTGGACACAAATATTATCAAGCCACGAACCATCTTTGACACCCTTTTATATTAAATACATCTCCTCAGTTCAACCTTTATTTAGTGGATTGTGCTCTCTCTCTTATCAGTGTAGGACAGTGGCTCATGTTGTGACATCTTAAACTATTATGGTAAACCACTTCATTGCCTAGAATAGTAATATGCATCTCATCAGTGCTCATTCCAAGGTTCCCCACTGCCAAAAAGCAGAAACTAAACTCTTCAGTCTTTATCAGGTTCTAAACTAGTTGTCTTTTCTTTTCTTTTTTTTTAAAACCTCTTTATTGGAGTATAATTGCTTAACAATGGTGTGTTAGTTTCTGCTTTATAACAAAGTGAATCAGCTATACATATACATATGTCCCCATATCTCTTCCCTCTTGCATCTCCCTCCCTCCCACCCCTCTGCGTGGTCACAAAGCACTGAGCTGATCTCCCTCTGCTATGCGGCTGCTTCCCACTAGCTATCTATTTTACGTTTGGTAGTGTATATATGTCCATGCCACTCTCTCACTTCGTCCCAGCTTACCCTTCCCCCTCCCCATATCCTCAAATCCATTCTCTAGTAGGTCTGCATCTTTATTCCCATCTTACCCCTAGGTTCTTCATGACCATTATTTTTTCTTTTCTTTTTTTTTTTTTTAGATTCCATATATATGTGTTAGCATACAGTATTTGTTTTTCTCTTTCTGACTTACTTAACTCTGTATGACAGTCTCTAGGTCCATCCACCTCACAAATAACTCAGTATCATTTCTTTTTATGGCTGAGTAATATTCCATTGTATATATGTGCCACATCTTCTTTATCCACTCATCTGCTGATGGACACTTTGGTTGCTTCCATGTCCTGGTTATTGTAAAGAGAGCTGCTAGTTGTCTTTTCTTGTTTTCTCTCTTTTACTCTCTCTCTCCCCACTCCATCCTTCTTCCATTCCTTCTTATTTTCTCCCTTTAACAAATACTGACACTGTCTCTAAAACGCTTGCTTTCATGCAGTTAATCCTCTCAATGTCCTCAGAAGATAGCTTAAATTTTCTATTTGGACCACGTGATCCCACCCCTCTCTCTATGAAAGTCCTGCAAGACCAATTTTTAGCCCAGTTTCTGGATGAAGATTTTCTGTCTTCAAAGACATAGATTTCTCTCTTTTCTGACCATATTATTGTCTGTGCTCATAAACACACTAAGAAGCAGTGGGTTAAAAGGGAAAAACACAGAAACCACCGCTGCCTCTATTAATTATGAGAGAATGGTCAACAATCTGACTTTTAAAGTGATGAAAATACTAAGGGAAAAGACAAATTGCTTCTCAGGAGTATTGTGTTCATGATAGCACTAGTAGAAAGGATAACCTTTTTCTCTAAAAGACAATAATGAATTTTGATGAATACATAAATAAATAGAACTTCCCACTATGCAGAGTCCATATGAAAAGTGGGAGCTCACCAAAGCATAAATAGAAGAAAAGGTTCAGTTTGTCTGTATTTGCCTACACAAAAAGGAGAAAATGATTTGGAGCCACAGTAATGACAGGGTGGTTCAGTAGAATCAAGTATGAAATTTGCAGCATGGAGAACCAAGGCTTGAGATTAAAAACAAAGCAAAACAAACAAACACTAGGAGGAAAGAGATACTGTACAAGACTATAATGTATACAGTTGACAGAAGTAGTAGAGAAACAAGAGACACATAGCAATATGATAAAAGAAAATATCAATCCTAAAAATACAGAAGATAATGTTTAAATAAATGAGAATAAATAATCATATATGTCACATTTAAGCATTTAATATTGCCTGTTTAAATAAATTATTCTTTAAAAATCCCTTATTCAAAGTTCCAAGATAAGAACATTACAGAGGTATTGTTCATATCAGGAAAACAAACTTCAGGTAGAACAACTCACTATTTGATTATTTTATTAATGTACAATAAGGTTGGATTCATATTCATTAAAGTCTACATCCACCTTATATACAAAGTATGGAGAAAGGGGAGCTACAGAATGTGCGTCTAAACAAGGATGGGCACAGTGCGCTTTAGGTTATGTCCATATTCACAGTCTTATGTAATAATTGCATTTTCATGTTTTTATCTTCTCTTTCCAACCAGATCTTAAGCTCCACGAGGTCAGGGCCCTCTGTCACTTTCTGTGTATCACATATAGTATCTAGTATGGTAGATATTAAATAAAGATTTGTGAATTTATTCTGTGGTTGTTAATCTTAGTTGTAGATAGTGATTCATGTCTCTCCCATTGATTTGAGCCCACTGTGAGTGCCAAGTAACCTTAATATTACATCCTTGGATTAGAGACTATAATAGAAAAATTTCCTTTAGTAGAAAAGAAATTAATTCAAAAGATCAAACACTTTCAGGGAAAGTACACTGATGACAAAGAGGGGATAAGATATACAAGAGTGAGCTACCTATTTCAAAAATATATTCCAAGTCTCAGTTGGTGTTAACTACTGTGGATGTAGACAATCACTACAGACAATACTCTCCAAGTCTTCATATTATACCTACTTGGAAAAATGTCTGTAGCCAGCAGGACTGAAATGTAGTTACACCTTCTGTAAATGTTATCATTTTAGACTAACATAAGGCAAAGCGTTCTGGTTTATTCAGCTTTAATTGGTAGGGAATTTCAATTAATTTTCCATCTGTTATCATGTCGAAGTCACACAACCTAGGGTCTTGGCAGGTTTCTGTTTTCTGAAGAACTGTAAAAGGCAGAAATAAGTTTTATAGAAATAGTAAAATCCCAAACATATATTGGAAATGATAATGCCACTAACTGGAAAACATACTCAGTACTATTGAACAGTAACTCTAGAAAGACCCTATTCTGGAGGCCATGGTATATAAGGCCTAAAACTGAGAACTATACTGATGTGACCATTATACAGAAGTGTCTTACTTTACTAGGGTTGCATAATAAAATACCATAGACTGAGTGGCTTAAACAAAAGAAATTTATTTTCTCAGTTGTGGGAGCTAGAAATTTAAGACCAAGGTGTCAGGTTTGGTTTCTTCTGATTTTTCTCTGCTTGGCTACAGAGGGCTGCCTTCTCACTCTGTCCTCACATGACTTTTCTTCTGTGTGCACACATTCCTGGTATTCTGCCTGTGTGTTCAAATTTCCCATTCTTACAAGGACACCAATCATATTGAATTAGAGCCCACTCTAACAGCTTCATTTTAACTTAATCACCTCTTTAAAGGCCTTATGAAAATACCTCCTGATTTACTAGAGATTGGGGCTTCAACATATGAATTTAGAAGAGTACACAGTTTAGTTCATAACAAGAGGCCAGAGAGCTGTCAGGAGATTCCAGAAAAGATAAAATTCTCTTAAATAATATTTTTACTTAATGTCACTGAGTTTTGAGCCAGAAGGCATCTAAAAGTTTATCTTGTCTAACCACGCAAGCAAAACAGAAATCTCTCTTAAAGTTTCCCTGACTACTGCCAGGCTTTGCTTCCTTAATAAGGGAAGTCACCACTCCCATGAAAATGAATTCTGTTCATATAGAGAGTTATTATTTGGTGGGATAATATTTGGAAATATTAACCAACATGGTCTTGTTTTTTCTTTTCCTTTTTCCACCTCTGATATTTTCTCTTCCCCAACTCCACTTAATTTGATTCTATATTTATCACCTCAGGGAAGTGATATAAAGTACAAAGTAATCACGTTTAAGTGTCAAAAAGTCTAGGTCCTGTGGAGATCAGGAAGGATCTGACATATGTGCTCTCACAGGTCCCATTTCCTCCAGGTCAAACCTTAAAGTATAAACCAGGGGTCCCCAAACGGTCCACGGCCTTTTAGGAACCAGTGGCACAGCAGGAGGGGAGCAGCCGCAAGCTGGCGAAGCTTCACCTGCCGCTGCCCATCACTCACATTTCTGCCATACACCCCACCCCCGGTCCGTGGAAAAA
Source organism: Neophocaena asiaeorientalis asiaeorientalis (assembly GCF_003031525.2). Lineage (NCBI taxonomy): Eukaryota > Metazoa > Chordata > Mammalia > Artiodactyla > Phocoenidae > Neophocaena > Neophocaena asiaeorientalis. Next base: position 3,504,250 of record NW_020175320.1, on the reverse strand, counting down.
CTGTCTTCCATAAAACTGGTCCCTGGTGCCAAAATGTTTGGAGACCGCTAGTATAAACAACAGTAGCAGAGACCTTATATAGACTTGACGAAGAATATAGGGGAGTAACAAGACCTCAGGATAGCATGGCTTAGGTTCTGTGTCTCCTCAAATGGACCTACAGCCATCCACAGAATTTCCTGTGCCGCACTGTGGCACAGAAACATGATTCCCATCTGCCAAAAGGAGCCTTGACGTAGCTGATGTAGTCTCTGAGGACAGGAGCAAGTGTTGACCCAGCAGCAATCTGCATAGGTTAAGAATCAGACAAGATAATGAGTTTCAGCAAATGCCAGATAAAATGGGAGATCAGAAGTCCTCATCCCTTAGCACTATGGAAACTCCCAGAAATTAACTGGAACACTGGGGAAAAGCTGAGAGAATCCAAAAATGGCTGAGGTTTAATGTTTGCCGTTCAGTTTCAAAATGAACACTATATAGAAGGAAAAAGTTAAGTTTTTGAATATCTGAGTTTATGACTACCCTTATGTGAACAAATATTAGTTTTTTTCATTACTTCTCCACTTGCTTACATTGCTACAAAAGTGTGGATTTTACTGAAGTTGTTGGTTATTATAAGCAAGAATTGAATTTGATCTATTAGCATATGTATATGTTCTTACACACAGGCATTGCACAGTCATTTCAATGCCTACTCTTGAAGGTTTCCCAGGCTGGTAAAATATGGTTTCCTATAAATTAAGAGGTTTAAAAATGTATCAACAACCATGGTTGATTAAAAGTCTCACCGATGTTTTCTTTAGTAACCAAATCAGAATACCTAACACTTAAAATTTCTCTATTCTAGTGAGGAAGAAAAATACAATTATGATATTTGAAATGCCAACTATTAGAAATTAAGAAGAAACCTAATAACACAATATGCCACTCTCTTCTTCAATAAAGCGGTTATAAAAATAAAGTCCACGCGTCCATCCTCTGAGATTAAGATCAACTGTGGCAACAGAATGTTGGAATTAGAAAGGTTCTTAGAAACCATCTGGTCAAATACTCTCATTTAAAGACATGAGAATTGAGATCGGGAAACATTAAAAGATTTGTTTGGGTCAAGAGCAGTCACTGGCAGATCCAGTCTATAAGAGTATTTTCACATTCCACTTCGTTTTCTGCATACCTTTTCAAGGTCAGAACAGAATCACTTCTTCAAAGCCTTTCTTACTCTTCTATAAGGGCAATTACATGATTGACACTGACTTAAACTATTTAATACTATTTGCAATGGTGAACGAGAAAACAAGTCAAGATCCTGGTTTATCCCAAAAGCTGGTTCAGCTTTCCTCTTTTGAAGAAATATTTTTCTAACTGATAAAGACTTTGGTTTCTTAACTTTTATCCATCACTAATGGCATGCTCTGCTGACAGAATGGTGGAATGGCATAGATTGCTTAGGATATATTGGGTTGGCAAAACAGTTCGTTCAGGTTTTTCTATAAGATGTTACGGAAAAACCTGAATGAACTGTTTGGCCAACCCAATAAAAAAACTCTGTGTAAAAAAAAAAAAAGAAAAAAAAAACCCTTCAACAATAAGGTAAACTGAGCTTTTTAAACATTTAGATGTAGCTCCCAAAGTATTCATAATGAAATGCAAATTCTTTAATAAGTGTTTTTTCCTGAAGTTATCTCTGTGGTAATTCCATAAATATTTTGAACACATATTCAAAATATATGTTTTGAATATACAGTTTAAAAGTGTATATTTGAAATATATGTTCAAATATAATGAAATATAATCTGAGGTAAGAACAAAATAACTATTTGAGTTACTTGCAGTTCAAGGTTGAAACAAATTTTTAAATTTTGTTATGCATTTGCACAAATTATTAGTTTTGGAATTCCCTTTGCATCAGGTATGTTGTAAATGATGCTACTTCTTCAAACATTTACCATTTTCTACCTGCAGAATATCTTTTAATATACTGTTAATCTTATTGTGCTTTGTCAAAGAACCTTTTAAAAAAAGTATTAACAGTTCATGTTGAAATGCATTTTTTTCTTCTAGTTGTAGATAAATGGATTCAGGGTTAGCTACCTGAAGTAGATAATGTGGAAACCCACTCTCAAAGATATTTGTAGTGGGGGAAAATTGTACTGTGTTCTACCAACTGACACAAAACTGATTTATTTGTTAGAACTATACATTCTCTGTATGGTCAAGTAATACGGAACTTGGAATACACAATTAGATAAAGAACACAAATACTTCCTAGCCTTCACCTTCAGAAACATCAGAAAGAATTGAAACAATATAAATAAGATAGATATATACCCTGCAATTCAAGAAGTGTGTAGGTCTAAGCACTTGACCCTTCTAATAACACATTATCCTTAGTGTCTGTCATTCACATCTTTTGTCATTCAATCTGCTTTTGTCTTCCCTGTTCTTTACGTTGCTTTTCCTGTTCAACACAATTTAGAATTATGTGGTTGACCTTTCTTTCTACAGTTCTTCCTTTGCTCATATTTTACTCTGTAGAATGTCTGTCTGATGGCTTTCCCTCTTCCTGACTGTCTCCCACCAACCCCGCACTCAGCCATCTTTTCTGGGCTCACTCACCTTCGCTAGGTCAAAACCTCCCTTACACCAAAAATAAATTTCCCTCATGCCTTCTTGTTAGGGTACAGTACTGGTGCAGCTGAAATAAAGCCAACATAGTCATTTATATCCTCTAACTGGGTACTTATTAGCCACAAATCTTAGAAAGGGAAGGATGGTGGAGAATTCTCTGAAGATGCGCAAATGGGAAGCAGTAAACATGTAATATTTACAAAGTGAGATTCACAATTAATTCAGGAAATGTCCAAAAACATATTAACTTAAAAATTATATCAGTGATTTCCCTTAGGAGGTTTAGAGCACAAGATTTTCTAATTCTAGATGAGAAATGATGAAGGAAGTAAATGAATTGGTAAACATTTGACCTGCATATTAAGAATTTATTGTCCCAAAGAGCTGCCTTTAGCTCAGATATGTCAATATTGTTCAAGAAGGTAGCCATCCTCAGTTTTAAAAGTGTCAACTTTATCTGAAAGTTGTTACTAGCGATTTTTTTCTGGATATGAAAATGTAGAGTTAATACTTGTCAAAGCAAATAATTAAAATCTCTCTCCCTCGCTCCCTCCCTCCCTCTTTCTCTCCCTCCCTCTCTCTCTCTCTCTCTTTCTCTCTCTCTCACACACACACACACACACACACACACACACACTCTCAAACACACACAACCCCCATACCATGGCAAAACCCATTTGAATACATTGTCAGCTCTCCTTTGCCTACAAATGCTATGACACACTACAGTGTATTCTTTTCCTTCAGAGCTCTGAAGTAGCATAATGAAAACCTTGCTTAAAATTGAGCAACACATTTTCATGCTGAATGACTTTATTTTACATTTTCTCTGATACAAATAGAAAAGACATCTCACATTCAGCTTCCTATGCTAGACTGCACCACAGTTAAGCAAATACTTTTTTTTTTAAACATCTTTATTGGAGTATAACTGCTTTACAATGGTGTGTTAGTTTCTGCTTTATAACAAAATGAATCAGTTATATGTATACATATGTCCCCATATCTTTTCCCTCTTGCATCTCCCTCCCTCCTACCCTCCCTATCCCACACCTCTAGGTGGTCACAAAGCACCGAGCTGATTTCCCTGTGCTATGCAGCTGCTTCCCACTAGCTACCTATTTTGCATTTGGTAGTATATATAAGTCCATGCCACTCTCTCACTTCATCCCAGCTTACCCATGTAGATTGATACAGCCACTATGGAGAACAGTATGGAAGTTCCTTAAAAAACTAAAAATAGAACTACCATATGACCCAGCAATCCCACTACTGGGCATATACCCTGAAAAAACCATAATTCAAAAAGACACATGCACCCCAATGTTCATTGCACGTCTGTTTACAATAGCCAGGATATGGAAGGAACCTAAGTGTCCATCAACAAATGAATGGATAAAGAAGATGTGGCACATATATACAATGGAATATTACTCAGCCATAAAAAGAAACAAAATTGAGTTATTTGTAGTGAGGTGATGGACCGAGAGTCTGTCATACAGAGTGAAGTAAGTCAGAAAGAGAAAAAGCAAATAGTTTTAAAATGTGTCCATATGATAATAACAACTGTGGAAAGCATAAGATTATCCATATACTTGGTTCTTCCTATTTCTTTACTTTCTTTTAAAATCCAGGCCATCTCCCTGGAGGCACTGGGAAAAGTTGGATGCTCAGATAGGAAACTTTAGGTCAACTTTTATTAGTACACTCATATCTTAACTAAGGAGTCCATCATATACTTCTCCATCCTCCTTCCAAAACCCTCAAGACAATAGAACTCTAGCTCCACACAGCAGGCCTGAAAACCACAAAGCTAGCAGGGTGATGTGATCCGTGCCGCTCTCTCCCCCTTGCCTACCCACATCTTATTTTCCCTCCTGATTAGACAGAAATAAGATCCAATTTTTAAAAATTATTTATGTCTCTATCAACATTAACCAGCAAGAAACTCACTGTGGTTCCCACAATTGCCTCACCTTCCATCTTTCTTCTTAATCACTAGTGGCTTTTTTCCTTTTGGATTTTGGTTCCAAAAGTAAGTGAAACCAGAGAATCTCTCTCATTTGGCAATATTAAGCAGACTAGTACTCTAAGTTTTCAAGTTAGGCTCCTGGCAGGGCTTCTGGTTGTTTGATTTTTGTCTTCACTATGAGTATTAAAGATTTTAATTAAAGAAATTAGTGAAAACATCATCCTGAGTTGGAAGCTCAGTTTACAGAGTGGGTTATCAGTCCGCTGCTAATGGACTGTGCCCTGGCAACACTGTCATTGTACACCATCACAGAACTGTGCTGCAATCTTCCAGACCCACCACAGAGTCTCACTCTCACTGCTGTCTGGACTCCAGACTCATGATAACCTGGAGTCTTCCTGGTTCCATCTTTTATCCACCAGTATTCTATCTCCCGGTCTCTGAATCATCATTAAAAACCTGGTCACTCCTCTCAAGCAAATCCATCAGTGACATCCCATACCATTCTGGGTACTCAGCACTCTTACCGGGTCCTGTTTTCTCTGTCCCCGATATCTTTCTGCCCTCAACTCCTATTACTCTCCCTTCGTTCACTCCTTTCTTGCGGCACTGGAATCCATGCTATTTCTTAAATACACATCACAAATTCCTAATTACCATTTTTCACCATATCCCTCTCCATTTATCTTTCTCCTAATTACTTTCTCTTCTTTCCTCTCCATCTCTATACACTCCCGTGGTCCTTTCCCTCCTTCCCCTCTCACAGTCCCCTTAGATACCCAGTTAAGGTCTCCCCCTTACTACACTCTCCCTTTCCAGGCCAATGTCTCTAACCTTCTCCCCTACTCCCAGCTCCACCTCCTTGGGGCCTTTATTCAACTGTGTGCTTGTACACAATACTTTAACTGTGTAAGGAATTTATCCTTTATTTAATTTCTTTAATCTGAATGCCTACTGAGAGCACCTGTTCCACCAAATAACAGATATTTCTAAGAGATCAAACATTTTGGAGAGGAAGAGGGTCAAATGGAGGGTGCTGAGAAAAAGAAAGTTATAATTTATTATTTTTCTCTTTTAAAGTACCTAAAATACCAACATTAGTACTTGACACTTAGAGACACTACAGTATGCTCTGCCTTTCACACCCTGCTATCAGGAACAGGACTCCTGTGTGCTTAATATTGGCTTCCCTCACTAACAACATTGAAGCCTCAGAGAAATGTTTCTCAACATGTGTTGCCCATTTCCTTAACGTTTTAAAGAAAAAGAGACAACGGAGTGTGCCTAAATGACACGAAGTGTCTGTCTAGGTTGAGATGGACGCTGCTTCCTAGTGTGGAGAGAACATGAGCAATGGAAGTGCTTAGGGAAGACAAAAGATAAATTAATGACCTTGTCAAGTCATAATCTCAGAAGAATGCAATATATTCTTGTGTTCAGTATTTTTTCCCAGGTGTAGAGTATCTGTATTCTTTACCCTCTTCTTGTTCTAATTCTTTGCTTCATGGGTTCCTACAGTAGTCACGACAGTTCCACGTGTTGACTCAGCAATATTCTGCAATATTAATTCCTATTACCCTGAAAAATGTAAGTATGTAGCTCTAACCATATCATTCATGAGGTTTATAAAGACATCAAATTTTTATGTAAGCAATTAAATGGATACTAAGCACTATAAAATATAAAAATATTAAATGATTTAGATAAAACTTTAATTTTTTTAATTTCCCTTTTATTTTTTTTATACAGCAGGTTCTTATTAGCCATCAATTTTATACACATCAGTGTATGCATGTCAATCCCAATCGCCCAATTCACCACGCCACCACCACGACTCCCCAGCGGCTTTCCCCCCTTGGTGTCCATACATTTGTTCTCTACATCTGTGTCTCTATTTCTGCCCTGCAAACCAGTTCGTCTGTACCATTTTTCTACGTTCCACATATATGCGTTAATATACAATATTTATTTTTCTCTTTCTGACTTACTTCACTCTGTATGACAGTCTCTAGATCCATCCACGTCTCTATAAATTACCCAGTTTCATTCCTTTCTATGGTTGAGTAATATTCCATTGTATATATGTACCACATCTTCTTTATCCATTCATCTGTTGATGGGCATTTAGGTTGCTTCCATGACCTGGCTATTGTAAACAGTGCAGCAATGAACATTGGGGTGCATGTGTCTTTTGTTTGTTTGTTTGCTTGTTTTGTGGTACACGGGCCTCTCACTGTTGTGGCCTCTCCCGCTGCGGAGCACAGGCTCCAGACGTGCAGGCTCCGCGGCATGCGGGACCTTCCCGGACCGGGGCACGAACCCGTGTCCACTGCATCGGCAGGCAGACTCTCAACCACTGCGCCACCAGGGAAGCCTGCATGTGTCTTTTTGAATTATGGTTTTCTCTGGGTATAGGCCCAGTAGTGGGATTGCTAGGTCATATGGTAATTCTGTTTTTAGTTTTTTAAGGAACCTCCATACTGTTCTCCATAGTGGCTGTATCAATTTACATTCCCACCAACAGTGCAAGAGGGTTCCCTTTTCTCCACACCCTCTCCAGCATTTGTTGTTTATAGATTTTCTGATGATGCCCATTCTAACTGGCATGAGGTGATACCTCTTTGTAGCTTTAATTTGCATTTCTCTAATAATTACTGATGTTGAGCAGCTTTTCATGTGCTTCTTGGCCATCTGTATGTCTTTGGAGAAATGTCTATTTAGGTCTTCTGCCCATTTTTGGGTGGGTTGTTTGTTTTTTAATATTGAGCTGAAAGAGCTGTTTATATATTTTGGAGATTAATCCTTTGCCTGTTGATTCGTTTGCAAATATTTTCTCCCATTGTGAGGATTGTCTTTTCATCTTGTTTATGGTTTCCTTTGCTGTGCAAAAGTTTTGAAGTTTCATTAGGTCCAATTTGTTTAGTTTTGTTTTTATTTCCATTACTCTAGGAGGTAGATCAATAAAGATCTTGCTGTGATTTATGTCAAAGAGTGTTCTTCCTATGTTTCCGTCTAAGAGTTTTATAGTGTCAGGTCTTATATTTAGGTCTCTAATCCATTTTGCCTTTATTTTTGTGTATGGTGTTAGAGAGTGTTCTAATTTTATTCTCTTACATGTAGCTGTCCAGTTTTCCCCGCACCACTCATTGAAGAGACTTTTTTCCATTGTATATCACTGCTTCCTTTGTCATATATTAGTTGACCACAGGTGCGTGGGTTTATCTCCAGGCTATCTATCTTGTTCCATTGAACTATATTTCTGTTTTTGTGCCAGTACCATATTGTCTTGATTACTGTAGTTTTGTAGTGTAGTCTGAAGTCAGGGGGTCTGATTCCTCCAGCTCCGTTTTTTTCCCTCAAGACTGCTTTGGCTATTCGGGGTCTTCTGTGGCTCCATAAGAATTTTAAGATTTTTTGTTTTAGTTCTGTTAAAAATGCCACTGGTAATTTGATAGGGATTGCATTGAATCTGTAGATTGCTTTGGGTAGTATGGTCGTTTTCACTATATTGATTCTTCCAATCCAGGAACATGGTATATCTCTCCATCTGTTGGTATCATCTTTAATTTACTCCATCAGTGTCTTATAGTTTTCTGCATAAAGGTCTTTTCTCTCCCTAGGTAGGTTTATTCCTAGGTATTTTATTCTTTATGTTGCAATGGTAAATGGAAGTGTTTCCTTAATTTCACCTTCAGATTTTTCATCATCAGTGTATAGGAATGCAAGAGATTTCTGTGCATTAATTTTGTATCCTGCAATTTTACCAAATTCATTGATTAGCTCTAGTAGTTTTCTGGTGGCATCTTTAGGATTCTCCATGTATAGTATCATGTCATCTGCAAACAGTGACAGTTTTACTTCTTCTTTTTCAATTCGTATTCATTTTATTTCTTTTTCTCTGATTGCCATGGCTAGAACTTCCAAAACTATGTTGAATAATAGCGGTGAGAGTGGACATCCTTGTCTTGTTCCTGATGTTAGAGGAAATGCTTTCAGTTTTTCACCACTGAGAATGATGTTTGCTGTGGGTTTGTCGTATATGGCCTTTATTATGTTGAGGTAGTTCCCCTCTATGCCCACTTTCTGGAGAGTTTTTATCATAAATGGGTGTTGAATTTTGTCAAAAGCTTTTTCTGCATCTATTGAGATGATCATATGGTTTTTATTCTTCAATTTGTTAATATGGTGTATCACATTGATTGATTTGCATATATTGAAGAATCCTTGCATCCCTGGGATAAATCCCACTTGATCATGGTGTATGATCCTTTTAATGTGTTGTTGGATTCTGTTTGCTAGTATTTTGTTGAGGGTTTTTGCACCTATATTCATCAGTGATATTGGTCTGTAATTTTCTTCTTTTGTAGTATCTTTGTCTGGTTTTGGTATCAGGGTGATGGTGGCCTCACAGAATAAGTTTGGGAGTGTTCCTTCCTCCGCAATTTTTTGGAAGAGTTTGAGAAGGATGGGTGTTAGCTCTTCTCTAAATGTTTGACAGAACTCACCTGGGAAGCCATCTGGTCCTGGACTTTTGTTTGTTGGAAGATTTTTAATCACAGTTTCAATTTCATTACTTGTGATTGGTCTGTTCATATTTTCTATTTCTTCCAGGTTCAGTCTTGGAAGGTTATACGTCTCTAAGAATTTGTCCATTTCTTCCAGGTTGTCCATTTTATTGGCATAGAGTTGCTTGTAGTAGTCTCTTAGGGTGCTTTGTATTTCTTCAGTGTCTGTTGTGACTTCTCCTTTTTCATTTGTAATTTTGTTGAATTGGGTTCTCTCCCTCTTTCTCTTGATGAGTCTGGCTAATGGTTTATCAATTTTGTTTATCTTCTCAAAGAACCAGCTTTTAGTTTTATTGAGCTTTGCTATTGTTTTCTTTGTTTCTATGGCATTTACTTCTTTTCTGATCTTTATAATTTCTTTCCTTCTGCTTACTTTGGGTTTTGTTTCTTTTTCTTCCTCTAGTTACTTTAGGTGTAAAGTTAGATTGTTTACTTGGGATTTTTCTTGTTTCTTGAGGTAGGCTTGTATAGCTATAAACTTCCCTGTTAGAACTGCTTTTGCTGCATCCCATAGGTTTTGGATCAACGTGTTTTCATTGTCATTTGTCTCTAGGCATTTTTTGATTTCCACTTTGATTTCTTCAGTGATCCCTTGGTTATGTAGTAACGTATTATTTAGCCTCCATGTGTTTCTGTTTTTTACTTTTTTTTCCCTGTAATTCATTTCTAATCTCATAGTGCTGTGGTCAGAAAAGATGCTTGATATGATTTCAATTTTCTTAAATGTACTGAGGCTTGATTTGTGACCCAAGATGTGATGCATCCTCGAGAATGTTCCATGCGCATGTGAGAAGAAAGTGTAATCTGCTGTTTTGGGATGGAATGTCCTATAAATATCAATTAAATCTATCTGGTCCATTGTGTCATTTAAAGCTTGTGTTTCCTTAGTAATTTTCTGTTTGGATGATCTGTCCATTGGTGTAAGTGAGGTGTTAAAGTCCCCCACTATTATTGTGTTACTGTTGATTTCCTCTTTTATAGCTGTTAGCAGTTGCCTTACGTATTGAGGTGCTCCTATGCTGGGTGCATATATATTTATAATTGTTAGATCTTGTTCTTGGATTGATCCCTTGATCATTATGTAGTGTCCTTCCTTGTCTCTTGTTACATTCTTTATTTTAAAGTTTATTTTATCTGACATGAGTATTGCCACTTTGGCTTTCTTTTGATTTCCATTTGCATGGAATATCCTTTTCCATCCCCTCACTTTCAGTCTGTATGTGTCCCTAGGTCTGAAGTGGGTCTCTTGTAGACAGCATATATATGGATCTTGTTTTTGTATCCATTCAGCAAGCCTGTGTCTTTCGGTGGGAGCATTTAATCCATTCACATTAAGGTAAATATCGATATGTATGGTCCTATTATCATTTTATTAATTGTTTTGGGTTTGATTTTATATTTTTATTTAGATAATTTTGATTTTAAGCATTGATATGCATTAATATAATTTGTACTTTTTAAAAAGTTATATTGAATAACTTTTAGAAAACAAATAAAAAATGATTCTAATTTTTTAATGTTACATTTTCTTAAGTATACCTTTTGATATTAGTATGTTAAATTTTGCCCACTTGTGGACAATTATGTTTTATAATTCAATCCTTTAAAATCATTACCATCAATAGAACAAAAATTATATAAAAGCTGGTTATTATAATCTAGTAATTTCACTAAAATGACATAGAAATAATGTGGAATTAATGTATAACATGTATGAATTGATTCATGTCTGTCCACATTCTGTGATTCATGCAGTCACCACAAGCCCATCAGTCAAAATCCCAGAGGGATGAATAAGCAAATTCATCCATCTTTGATGTACTGGCAAATTTAAATCATAGAAAAGGCACAGGTGCAGTATAAGCCCTAAATTAAATGCCAAGGCATCCACTGAAAAGAGGTGTGCCCTTCAAAGACAGCTATCTCAAGTAAACACACTGCCAGCCACACAACCAGACAAAAAGCCAGCTTGCCTCCCCTTTGTTTTAGAGATCTTGGTTGATTTCCACCAAGATCTTGTTTTTCCTTTTCACGTGCTTGAAATTCCAGCTCTTATGTTTTAAATTCACCAATAAAGAGTGAACCTGTGAAACCGTAGGCCCCCACCCTCCTCCCAAACGCAAGCAGAACCCCATGTGTACTTTCTTTCTACTCATGGCCTCACTGTGTGGCCCCAGGTGTGCCGTGTAATTTCCATATCCTGTAAGTAATAAACCTTTATTTTTTTCAAAGTGACCTTATGGTTATTGTGAAAGGGCATCTTGCAATCATAATAAGAACCTCAAGGGCCAGTCCAACCACAACATTGGTTATTTATAGGCTGAGACTGGCACAAAACAATAAACTTACACACAGTTTTAAAACTTGTTATTATGTGAATCTAAGTATGTGAGTGTGTGTGAAGGCAGAGAGCTAGAACATATATAAGAGCTTGTTTTCTTGGTTTACAGCATATGCATATTTACATATTTAGACAAATGGAAACTGAAGCCTTCATTTGTACTTTTGCCCTGATCCATTCAAATGTTAAGGGTGAGCCTATCTCCTTCCTCCTGTGGAAGAGAATAATATTAAATGTGACTAAACCTAAAGTAATATTTAAAAAGTAGAAAGACACACTATAGAGAGAGAAAAACCACATAATCGCAGCATCATGAAACAAAAGTGCCCATTCTGACAGCTCTATCTTGTAAGAAAGGAATTAAGTCACAGACTTAAGGCAATCTACCAAGAGATCAATGCTTAACCGTGCTCAAAATGCTACAATGGTGAAGGTATGTTGACTCTAATAGATGAATAAAATATTAACATATTAACAATATTGACTTCAAATGTTTGCTAATGGAGTAGTGTATCCTGTAGATGAATGACATCTCCCTCTCTTCCGGTTTAGCATACTCAAAGCTAGGTGAAGTTACAGTAAACTGCACCTTTACACCAATGACCTAGAATTAAAACGTAAATCCATGCTCTTTCTGGCTCTCTCCATAGATTACAAACCTGGGCTCTTCCACACATCCAAAGCCAAATCAACCAGATACAGAGTGATTCTCAACACCTCTGTTTTTCTTACCTACAGCGTCCAAATTCAGTCGGTCAGCAAGTTCCTACTTCGTAACATTCTTTTATTGAGACTCTTCATCACTGTCTCTATAACGAAATTCTCATGATTGTTGCCTGATCTATTATAACAATCCCCTATCTCACCTACTCTCTGTAGTTTCACCTCTCTGAACGATTCACCATCTATCCTCCTGTTGTTGAACAGTGCTTCTTCTACAGTGTGGTTCCCATGTCAGCAGCATAGCACAGGAATTTGTTAGACATGCAAATTCTTGGGTTCTACCCCAGTCCTACTGAGTCAGAAACTCTGGAGGTGGAGCCCAGCCATCTGTGTCCCAACAAGCCCTCCAAGTGATTACCATGCATGCTAAAATTTGAAAACCAAAGTTTTAAAGTGATATTTTAAAAAGGCAAAACCAATCATGTCACTTGCCTGCTTGAAACTCTTTTAACAATTCCCTACCATATAAAGGATAAAGTCCAAGTTCTTAGGAAGATGTATAATGCCCTTTTCTGTTCTAGTTTTTCAGTCCTCTTTCCACTTCCTCCCTCCCACCCAGTGTTTTAGTCATCTGAACATTTTGAAATATTCTAAATGCACCCTGCTTTTTATGCCTTTTCCTAGTGCACCTCTTCCCACACACAATTTATCCACCTGGAAGAGTTCTATTCATCTTTCCAGATCCACATCAAATGTCCCCTTTTGTACAATGATTTCTGACGGCTAATTTCGATAACTTACTTACAGCCTATTTCCATTCTTTCAGGCCCACCTACATAATTTTCCTGAATTAACATTTTTAGATATCCAGCTCTTAAGAAAGAAATGCAGTCTGTTTACTGGGTACAAAGAGACAAAAGGTAGAGATAATAATGGTATTGCTTATTTCATCTCCTCTGCTCCCACCCTCTTTCAAGAGTTAAAGATGGTCATCCGTCTCCTGGAATAGTTGTGGCTCCTTGAGGATACCGGTTGCTTCTCCCAGACATTGGCTCAACTGTTTAGTAGTGATCCCACCCCTACATTTGCAGGACCCAAGGCAGGAGTACAAGTGGAGGCCCACATACCACATGACTAAATATAAAAGTTATAAATAAAAATAAGAAGCTCAATAAAATACGTTCTATCATTGTTACCTTAAAAAATAATTTCTTAATGACAAATCAAAAGTATATGTAAAGCAAGGATTTTTAGATGCCTAAAGTTGGCAAAATATCAAAGACACTAAATTTAATATTCACTGAACATACCTGGATTTTCTGTTGATGAGATGGCAATGTTTATATGAGTAATAAAACAAACAGTTCATAAACTCTTGTGTGTGTAGTCCATAAAATTTATATTTCTTGCCTTTATCAAAATATTACGTTGGTTTAATCAAGATTTTCAACTAATTTGTGTATTACTGACAGTGATAACCCAAAGGATTTAAAATAAAATGGAATTTTAATGAAATGGCAGAAAATGCAAATATATTTTATCAAAAAGTAATATAAGTACTCAAAAATAAAATTACTTTTGTTTTAAAACTCCTTTCTCTTAAAAATTCAAAATTTCCTATTAAAGTAAAAAAGATGTATGTAATATCAAATTTCAATTTCAGAATATTTCATTAAAGCTGATATTTTTATCTTTAAAATCTTTAAGTCTCATAGCTTGCCATCTGCTTGCCAGTATAAAGAATTGATAGCATGTTTCATTCATGTCTTCTCTAGTCTTACACATGTGCAAATTTAAGAGTAATATGAATGGTTTAATAATGCAATACATATCTTAGTCACCATGTGAAAATACTATAATTTCTATATACTTTCAAATCCACCAATGAAACATGAAAAGAATCAAGAAAATTGACGTTCACTTCTACTTGGGGAAACAATTCTTGGTTATACAAGGATTTTGTGCATTTATTCCAAGGGAAAGAATCTGAAAGTTTATCACTTCTCTTACACTGTTTAAATCCACTCTCCACTCCCCCATAATGCAAAGCAAGATGTCTATCTCCAATTGACATGCAGAGCAGTTCAACCTGAATGCTTTCTTGGCATTTGAACTCTACTGTCATTTGCTTTGATGATGTAGGAAGTGACACAGAGGACTTTTTCCTGGGGCCTGAGTCCTATTAATCATGAAGTGGCTGTTTAGAGTTATAGATTGCATTGAGCCAGTTCTAAAGGCCAGATACCAGGTGAGAAGCATTTATGTTGTGTGTCTGTGATATGTGTGGCCCTCTAACACACAGGGCCCAAGACAGAGACCCTTTTTCCTTGGTTCTAAGTGAGGTACTAATTAGATGTTTGGTGTCCTCATCCTAGCCAGAACCAGAGGAGTAAGGTTGAGTTTTAAGGTGCTATCCTAAGGGAATAACTCTGATACATCTAGGAGTTAGAACTTTTATACATTTGCAGTGTCTCATCCAGCTTTGATCCATCAGAGCAAAAACAACAACAACAAAAAAGCTTTTATCTTCTAGTCACCCCCATGCCAAAAGATTGTTATATCAAAAGAGGGAGTCTCATTTTTGTCTTAGCTGTCTTCTAAGTGGAGGTAGACAAGACAGAACTCATTATATTCTGAGATTTATATTTAAAGTTTTATGTTTAATATTTAATAAAATATGTTCATGTTTAATAAAGCAGCATAGTTTTGTGATTGAGTTTAATAAAATATGTTCATGTTTAATAAAGCAGCATAGTTTTGTGATTGAGTTCTTTGGTACAGTTATCATTTGATTCATCGTGTTTGAGCCAAAACGTACCCACTACACATCATCACTATATGACTTTCATGTCTCTGTGGCCACAGATATGAAGGGAATGTGAAAGGGATATAGAAATTTGTAGGGGAATATTTTCATATATAGGTAGTGTGATAGTTAATTTCATGTATCAACTTGGCTAGGCTATGGTGCCCACTGTTGGTCAAACAATTGCCTAGCTGTTGCTGTAGAGGTATTTCTCATAGATGTGACTAACACCATCAGTTGACTTTAGATAAAGGAGATTACCCTTGATAATGTGGGTGGGCCTCATAACCATTAGTTGGAAGCCTTGTGAACAAAAGTAAGTTTCCTAAAGAAGAAGGAATTCTGCCTCAAGACTGTAAGATAGGAATCCTGCCTAAGTTTCCAGTCTAACAGCCTGGCCTACAGATTTCAGACTCAAGACTGCAACATCAACTCTTGCCTCAGTTTCTAACCAGTCTGTCCTATACCTTGAGGACTTCCTAGCCCCAACACCCACATAAGCCAACTCCTTCTGGAGAACCCTGACTGATACAAATGGATGTTTCCATCATCTTGTTTTATCTCAATCCCCAAAGTTACATAATCACCAAGAAAAAATAAACATACGTGTGTACTATGTACCTTCTCTCTTTACCTTCCATGGTATATTGTAAAAACACTGTCTTTAGAATTTATGGCATTAATATTGTAATAATATATTTAAAAGTCTGTCTCCTACTCTAGACTGTGAGTTCCTTATGTGCAGAGGCTGTGTTATTCATTGCATTTCCCAAGGCTAGAAATTGCCAGTCACTTAATAAATGCTTGATAAATGTCTGCCAAGTGTTAGATAAGCAAAATTAATGTTACCTAGATCAGGTGGCATGTGGCAGAGGATAGGAGTAAGGGATGGTGGAAGAAAAAAGGGAAAGAAAGGAGAGAAAGGGAAAGAGGAAGAGGGAAGGGGAGAAAGAGAGAGAGACAGGGAAAGAAAGAAAGGAAGGAAGGAAGGAAGAGAGAGAGAGGAAGAAAGAAAGGAAAGAAAGAAAGAAAGAAAGAAAGAAAAAAAGAAAGAAAGAAAGAAAGAAAGAAAAAAAGAAAGAAAGAAAGAAAGAAAGAAAGAAAGAAAGAAAGAAAGAAAGAAAGAAAGAAAGAAAGAAAGAAAGAAAGAAAGAAAGAAAGAAAGAAAGAAAGAAAGAAAGAAAGAAAGAAAGAAAGAAAGAAAGAAAGAAAGAAAGAAAGAAAGAAAGAAAGAAAGAAAGAAAGAAAGAAAGAAAGAAAGAAAGAAAGAAAGAAAGAAAGAAAGAAAGAAAAAGAAAGAGAAAGAAAAAGAAAGAAAGGCAGGAAGGAAGGGAAGAAGGGAGGGAAGGAGGGAAAAGAAAAGAAGAGAAAAGAAGTCTCCGCAAGGTAAGACACCACATGAGATGGTATTCAGCCAGGTTTCCCAAGCTCTCAGCAGTCTCAATCACCTCTTTCTCAGCGACTTTGATAACCCTGGCTGAGGAACTTGGTACCTGCAAACAATTAACTTTAAAAGCCAACGGGTGATTTCCTTAAAAGAATGCTGACCATTTGATTTGCTGACAGCAGCTCTAGATTCTCTGATAACTCAGCCATGGCTTCTACCTTTGTCCTTATGAACACAGGCTGCAATTGTGAGTAATGAATGAGAAGGTAGCCAGCGTGTGATTGTTTTAACAGTGAAACTTGTAATCAGCTTTATGTCATGATCGTATATTACAAATAGGACCAAAAAGTCTTTCCAAGTTATGAATAAAAGCATAAGCAAGCCAACAAGTGGTAACTGGCATAGCACTTTTTAGTTTCCCTAAATGTCTGTTGAATGAAGAGATACAAAAATGCTTTCACCTGTATTAACCTGTCTTTTTTTGCTCTCTGCACCTATCATCCCATTACCGAAGGCAGAATCCTGGGAATGATTCTGAAGTTCTCTTTCCCCTATATCAATACTTCTCAAATGTTTCCTTATTGTCCTATTTTGTTTACTTATTTCTTTTCAGTGAAATGGCAGCCTGATGGGTTTCCCTGGTGTTAGTCTTAGGTATCACCTATTCTATAACATCAACATCACTGCCTGTGTCCTCTTTCCAAAATAGAAACATTATTTCATTTTCGTGTTCAAATTTTTCAATAGTTCCCAATTGCTAACTGAATATAGTGGGATCAAATCTTACAGTTAAGTTTTAAGGAAAAAAGGCAAAAACCACATTTTACTCAAAATTAACACTAAATATGCCTTAAATTGCCAAACAAATATAGTATATTCCCCAATATATATGAAACCCTGTACAGTAATACATGTATTTGCATATACAGTAATTTAAAATCTATTATAAAGAAAATGTAAACTTCATGAGGGCAGAGATTTTCATTTGTTTTGTTCACTGATATAGCTCAAGGGCCTAAAATAGGCTTATTGTATAGCAGGCAACGAATAAATACTTGTTAAATGAATAGGGGAATTCACTTTAAAGAATACTATTTAGGACTTCCATGGTGGTACAGTGGTTAAGAATCCGCCTGGCAATGCAGGGGACACAGGTTCCATCCCTGGTCCGGGAAGATTCCATATGCTGCAGAGCAACTAAGCCTGTGCGCCACGACTAATGAGCCTGCGCTCTAGAGCCCATGAGCTACAACTACTGAGCCCACATGCCACAACTACTGAAGCCCACGCACCTAGAGCCTGTGCTCCACAAGAAGAGAAGCCACCGCAATGAGAAGCTCGCACAATGCAATGAAGAGTAGCCCCCACTTGCCGCAAATAGAGAAAGCCCATGCGCAGCAACAGACCCAACGCGGCCAAAAATAAATAATTTATTTAATTTAAAAAAAAAGAATACTATTTAAATTTCTTTCACTCGCTCGCGCGCTCTCTCTCTCTCTCTCTAATAACACATATACCACCAAAATAACACAAATTAAGTCTGTGTGTGATGCTACATCAGTAAATTTACATTTCTTTCTACATACTACATACAGTCTTCCACGATCTATGCTATCAGTCATGCTTTTGTACTTAAAGCTTCAGTGTACCAAATCACTCAACGTTCTCCATAAATGCTGTGCTCTCACCTATATCTTTGCACTTTGATCCTTCAAGCCAATTTAGGTGTCCTATGCTCTTGAAGAACTTTAGTTTTCCTCTAATTTAAGTATTTATTAAATATTTTAAATGAATTGCATTTTATTGTTTTCTTGTGGATCTTCCTTCTTGATCAGATTCTAAAATCCTTGAGTGTAAAATTTATGTCTCTTTTAACAGTTGTTTCCACAGCACAGTGCCTGGCATATTGATAGACGTATATGGAGTTTCTGACTTATATTAAGTGTATATCTGTGTGTTGATCTCTATATCTGTTGTGCTGAGCACGATCCCTTACTCATGCTGGGTGTTCCTTCTAGTTCCATCATGGCCAGGTATGTTACCTTAGACAAGTCATGTAAACATTCTGACCTTATGTTATTATTATCTGATAATACCTGTTCTGCTTTTTAGGAGCAAAAGATATACTCAAATTTTTGGAATGAATAAAGAGCGAATAATTTTGGTATCAAAGTTAGACTGCAGTAAGCATCCTTTGGTTCAGTACTCAGGCCACTGTTAGCAGCTTCAACACACGGGACATACATGGTACCACTTCAGAAAAACTTCTATGCCCAGAAATATTGCAAAGAGACCAGGGTAACCGGCAGCTGGATGACCCTGGAGAATATCTGCAGCAGCAGTGCCTGGTGATGCTCGTATGTAGTTTGTAGAAAACAGACTGCTGTGAGGAGGTCAGCAGGACATATTGTGAGACTTTTTCCTGTGTAAATGTGTGCCTCCCAGGTGGCTGCTTGAGATGATAGAGCGGGCTTGGCTGTGAGAAAGGGGAGAGATGTTCTTTGGCCTCAATGGTAGCAGCTGAGCACAAGTATAATTAGATATTAATCTTTAGATTCATACATTTCAACTCACATCCCAGGTAGGAATGTGAGTTCAGGCATTTAGAAAGCTTTTTCACAATGAGGGCCAAAGGAACAGATGAAAGCAGAAGGGTGGAGGGGAAAGAAAGTTTCCTGCTGGTTAACTCATTGCTAACATACAAACATATGTGTATGCATATGTACAAATAAAAATAAAAGCTCTGTGAAGAACACCGCTGTTCAAGCATTAAATGTTTCCTCTGATTTAGGTGTCATCACGCTAGCAAAAATTCTGGAAAGACTTTCTCTCTCCTCACGCTACCCTCAATAAAAAAAAGGGAGCAAAAAAGAAACAGAAATGAGCTCCTTACTATTAGGACTTTCTGGAAATAGAGATAAGTCGAGGGACTATTCTGAAAGTGAGAAGGTAAAGATAGTCATTTCTGATGCCCGCCCCCTCCCGTCCTGCCAATCATCCACTGTATTTGTCTGGATCCCATAACCTGCTTAACAAACAGAGAACAAAGCAAAACTTCAGCTTCGGGACAACAAGGACATACCAACCTTTCACCTGCAGCAAGATGCTAGGGCTGCTGCTGTGCAGGTTGGGCTGGCCTCTGGGGCAAAACTGTGCGCCAGGCTGCCTTCACCAGAATGAGAATTCACAACACGGCCCTCCTCTCAAGTGACTGAGGAAAGCTGAAGGAAGGCAGGCAAAGCAGATCTTTTCCAGGAACCTCTCAGGCCCTAGCTTCCCATCATGAGGGTTGACTAGGACCTGCGGTAAGTGACTTGCTTACCCCAAGCTAAGGCCTAACAGGCTAACTTGAAGAAAAGAAGAGTCCCTTGTCAGCCTGGGGTCAGACTCACAGAGATTTTTACTTAATTGGCCTGAGATAGGGTCCCTAGACTTTTTAAACTGCTCTCCAGGTTAGTCAAATGTACAGACAAGATAAAGAAATACTGGGTTATAGGGCCAGCATGAGAGCCAGAGTGAGATTTCAGGCACCTGGCCTGCAAAACAGAGCCAGACTAACGGCTTTCCTGGTGGAAAGAAATCCAAGTGGGTGAAATGCATTTTCAGAAAGGTGAAAATGAATGGTTTATGAATGAGGCAGCTTGATCTACAAAAAAAAAAGTGATAAATTTCTAGAGCAATGGTTTTCAAAGGTGTGCACTCCAGAGGTTGTGCAAGATGACCCATAAGGATATGGAAGAAAATAATTGAATTTATTTATATTTTCTCCCCATTATTTATTTTCCTTCTGTGTATGTTTTAATCTATACCCAACTTATTAATATGATACTGTATATTATTTACAAATTTAAAAAATATGTATTAAGCTGTATCCTCAATAATATTTTATTGTTAGGCATGAATGATTTTAAAAGTTTGGAAACCACCGTTCTAAAGAAAGACCATCATTCTTCACTGTAGTCTGCTGAAAAATCTGTGAAACTTGTCAGATTCAGAGAGGAACTAGCCAATTCCTCCACCCAAGTGCCTGGTAAGAATGATAAATATCTTGCTATTAAAAAGAAACAAAACAAAACAAATCATAAGCCCAAAGAGGGCAAAAGAGGCTGTTCTGCTGGGGGATAGTGGTGAGGCCATGGAAACAAGGTGGAAGCAGCAGGAGGGCCTCTTCATCACTACTATAAACAACAGTAGCAACAGAAGAAATAATTGTTACTACATACTGAATCCCTAGTAAGGTTGGGCATTGTGTTCACCACTTTTCCAGCATTACCATTAATCCTCATAATGACATGCCCATTTTACAGATGAAGAGAAAAAGCTCCAAGACAATAAGTGGTACAGGGATACTTTACTCCAAAGCCAATGTTCTTGACACTATGTCATTCTCTCAACAGTATGGGTCATGAGTGACATTAGGAAACAGTGAGAGCAGATACATATTATAGTACTTCAGGACATTATAATCTGACCAGGTTATATTTATCAGCTTTTTTTTTCTTTTAATTAAAATCCTAAACTAGACATACAGATGACTAACAGGCTTACAAAAAGATGCTCAACATCACTAATTATTAGAGAAATGCAAATGAAAACTACAATGAGATATCACCTGACACCGGTCAGAATGGCGAACATCAAAAAGTCTACAAAAAACAAATGTTGGTGAGGATGTGGAAAAAGGAACCACTTTGACACTGTTGGTAGGAATGTAAACTGGTGCAGCCACTGTGGAAAACAGCATGGAGGTTCCTCAAAAAACTAAAAATAGAACTACCATATGATCCAGCAATTCTACTCCTAGGCAGATATCTGAAAAGAATGAAAACACTAACTCTAAAAGATACATATACCCCAATATTCATAGCAGCACTCTTTACAATAGCCAAGATATGGAAGCAACCCAAGCATCCATCAACAAATGAATAGATTAAGAAGATGTGGTGTATCTATCTATCTATCTATCTATATATATGCAATGGAATATTACTCAGACATAAAGATGAATGAAATTCTGCCACATGCCACAATGTAGATGGACTTAAAGAACATCATGCTTAGTGAAATAAGTCAAACAGAGAAAGACAAATACTCAAATACTGTATATTATCACTTACATGTGGAATCTAAAAACGAAAACAAACAAATGTATATAACAAAACAGAAGCAGACTCACAGATATAGAAAAGAAACTAGTGGATACTAGTAGGGAAAGGGAATGCGGGAAGGGCAAAATAGGGATATAGGATTAAGAGATAAAAACTACTATGTGTAAAATAGATAGGGGCTTCCCTGGTGGTGCAGTGGTTGAGAGTCTGCTGGAAAAAAAAAAAAAAAAAAAAAAAGATAAGCAACATGGATCTATTGTACAGCACAGGGAAATACAGCCATTGTTTTGTATTAACTTTAAATGGAGTATAATCCATGAAAACATTGAATCTCTATACTGTATACCTGAAACTAATACAATATTATAAATCAACTATACTTCAATAAAAAAAAAATTCCTAAACCTTGGCCAGTATCTTTGTAAATAGGGAATTGGTGCTGGCTTCCTAAACTATCAAGTAGAGAGTCAGGATTCCTTCAATTGTGAGTTTGACATCCAAGTTAAGAGAAGTGTGACATCCACTATGAGACTCAGGCCCTCAAGCCAAAGGTAATTCTTTCCATTACAAGGGAAAGCAAAGTTTATCAACTCCCTCTCCCAAACATGCACACATCTTTAAGTACACCCTGTCCCTGTATTCACCCTTTTCAGAGACCTTCTATCCAAACTTGTGGCTCTAAAAGCACTGATAGCAACAGTGAACTTCTGAGGGCACTTCTCTAGAGCTATCTTCATTTTAAGCCTTTACTCATAGGCACAACGGTGAACTTGAAGGGAATTTGAAATATCAGCAGAGCAGTAAGGGTCATAGGTGTCCTGAAGGAAAAGTGTAGCTGTTGAATAGATCCAGACTTGGCATCAATCCCTCTTCAGGTCTGAGGGCTGTGTAACCCCAGCAAGGTCAACATCCCTTCTGTTTAATCACGGTGTGAGACCAGGTGATTTCTGGTCTTTTCTGCTCTAACATTCTAGGTTCTTGGTCACTCCCTTTGATTTTAATGACTTGCTCTTTGTTCTGCTCCTGTCTAGCAAGAAAAAAAAATAAAGTAAAAGGACGGCTTAGAAAGGAGTGAACCAAACAGACCATTACTTTTAACTATTTGGATATAAAATCAGCTGTTTCTTTCTTTATGAGGGTATTAGCTACATGACACTTGTTTTTAGAAGTACACATTTTCTCGTTTCAATTTTTGGACTTTTTTGAAGTATTCAATACTTTTATGACCATCGGGAAGATGCTGATGCCATTGTTGCTTTTTGTTGCATCACACAGCCAAAAACACTGAGATCTTGTTCCTGGAGTAACAAAAGGTGTCTCTTCAAAAAAAGAAGCACAGAATCTGTCAAAATATGTCTCCTGTCTGAAGACATTTGCCAACCTCAGAGCTTCTGGCTTAGCTCCTTTGCTCAAACCTACAGGGAAAAGTCTTAGCAGTTCTTTCTACTGTCAAATGGAATATGAGTATGTATATCCAAAGCTACAAATCTCCAAGTCCCATGTGAACACTTCAATTTATCTTTGCAATATCAATAGCCTTATGACACAAAAAGAGATTAGATGAGAAGCAGACTTCACATGGGCAAGCTGGTTTGTTAACACACAGTGGGCATCTGATGTTTCCTCTCTCAGTTAAAAAATTAAAAATAAAAATATTTTGTGAGCAGATTGTTTTTTTGTAGTATGCGGGCCTCTCACTGCCGTGGCCTCTCCCATTGCAGAGCAACAGGCTCCGGACGCGCAGGCTCAGCGGCCATGGCTCACGGGCCCAGCCACTCCGCGGCATGTGGGATCTTCCTGGACCGGGGCATGAACCCGTGTCTCCTGCATCAGCAGGCAGACTCTCAACCACTGCGCCACCAGGGAAGCCCAACAGCAGATTGTTTTTTAAACCAACAAAATTTCTCCTGGGCTTACCGGAACTTCCTCCTCACCTCAGTCCCACCACTGCCTTCATTCCCCTTTTCAGCTCCCATCTCATCCCAGCTCAATTCTTCCCTGCTGGTCTCTCTCCTCCACACATCTACTAAGGTGGCTTGACTGTTGAAATTCCCCTGCATGCCCAGGATCATTTCAGGCTCCTAGTTAATCCTCACTGGTTCAGCAAGCATACTGGCAGGTCTGTCTATAGGACGTATTAGGAGGACTTGGAATTAAGTTGTTTCAAACTAAATCTGGGATTTACAGTCCCAGAGCCCTGAGTTTCCATGGAGCCCTTGAGTTGCACTGTGCTAGAATTCAGCCACATGTTGGGCCAGATTTCAGGCCACAGTATCTGCCTTGATCCCTGATCCAGAACTTGCCTGATGACTCTCCTTCTAGCCTAGTTTCTTTCTAGAATTGAAGCCTACATTTAACCAAGTCCTTCTGTCTTGTTTCTTATATTTTGTCCAGTTTTTGCCTAGACAAGAGAAGATTCCAGGGTTGGAGTGGGGGAATCTGTTCCCTGTATTCCAGATCATCGTCTGGAGGCCCTGACAGCTGTCACAACGCTGCTTCATCTCTTCCCAGTCTACTGCCTGGCATCTTTCCACATGCTGCCATACCCACCAGACTGTACCATCTAGGATAAAGACTTGGAACATAGTGTCTCAACTTCTTGTCACAGCCAAGCTCTACAGCTACATTACATTCCCTCATCTTTGGCAACAACCTGTTACCAACATGCTTGGAGGCTGAGCCTACTCTCAGAAAATCTTTGTGTTATTCCCTCCATTCTTCTGACAAGAGGTTCTAGGTGTATTTGAATCAGTAATAAATTCCTGTTCAAATCTTACTTCTTACATTAAGTATAATAATATTGGTCTTCTAGGTCAGGAATGGCACACTGGAAGCCTGATCTAGTCTATCAAAGTACTTCTTTAGGAAATCCATTTGTATTCTTTAAATACCCAAAGAGCCATAGGCTCCGCCATTCTCCATCACCTTATACCTCACTTTTCCATGGAGGGAGGGGTATTCTTACCAGCTTAGCCTTTAAGGGCATTTACATTTTTTAACCATTCTGCAGGACTTCTAACCGCTTCTCACCTATCTCACTACTTTCATTGTTTCTTTCCCTTCTACCTTCATATTCCAACGTACCTAAGTGAATTTTCACCAGGCTGTTGGTCAGGGAGGGCACCCACACTGTTCATCTATACATCATAAGAGCTACATCTGAAGACGAAACCCACTGAAATCTACCTGCTCACAGTAGATGGCCTGAATCCCCATCACACACACTGTCTGAGGAAGCAACAGGATTTATCCCATAAAACCCTTTGTCCCTGCTTATTTTAGTCACCTTAAGAAGCCCAGGACTCATCAGGCTATGCAAATTATCTAATCTTATCCAGTTTCAAACCCCTACTTAACTACTCACAAGCCTTCCACCATACCCTCTGGAAACCACTAGCAAAATCTTCTGAACATTCCTTTCAACAATTTGTTCTAACATCTGATTGCCCCTTAAAGATACCTCCTACAGACCTCTCAAAGGGTGGCCTATTTTCCCTTCTAAACTTCTCTGCTATTGGCCTATAGATGGGTGGGTTACGTCCCCTTCTTTTCACTTCCCAAATATTTTTTCCCTCTTCTCCAAACCCTCAAAGTTGCTTTGAATCTTGATCCATCAGACTTTATAGGAACAACTTCGACCTCTCACTGTCAGTTACGTCCTTATGCTCCCTCTACAGTGATTGCCATGGAAGAAGGGACTGGATCTGACTTACTCACTGCTGATTTTACAGACCTTAGATCATTGCGTACCACATAATAGATCATCAGTAAATATTTCTAAAGGAAGTAATTGAATAAAATTCATCCAATGGACCTTCCTCCCTTACCTTGATCTCCTAAGTCAATACCCTCTTGTGTCAAAGTTCCTACTCCAGTCACCAAACGTGGTGACTACCTCCTTAAGCTAAGAATCCTCAAATAGCTGCCCAGGACCATGCCAATCCTTGACCTCACAGCCACACGTGTTATAACTGGGCACCTCTTGTCTGGAAACTACCTCCTTCAGCGTCTGAATCCTTACTTCTTCCTTCTCTAACTGTTCCTTTTCTTCCCCATTTTGATGCCCTTACTGCCAGCTAAGTGTTCTCAGTGTTTTGTCCTTAGATGTTTCCTGTTCCATCTTTTCACTCTCTCCTTTGGTGACAGCATCCAATCCCATGAATGAAACATAAATCTGTGTTTTTAGCCCCACTTTTTATTGTATGTTCCAATCAATCACTCCATGGGAGATAACTATAAATGTATCCCACTAATATTTCAGATTGAACAAGTTTAAATCAAACTTACTATTTTCCTTCCTGACTTGGCCCTTTTTCTGTTCTCCTATGTCTCATAATGAAATCCTAATGCTCCTAGTCACCCATATTTGAAATTCCATAGTCATCTTGAATTCCTCCTTCTTCCTTTCCCTAATACCCAATTAGCTGTGTAATCTTGTCACTACTACCCGGAAGTCTCTGATGTTAACTTCATCTTTCCACTCTGCAATCACTCCCAACTGGGACTTTATCTCTTGGATAGACTACCCGAATACCCTATCCTTCTTGAGAGAAATTGGTTTTCCCAGAGTACATCTTTGATTTTGTCACTTCCCTTCCTCAAAAACCTTCACAATTGTCCCATTATCTATAAAATACACCCCAAACTCTTCAGAAAGGGCCTCCAGAATTTGGTTACAATTACTTTTCTAGAGCTCTTTCTCGTTTCTTTTTTTCCTTTACTTTATTCTTTCGGTTTAAGCAACAAATTTTTCTCTACTATTCCCAGTTTAGGCACAAAATTTTTCTCTCTTTCCACTGCTGCTCTTGTAGCTTTGTTTACTTTTCTTTTTTTTTTTTTTTACACTTATCTTTCCCTACCACAACCCTACCCAATGCCTCAACTTTGGAAGCAATGGCATTAAAACTAACACTTCAAATTATACCCTTGTGCACACACACAGGCCTAAAGCACTTTGTCTTATGGACACAGGGCACGACTGTGCCAAGAGCCAAGGCCATCAAAAACATCCTAAAGGCCAGTTCACTACACAGGACCTTCTACAGCTATCTTACTTACGAATTCTGGATAAAAACAAATCCCATCAGGGACTAGAATGGTGACCCTGCTTGTGAATAATGACATGCATGCAGTGCCCTGGGATGGTTACCAGAAAACAACAGCATAAGTTAATAGCCTGTGTTGTCTCCTAACTGCCCATTGCCAGCAATAGGTTTTGCTCTATATAGTCTGGATTCCCAGTTTCAAGGGTCTTCACTCCTATCAGGCAGAATTCTGTAATGAGAACAAGCTGAGAAGGGAATGATACAGGCAACAAGCCAAAAACCAAGTTGTGTTAGAACAGCCTAGTCAGGGAAGCAGGAAACAAATAATTGAAATTAGAAAAAAAAACTAGATTTTCAGAGGCGGGAGCAGTATCATAAATCAGACTTGAAAATTTAATTTGAGGGCTTTTCTCCTCCTTGCATCATATTTTTTTCCCTCCTAGAGTTGTGCTGCAGGCCTGAACAGAGGAAGTGGAATGTAATTAATCAATGTGAATCTGCTTCATTAATGGATTGCTACTCCCTGTGTTTCCTCTAGTCAAGAATGTTTCTAAAACTGTTATTTGGCAACAATGCTACACACAGTCTGGATAATGGTCCATGGCAGGAGAACAAACACTGCGATACTTGCTTGAAGAGAACACATGTCTGCTGCTGACTGATGGAGAAACTAAGTTACTTAGCTCATTAAATGTTCTGCCTACAAATAGTACTCATGCTTTTTAATCAATTGACATTTGTCCAATCAAACCTGATTTCTCACAACGATTAAATACTGGGATTTTGCCTCAAGACAGTGAGATACGAAGTTCCCTTTGCAGTTCACAAATGATCCTAAAACCCCTAGAAAACACACATGTATGTGCATCTCTATACCAACAGCAAATATACCATTAATCTGTACTAATAAAGGGGAACAGCAGGCTAATCATAACTCATTTATATTTGGCTCTGAAATGTGTTATGCGGTTTTGGGCAGAGATTTACCTTACTAATATGTTTTACTTAAATTAATAATACAGTTAAGTTGCATTCCCTTAGCACATACCAGTTGACAGTGAGAAGTAGTATGCTAAGTGATGAGGGGGAATCATCTTGAAATTTAAAGCATCTCTGAATAATCTGTGTGTATGTGTGTTGACACTGTACATACATTTAGCATAAAAATCCTCAACATATGAGGAAGAGCTAAAATTACGTGTGAAAATTCCTGTCACTTATTATGTGACAAATTCACATTGTCACTGTTTCTCTGCAGAGAACAATGATGAGAACGAAAAGAGAAACACTTCGTCTGAGACTAATAAATTAGCAAGTT
The DNA here is from genome assembly GCF_003031525.2 of Neophocaena asiaeorientalis asiaeorientalis. Taxonomy (NCBI): domain Eukaryota; kingdom Metazoa; phylum Chordata; class Mammalia; order Artiodactyla; family Phocoenidae; genus Neophocaena; species Neophocaena asiaeorientalis. The sequence goes on along the minus strand of NW_020175320.1, from coordinate 3,476,417 downwards.
AAACCTTTAATCAACAAACGTGTACGGTGCCTACTTTATGCTGAGTACTATGGTCAGCATTGTGACAAGGTTGGAAGAAATATAGTCTATTTTCTGCTTCAAGATGGAAAAATCTGGAGGGAGAAATATGAAGAGACCCATTCCTCATACACTCTAGTTGTAAATTGCCTTGTTTCTACAGATAGTCACTCTCTTATAACATCTACGGACCTGGATTGCTGATGTGGGAGAGACAATAGTAATTAATGGGTTTACCTTTGAACAGAGTCAAGGAAGGTGAGATGGGGTATCTGATTTCCCAGTAAATCAAGTTTATAAGCACAATAGACCCATGTATCCTTGATGAAGCTCTATGAAGTGCAGCTTTAACTCTCTTCCCCCATTCTAGAACCAAGAGTTAGTAATAGTATCCTCCAGCAATTCTATACTGGCATAAACACATTGCTTAGTTGCTCCACTTATGATACCTTCCCAGACAAACCCAGACAGTTGGTCATCCGGGCAGAATGAAGACTCTAATGTCCTTTAGCTGAGTAAAGTACCTGATAATATAATGTTGATCTACCTGCTTTTGGAAATAATCTCTCAAAATTGGATATGGAAAGCAAATCTCACTTGTTTTGCTATTCACAGGCATGTTAATTTAAGAGATTGTAATATAATGGTTTTAACCTCTCTCACTTTTAGTATAAGCATTGCATAAGACCTTTGCAAGTTCAGCTAAGAAATACTAGTGAGTCCCTTCTATTATTTTTTTCATGATTAGTTAGTCCTTTGGGCCAATATATATTCATTGTTACCATTATGACATAGGAGAAAAAGAAAAACAACAGAGTTAGACTTAAATTTCTTCTAAACTTCTTTCTTTATGAACTTGGACAAATTACTCAATTTTGATGAGTAATATATATAGACTGATATCCACATTATACTGTAGTCATAAGAGTTAGAAACTCCATATGTTAAATACTTTACCAAGTGCTTTATGGACTTCCCTAGTGGTGCAGTGGTTAAGAATCCACCTGCCAATGCAGGGGACACGGGTTCGAGCCCTGGTCCAGGAAGATCCCACATGCCATGGAGCAACTAAGCCCATGTGCCACAACTACTGAGCCCACGTGCCACAACTACTGAAGCCTGCACACCTAGAGCCTGTGCGCCACAAGAGAAGCGACCACAATGAAAAGACCGCACAACAGAAACAAAGACCCAATGCAGCCAAAAATAAATAAATTTTAAAAAGAAAAGAAAAGAAAGGCATGGATTAAGACGATAAAAAGTCTTTAAAAAAAAAGTGCTTTATTATTCTAGGAATATCCCCTTTCTTTGCGTAGAGCCACACTTTGATTCTTTTTAGTTGCAGTGACAGAAATTTTAGGACACAAAAATCAGAGACTTGTCAAAGGAGGCTCTTTTCATAGGATAAAACAGGAGATTAGCAAAAACTAAAAAATAAATAAATGATATAATTAAATAGCTAAAGCGTGTAATTCAATAGCTTATTAATACATAAAAAGTAGATACTGGGCCTCCCTGGTGGCGCAGTGGTTGAGAGTCTGCCTGCCGATGCAGGGGACACGGGTTTGTGCCCCAGTCCGGGAAGATCCCACATGCCGTGGAGCGGCTGGGCCCGTGAGCCATGGCCGCTGAGCCTGCACGTCCGGAGCCTGTGCTCCACAGCGGGAGGGGCTGCAACAGTGAGAAGCCTGCGTACCGCAAAAAAAAAAAAAAGTATATACTGATATTAAGTTCAATAGAAATGAACACTATGGCATGGCTTTGAAAAGCTAAATCATTAGGGCAAATTAATAAAGTGCCTGTGGAAGTGAGATGATAGTCTCATAATCCAGTATGCTACCTGCGCCAATGCAGGAATACTACATTCCAATCTGAGTGTCATATGGAGGGGAAGTACCAAAAAGTAAACTGCAGAGTATTCAAGAAGAGTGTTTCTGACAAGGAAAGAGCCAAAAGTAACCACTGAAGGGACCTCAAATTTTACCTTGGAGAGGAGGGAGCATATAGCTGACTGCAATATATCTCAAGGGACATCATGGGGAAGAACCCTAAATGATACAGTAACACTTACTAGGTAGACAGATTTTTTTTTTTTTTTTTTATGTAAGTGTAGAAGAGTCATCTTTTTAGAAAAAAGCATGGATATGGATATGGGACCCAACAAATCCACCTGCCAATGTTTCACCTCCCATTATGCAGCAATGTGACACTGGACATTAAAATTCTCTGAACTTTTATTTTTTATAAACTGTAAATCATGTTAACACAATAAGGTTGGTATAAGGATTAAGCGAGGGAAGACGTATAAAAGCACTAGAGTAATGCTCTGTACTCAAATAGATGCTTGATGAGAATCTGTTTCCAACAGTCCGATGTGAAAGATGTTGAAAGATGGAATTGAGTGTTATGGAGACAGTGATTTTCCCACCCTAGGAACTGCTTTCGTAAAGGCTAAATAATCACTTGGAAGAATGTGAGAGAGGAAACTAAAGCTTCAAAGCTGAAATTAGCTTATTTTCAGCATTCCTTCTAACTTTAAATGTTAAGATCTTGTGATTCTAAACAAACAAACAAATCTTAGAGAAAAGGTCAATGAGTAGTAACACCTATTTGCAAGAGTAAGCACAAATTGACAAATATTTGGAAAACGATTCTATCTTCCTGTTGAGTCAAGGCATACAGTGGTCCATTTCACACTGGTCAAGGGAAAAACGAAATTGGTAAAACCCAGTGCAGACCATGCTGCATTAAACAAGCATATCTTTCTTTGCTAGATGTACAGAACAGTTCTACATTTTCGGAGGACATTCTGACAATGATCAAAAATAATAACCTAGTTGTCCCATTCCTTGATATTTATATTAAAGAAATATTTATTCTTAAGAAATAATTTTAAGTCAACTAGTAGAATAAATTCAAGAAAGGAATGATGTATAGCAAAAAACAGAAAGGAGTTTTAGTAAATTAATAAATGGAATGTTGAATTCAGCAGTGGCTATGACCAATGCCATGGACTCATCCACCACATTCTATGGAAAAAAAGAGAAAGTGGTTTGTTAACCAGTAGCCCAGACTGCTAGGAACATACATACATCAAGTGATGGGTAATATTTTTTATAAAATTTCAAAGGTAAATTGTGGTGTGAGAGTTATATAACAAATGTAAAACATTTAATTCAAATGTGATACATGAGATGTTATAGATTCATTCAGGCTATGAAAGAGTCATTTACTTTTTTAGTTAAAACTTTACTGTATTTATGTGAGGACATTTTTGTATCAGGGTAGGAGGGCACTTACATCATATCCTGCACTAAATGAAGGGTCTATTGTTTATAATATAATGTTACATGAGAAAGTAGAAGGTAATACTGCATATACATTGTAACAGAGCCAGCAGCTATCCAGAAAACCTAGTCTTTCCTTCCTCACTAGTAATAGATTTGTAGTTTGACACATGGCTGCCAGCACCACATCCCCCAATCTCCCCTGTACTTAGAAGAGGTCATGTGACTAACTTCAATAGAAGGTAAGCAGAAGTGATGAATGACACTGATAGACTTAAGACTAGCCTATTCTTCTCCACACTCTCTCCACCCCTTCGTATAGGCTAACCAGACTGAACTCAGAGACCACATGCTGAAGAAGGCAAGTCCACCATCAGACTGAGTCCCTGAGTGACTCTGTAGAGCAGAGGCACCACTAACCTGAAATATTCATTCGTGACTGTTATGTGAGAGAAATACATTTCTATCTATCTAGTTTAAGCCACTGCATTTTGGGATTTTTTTTTGGTTTGCTTTTGTTGTTACAATAGCTTAGCATTTGACCCTAACAAAACACTCCGATTAAAACTATGCAAAAACATATGTTTATATAATGATACAATGACAAGAGGCCCTAGGGAAGTGCAAATAGTGATTGTTTTAGGTAATGTTTTATCAAGTTGTTTAAACATTTTCAACAAAATTTCTTTCGGGAAATCAACTATTATGATCAGTCAAGTGTCAATCAAACGCAATAATATTTCAGTAGATTCTGTCTTCCTCTGAAATCCAAAGAAAAGCCACATATTAAAAACAGAAGCAAATTGCTAGGGCAACTCACATTTGACACATAATTATACATTTACTGGAAGGTAATTTGGCATTTGAATTCAGCATTTAAATCCACTATTCAGCAGCAATCTGAATCCCTCAGTTCAATTAAAGAGGTCATTACCCTCTGGAACTGAAGGTGCTCTTTTAATTACAATATTGCTAATGAATTGAGAGAGAAGATATTTTGGCTTAGTTCAATTAGCACATTTAAGTCAAAGTAAGGTCCAGTGAATACTGGGTGACTTTCCCAGAGAATTACTGTTTTTTCCTCTTTTTTCCTTTCCCTTTCTTTTTTCCTTCCTTCCCCCTCCTTCCTTCCCTCTCTCCCTTCTTTCCTTCCTTCCTCCTTCCCTCTCTCCCTTCCTTCCTTCCTTCCCCCCTCCCTCCCTCCCTCCTTCCCTTCCTTTTTTCAAATAGGGGTTTGAACATAACCCTGGCACTTAAGTCTCCAGTCTCTATTTTACCTGTAAATTGCTGGTAGAGCTATTAATAGCTAAGTGCCTACAATATTTTGTTTTACAAAACTCCTCAAACATGAAAACTGACAAAACAGTTTTATGAGAAATTTTCAACCTAGCTTTCAGAGATAGAGTAAAACCTAAGCTATGTTTTCCCTAGCTTTAATAATTATCCAATTGCTTTATCATGGTCTATTAGACACACTGTGCTATGGAAAAGGAAAAAAAAAAGGTGGTGGGGGGGACATATTTGGCACTTGACTAACAACAATTGTTTATCAAAGTTAATCTACATTAGGAAAGAGGCATTTCATGATGACATTCCAAACTAAAGAATATGTTTCTGTAGAGAGCTCTGAGCTTTCCTGTTGGCAAGGCTTCAGATGAGCTTAACTCTTTTAAGTTTTCAAGTAAATAAGAGATAGTCTTCTCCTCAAAGTGACTTGTAATACTCAGGAAATTAACTCTTATGCTCAAGCTAATAATAATAAAAACTCTGCTACCAGATTAAATTTTAATAAAGTTCATAACAGCTGCCAGTAACATCTGGAATAAAGCTTTGGGGGAGATAGTTGATTCTAATTTACCTAGGTTATTCTCTTCCTTCCCTATTCCAAGAGGGGGCCTGGAGAAGTTGTCCATGCAAAAATGTCCTGCAGATTTGAGTCAGCTAGAATGGGTGTTTATTCATTTACTCAACAAAAGCACTGACCAGCCGCCCACTGTGAGCTTGAAGTTGGGCATCTACACAGTGCAAAAATGTCCTGCAGATTTGAGTCAGCTAGAATGGGTGTTTATTCATTTACTCAACAAAAGCACTGACCAGCCCACTGTGAGCTTGAAGCTGGGCATCTACACAAAGAAAATGCTAGACCTCCCTCTTTCTGTAAATTGTCATTAAGACCCTGTCTTAGCAAAGGAGGAATGATTCACCTCTAATTTACCACTGCACTCACAGACACGCATTCAGAGCATCTTCCTTTGACAAGCCATCTATTTGGCTTTGTACCCTGAGCAAAACCTTCATCTGTCGATGGACACTTAGGTTGCTTCCATGTCCTGGTTATTGTAAATAGTGCTGCAATGAACATTGTGGTGCATGACTCTTTTTGAATGACTGTTTTCTCAGAGTATATTCTTTCTTATTATATTCAACTAAACATGTTCCTTAAAAAAAATCTGGAAGTAAAGAAAGAAAAACAAATATCCTCTCTCTTCCCTAAAACACATGCTGTTAACACGTTTCTCTTTTTTCCTTTCAGACACTGTTTATCTCTTTTCTTTCTCTCTCTGTGTAGTTTCTTTTATATATATATTATATATCAAGTTGCAATGATACTGTTTTTCTTCATTTGTCCTTGTTATTATAAACTTTTCACTAAAAAATTAAATGGAAGCATATTTCATAATATGCCATGATTTTTTGTTTTCTTCCTCATTGGGGGTATAATTGAGATAATCATCTTTGTAAATGACATTTTCCTAGGAATAGAAGTATTGAGTCAAAAAATAAATATATTTTTAAGTTGCTTCATTCATATTGTCAAAGTGCATTCCTGAAGGATTGAAACCAATTGCCCTCTAACAACAAGAGAATGCCCACTTAATTCCACTCAGGTATATACATAATATATACCCTACTTGGATGTATGTATAATTTGCTAATGATTAAGAAAATTATTGCTTGTCATAGGTATTTTAAAAATTTCCTATATTTATAATTAAAATATGGTGCAATATAAGGGTGAGGGAGTGGGAGGCACAAAATATGGGGTGTAAGATAGACTCAAGGATGTGTTGTACAACATGGGAAATACAGCCAATATTTTATAATACTGTAACCATCTTTCATATTTCTATTGTTCTCCCAGAAGCCCAAACTTCCATAACTATACAAAAGAAGAAAAGAAGAAGCGGGGGAGGGGGAGGGGAGGAGAAGGTAAGCAGCAGCTGCAGATATTGTTAGTTATTACTACGTATTGTTTAGCATGTTAAGGAAATACCGTTTTACTTTTATGTTTCTCCAAAGTATTTTGTTGCTGGTGCTGGTGAAGAATTTTTTATATTTAAAGCCAGAAACAGATGTTCTATTTTATCAACATTTTTTGACATCTACCAAAATGATCAAATTTTTTTTTTACTTTAATCTCTTATTGATGTAATACATGAGTATTTTCTTGATTACATAATACTAAACCATTACTCTTCTGCCTAAGAAATGATAAAAGTTTTCTGAATGTTTTTTGATTCACTTTTCTAGTATTTTATATTGGATCTTGACACCTTTAATCATAAGGAATATCTTCTATAATTATAACTTTTGTACTATCTTTGTCACTTCTGCACTATCTATCTATCAGAATTATGACTGGATACTTAAATGAATTGGTAGCTTTTTCTTTTTTCATGTTCTGTGACAAATTCTATAGCATGAGAATAATCTATTTTTAGAAGTCTTAAAACTTTGGGATCATTTATCTTATTTGGATGTAATTATTTGATAACATTTTTAATATTATTCACAACTAGTGGCACATGTAGAATGTTTTCACTTCTATTTCAATTTGGCAATGTGTATTTTCTCAGAAAATTGCTTCTGAGACCTTCAAATGTACTAAGCTTTAGTTGTACATAGTATTTTCTTAGAAAAAAAAAACTTTGTTAAGACATTCCCATTTTAATTTGTCACATTTATAACTTTATATGTTTAGCTCTTATTATTTGATTTGCTATGAGTCAGTCTTTGTTTTAAATAATCAGATTTAATTTATATATAAATTCTTCTGAGTTTCTAATAAGTAAATCCCTGCTTTTATCTCCATCATATTCTTTTCTCATATTTTTTTAATTAGAGATGAGATTAAAGAATAAATTGTCATTTCTTCAAAATTCATCCTTTGCTCCTGTTCTTACCATGGTTAACTTGCTGGCAAAGTCAACTCCCTACTCACTGACCTAGGTTTGACCATGAGACTTGCTTTTAGCAATAGAAAGCGTGCCAGGTCCAAGCAGTGGTTTTAAGAAGCATTCTGTGTGTTCCTCTTTATGTTTTGTAGTCTGCCCTTTGCCTTAGGAAAAAATATTCGATGTAAGTGGTGATCCTTCAGTCACCAGCACAGAAATAAAAGAGTGTGCATGGAGCAGATGTGAACTCATCCCACAGACTGGAGCTGAGCTGCAGCTTCTCTCATTCAACCTGCTGGAAAATACATCTTTAGGGTAGCCATTGAGTTTGCATGTTACCATGCAGGGTGACCTAGTGAAAAGTGACTAATGCAATTTTATATTAACTTTTCTATCACAGTAAGTTGAACCCATACTTCATTTATGTTCCATTTTTCTTGTTTAATAAAAGCCAAAATTGTGCCAGTGAAATAACTTTGTTAATACGTCAGAAATTTGATATTTTCATTTTTAAAACTTCCTAAAATATATGAAATTATAGTTATTATTTTCTATTTGACCTAACAGATATTTTTAAAATATATTTTTAAAATTTCTACATGTGTGTGTTTTTATTTTTTAACGTGTTATTCACTTACAGCACTATTATCATATTTTTAGAGATATATGGCCTTATGAATTTCATCTTTCTGAATAGATTTAAGTTGTCTTTATGGTCTACAATATATTTTAAAACTGTTTTGGTAAACCGTTGGAAATAATATTTATTTGACCTTTAGGAACACTTTAGATTTAGATTTAACTTAATCTGAAAATTTAGATTTAATTGGGGAGATAAATCAATTGCCTTTAATATTATGACTGACAAGTTTGGATATATTTCTGCATTGTTTGTTTTCATTTTCTTTAGACATACACAAATAAAACTTTAACATTCTCCTAAGTTTCCAAACACATCCTTGAACCGATTAGCAAATTTAAGTAAAATGCAAAAATATTAGCCTGCCAGCACATGCCCCTGCCCTAATTCAGTGAAAAATGAAGAACACAAATGATTTTTCATTTCTAGATAACCTTAATTCCCAATATTCAACAATATATTTTGGTACCACATGTTGATTATGACTATTTTATGATCAGAATAATCATATAGTTACACTCTTGGATTTTTTTAAACCTTTGCAATATATTCAGTGGCTAGTTTTACAAAGAATTCTTGTGAATTAGTTATTTTGAACTAGAATCATGCCCACACTAGTATTTATATGTTATTGAATTCTCCATTTTTTAGTTGTCAAGTACTCTTTGTTTTTCATCTGGTTGGAGAATATTTTCAAGCAGGATTATTCAGAAGTGATTCATCAGTGATATATACTTTTTAATCCTTGCATTTTAAAGACTATCTTCACATACAAATGACAACATGAAAAATTATTGAAATGCAATTTTTGTTTCCTGTAAGACCCCATATAAGTGTCTCCATTTTCTTCTGACATTTATTATAGTGCAAACAAAATGAGATACTGACTTAATGGCTGTGCCTTTTAAGTAACGTTGCTCACTCCCCCACACAGAAGGATATGTGTTTATTATTGGAATTTTAAAATCTAGTAGTATATTTCTAGACATGGATTTTTTTAAAGTTAATTTTCCATATGTTTCATACACAGTAATCCCTTTAAACTTACAAACTCAAAATCCATTAGCTCAGAAAATAGTTTTTTTTTTATTATGACTTTATTATTCTTTTTGATCAGTTTGCTTTGGTGTGATTTTCAAGGATCATCGGCTATCTCTAAATTGCATCTTTGTTTTTTCTCCTGCATATCTATTATATCTTTGATTAGTCTGCATCTTTAACTTGCTTTTCTAAGTCGTTCTCTAAGTCACTGATTGGATTTCTCACATTTTGACGAATCTGTTTTTACAACCTCCAATGAATACATATTCATATATTTTAATTTTTCTAATTTTCCCTTTTATCCCAGATTTTTTATATACACAACTTGTATCTCTGCAAATGGCCATTTTATACCATCTTTATTCTCTTCAGTGATTTTTTGTTTTCTGGTTCTTTATTGAGAAAGTAAGCATATACATTCTAGAAAAATCTGTTGCTAAAATAATCACTTATCTTTGCAATCTTAAGGCACCAAATCCTTCTTATGTTATTCTTTCCATGGACCTTAACTTGGTTTTTATCAATTTGTATAAAAGGATCTCTACTCAAGTCCAACATGTTTCATACAAATAGGTATATATGCTCCCTTTAATTTCCATCACTATTTACCTAGGTACAGCCAGATATTCCCTTTCTGATCTTGTCAGTGAAACTCAGCTTAACAGAGGTTGTATCCTCTGCCTCCCTAATCCTTTAAGTAAAACTGGTGAATTTACTTCTGGATAATTTTAAGCGGCCTCATTTTTTTTTCAATAGCAGAGTTGTTTTACTGTTCTACTTAAAATTTACTTCATCTAATGTGTTGTATCTTTTCCCCAATTCTTTTTTCAAAATTATTTTATTTTTTAATAAAAATTATGTGCATTCAAGGTATACAACATAATTTGATATACATCTATAGTGAAATGATAACTGTAGTCAAGAAGATTAACACATCTATCTCCTCACATAGTTACCTTTTTGGGGGTGTGTATTGAGAGTACCTGAATTTACTCTTAGCACATTTTTAGTATTCAATACACTGTTATTAATTATAGTCACCATGCTATACATTATACCTCTAGACTTACTCATCCTCAGTGACTTCAACTTTGTACCCTTTGACCAATATATCTCTGCTCCCCCCACCTCCATGCCTGGCCTTAGGAACCACCTTTCTGCTCTCTGCTTCTATGTATTCAACTTTTTTAGATTCCACATAAAAGTGAGATCATATAGGGTTTTTTCTTTCTGTGTGTGGCCTGTTTCACTTGGCATAATGTCCTCCAGGTCCATCCATGTTGTTGCAAATGGCAGGGCCTCCTTTTTTTAGAAGATACTATTTCACAATTTCTTTATCCATTCATCTGTCAATTGATACTTTAGTTGTTTGCATATATTGGCTACTGTGAATAATGGGAACACAGATATCTCTTGGAGGTACTAATTTCATTTCCTTCCAGTATATACCCAGAGTGGGATTGCTGGATCATATGGTAGTTCTATCTTAGTTTCTTGTGGAACCTCCAATTGTTTTCCATAATGGCTGTGCCAATTGATATTCCCACTAACCAATGTACAAAAGCTTCCTTTTCTTCACATCCTCACCAACACTTGTTACCTTTCATCTTTTTGATAGTAGCCATCCTAAAAGGTATGAGGTAATACCTCATTGTGGTTTTGATTTGCATTTCCTGATAATTAGTGATGTTGAGTACTTTTTCACATATCTGTTGACCACTTGTATGTCTTCTTTGGAAAAAATGTCTATTCAGGTCCTTTGCCCATTATTTAATCAGGTTGTTTATTTTTCGCTACTGAGTTGTATGCTTAAATATTTTGGATTTTAGACCACTACTGAATACACAATTTGCAAATATTTTCTCTCAGTCTCTAGGCTGCCTTTTCGTTTTGCTGTGCGAAAGCTTTTTAGGTTGATGTATTCACAATTATTTATTTTTGTTTTTGTTGCCTGAGCTTTTGCCCACTCTTGCCATGTTTACTCAACAAAATACTGGAAGCCCTAGCCAAAGCAGTCAGGCCATTTGTGAAAACACCACAGCTAACGTCACAATCAGTAGGGAAAACTGAAAGCTTTTCTTCTAAGATATGTTACAAGGCAAGGATGCCCATTCTGTCCACTTCTATTCAATGCAGTACTGAAAGTACTAGTAAATGCAATCAGATAGATAGATAGATAGATAAATAAATAAATAAATAGAAAGACATCCACATTAGAAAGGAGAAACTAAAGTTACCTCTGTTTGAAGATGGCATGATTCTATACGTAAAAAAACCTTAAAGATTCCACATCAGAAACAAATTCTGTTAGAACTAATAATTCATTCAGTAAATTTGCAGGATATAAAATCAACATACAAAAATCAGTTGTGTTTTATTACACCAACAATGACTTATCAGAAAAGGAAAACAAGAAAGTAATACCAATTAGGGTAGTACCAAAAAAATAAAATACTTTGGATTAAACTTAAGGAGATGAAGCTTGATACACTGAAAACTATAAGACATTAATGAAAGAATGTGAAAAAGACACAAATAAATGAAAAAATATTCCATGTTCATGGATTAGGAAGAAATAATTTTTTGTATATAAATGTATTTATTTTTGGCTGTGTTGGGTCTTCATTGTTGCGCATGGGATTTCTCTAGTTGTGGCAAGTAGGGGCTACTCTTCATTGCAGTGCACAGGTTTCTCATTGCGATGGCTTCTCTTGTTGCAGAGCACAGGTACTAGGCGTGTGAGCTTCAGTAGTTGTGGCACACGGGCTCAGCAGTTGTGGCTCACAGGCTCTAGAGCATAGACTCAGTAGTTGTGGCACACAGGCTTAGTTGCTCCATGGCATATGGGATCTTCCTGGACCAGGGATCAAACCCATGTCCCCTGCACTGGCAGGTCGATTCTTAACCATTGTGCCAACAGGGAAGTCCCAGAATTAATATTGTTAAAGTGTCCATACTACACAAGAAATTTACAGATTCAACATAATCCCTATCAAAATCCGAATGGTTAGATGGAGAGATATAGCATATTCTTGGACTGGAAAAATCAACATTGTGAAAATGACTCTACTACCCAAAGTGATCTACAGAATCAACGCAATCCCTATCAAACTACCACTGGCAGTTTTCACAGAACTAGAACAAAAAATTTCACAATTTGTATGGAAACACAAAAGACCCTGAATAGCCAAAGCAATCTTGAGAAAGAAAAACAGAGCTGCAAGAATCAGGCTCCCTGACTTCAGATGATACTACAAAGTTATGGTAATCAAGACAGTATGGTACTCACACAAAAACAGATCAAGAGGGAGGAGATATAGGGATATATGTATATGTATAGCTGATTCACTCTGTTATAAAGCAGAAACTAACACACCATTGTAAAGCAATTATACTCCAATAAAGATGTTAAAAAAAAGACTAATTCCCTATCCTTAGGCTAGTAAAAAAAATATATATATATATATACTTTTTTACTTATATATTTCACTTATAGATAAAATATATTTTTAAGGAAAAAGAAAACAAAGGGCAGGATAGTGTGTCTTCTGTGTAAATTGTCTTAAAAGAACACTGGTAAATAAATAGAACATTTTTCTGGAAGTACATATAAGAAATCTGTAACAGTTGTTACTATTATGAAGAGGAAATAAAGTAGGAGACTGGAGAAAAAAAGAATTCAAATGGTATTTTTCACAGAAATGGAAAAAGCAATTCTAAAATTCATATAGAACCTGAACAGTCAAAGAAATCTTGATGAGGAACATAGTCAGAGACATCACACTTCCTGATTTCAAATTATATTACAAAGCTGTAGTACTTAAAACAGTTTGGTACTTGCATAAAAGTAGACACAGGGGCTAATGGAACAGAATAGAGAGACCAGAAATAAATCCAGACATATACAGTCAACAATATTCAACAACGGTGCCAAGAATACACAATGGAGAAAGGATAATATTTTCAAATGAATGGTGTTGGGAAAACTAAATACCCACATAAAAAAGAATAAAATTGGACCCTACCTTACACCATACACAGAAATCAACTAAAAATGGATTAAAGACTTAAGCATAAGTCTCTGTTCATTTCACTTCTGATAATGTTGTACCCTTGAAGTTGCAGTTTCCAGAATGTATATAAAGAAGAGATGCTGATGAGACTTCCCTGGCAGCGCAGTGGTTAAAAATGCGCCTGCCAACGCAGGGGACACAGGTTTGATCCCTGGTCGGGGAAGATCCCACATGCTGCAGAGCAACTAACCCTGCACGCCACAACTACTGAGCTTGTGCTCTAGAGCCCGGGAGCCACAACTGCTGAGCCCACACTCCACAACTACTGAAGCCTGCACGCTGCAACTACTGAGCTCATGTGCTGCAACTACTGAAGCCCATGTGCCTAGTGCCCATGTTCTTCAACAAGAGAAGCCACTGCAAGGAGAAGTCCGCGCACCGCAATGAAGAGTAGCCCCCGCTTGCCGCAACTAGAGAAAGCCCACGCGCAGCAACGAAGACCCAACATAGCCAATAAATAAATAAATAAATAAAATAAAGAAGAGATGCTGATTGTGACTGGGGGATGTAGAGGAGGACAGAAAACTAGTTCAGTTATCTCCGTTACACTTAGACCTGGATGACCAGATTCTCTGAATACACATACAGATTATAAATTTCTAAACAAAGGTTCCAGAGTGGGATGGTTGGAAGATAGCTCCTAACCAATTCCTACTGGACCATACTCTTCAGATGTCTCAACAGTTATCCACTACCTAATCGCTTCTCAATCTATTCCAATTCTACTATACTTAGAGCAGTGGTTCTCAAACTTTAGTGTGCATCAAGAAACACCTGGAGGGCTTGAAAACAAAACAAAACAGACTGCTGTCACATCCCAGAGCACCTGATTTAATAGAACTAAGGTAGGGCCTGATAATTTGCTTTTCTAATAAGTCCTAGATGATGCTGATGCTGCTACTCTGAGGACACACTTGAGAATCACTAGTTTTTAGCAACTCTCCCAAGGGAGTTGTCAATCAGAGATTTTAAAATGTTTTCAACTTTGCATCAGGACATGTATTTTCATAGGTATTTCCATGGTCAGCTAAGGATAGGTGAATTAAGCATCCACAGTTAGTGATTTAGTTAAAGTATGTTATTATATTTCTTACTTTATTTAAAAGTTTTAATATTAATTTTATTTTTAAATTATCTTTTATATATATATATAGTTATAGTTATGAAGTGGCCAGTAGGAAACAAAATGCTATGTTTTATTCTCCAATAGACCTATCAAAAGTACCTTGTTAAGACTGTTTAATTTGCAAAACTCCTTCTGGGCCAGCATTCTCTGGAGGAAACTCGTTTTTAACGGCAGACAGAAATTAAAAATTCTTTATATGAAGATAGAATTCAGCCCAGAAAAAAAAAAAAATATATATATATATGTTTACATATATATATATATATGGGAGAAAGTTTTTAGAGGAAGACACAAGGAAGAATTCTAATATCTGGCTGTATTTAACCATGAAGATCGCCTTTCTGAGACTACAAAAAGCATGCCCAAGATGACTTGAGAATTGGATAGAAAGGGCTGCTTATTCCTGGCTGGCCACATTCTGATCTTTTGGAAATTCATGTTTTGAGGGCCGAGTTTTTGGACATGGTGTCTCTATTTCTATTTGTTGCTTTGGGTTACTGAAGAAAAAAAAAAAAAAACAAAACTGGGCACTTTATTAAAAAAAGAAAATGATGTTACTGTTTCAGTCCTGTCCGTGTCTTGAAAGTTCTATTTCTCTGACAGTGGCCAGGCATGGTGAGACTTTACTCAATCAATAAGAAGAGCACCATGTCCTTTAATAACCTAAAGAAATTAGACTTGAGGCTTTTGTGCCAACAGTTTCTTAGTGACAGTGCAAAACCTAACATACACAGAGATGCCACACCAACACAGCATCTGTGAGGTTCAGGGGTATATGCTCCCTAGGTTTGGAAGATTCTGTGTTTCAATTCCAAAAAGAGAAAATTTCAGATTACCTTTATGTGATTATAATGTAATATTCAATTTTGTCAAATTATTTTTCTTTTCTACATTGAACTATTCCTTTTTGTCCATTTCTCTTAGGAATGAACAAATTTGGATTTTCCAGCACATGGTAGTTCCTTTAAATGGAATAAAAATGGGCTTTAAAAATTTCTCTTTTGCCTTCTATAGTTTGTTTTTCTCCATGTGAAAAGGACATTTTTTTGTCAGATGTGTTGCTCCATAAACACAAAGAGAAGCTCCTTTTGCAATTGAACTCTTTTCTTTTAATCTTTAAAGAACTACCACTATGAAAGTTTCATGAGCTAGAAAATAAGCATGATTAAACACTACTTGACCTTGTTTGGCCCTTTATTCACAGAACATTTCCTAGAACAAGGAACTCTGGGAATACAGAGATGAAAAACAACCTTGCCCTGAACTCTGAGAAGCAAAACTCCCTTTAGATTGTACTGTTGTTCTCCAAGTGTGGTCTGTTAGCATCAACATCATCATCTGTGGGCTTGTTAGAAATGTCAATTCCTAGACCCAACCTTACTTAAGTGAACCAGAAGCTTTGCTTGAATAAGCCCTCCCCAAAACCTGTTTTAAAAAGTCATCAAGGTGATTCTTTCACACATTAAAGTTTGCAAACCACTGTTACAACAGAAGGTAAATTATAATTAAAAATTTTTAAAGGATGTCTTAGCAGATTTAGGAAGTGGAAGCAATGCCTTCTGATGTAGATAAGGGAAGGTTTCTGGCATCTGAACTGAAAAGTAAGGGGGAGGTCCTTACAGGGAATAATCATGTGGAAGGGAAGGAACTGCATAAACAGATTTCCAAGGCCAGGGAAAGACAAATATACCACTGTATAAAGAGCAGGTAAGTCAAAATATAAAGTCTAAAGACATTATCAAAGTACTTTGTGAGTACCATGGGAGGAAATGTCTGATACCAGGAAGAGTGAGGGGAGGCCTCTTGGAGTGGCTTATACAGTGCTGGATCAAGAAAAGTAATTCCCATTTACAATGGTCATTGTAAACTGAGGACTCAGAAAACACAAATTCAGATTCTTAGAGCTTAAAGAGGCCTTCAGGATAATCTAATACAACTCACGACACAATTCATAAGTTCCTCCTCTACAAAATATTAGATAAGTCCAATTGTTCATGTGGCCTGTTAGGTTGTATTGCATGCTTACCAAGATTCCCTTATACATAAAGATATCTAATTAGCAAGGCAAAGGGTCCTTTTCCAGTGCTCTCAGTTTTTTTTTTTTTTTCCTGTCATTTTCACCTGCTCATGAATCAGTATTTCTGGATATATACATTTTTTTTAAGTGTGTATTTTATTATTCATTTTTTGGCCACACTGCACGGCTTGTGGGATCTTAGTTCCCTGACCAGTGATCGAACCCAGGCCCCCAGCAGTGGAAGCATGGAGTCCTAACCACTGGACCACCAGGGAATTCCCAATATTTTTAATATATGTTGTGCTAGCCTGTTTTATTGTATTGCTTAATTAGTAACCTTGTATTTTATACCATTTCCCCTGTGCCAGTTTTCTATCATTTATGCATGAATTTAGATAACAACATGAAAGACCAAAACAACTTATTCCATTGACAGGGAATGAAGAGGTATAAAATTAAATTATGTGGCATACGATTCAGGAT
Source organism: Neophocaena asiaeorientalis asiaeorientalis (assembly GCF_003031525.2). Taxonomy (NCBI): domain Eukaryota; kingdom Metazoa; phylum Chordata; class Mammalia; order Artiodactyla; family Phocoenidae; genus Neophocaena; species Neophocaena asiaeorientalis. Next base: position 3,459,557 of record NW_020175320.1, on the reverse strand, counting down.
AGTCTAACACATGGGCCAAGGTTGCATTTACCTTTATCGTATGATTGGAGGAGCACCAAAAGCCCTGAGTGACCCAAAACACCTGCCCAAAGGGTGGTTATATTGGATAAATAAGATATATGTAGTTTACAGGGCCATGAGATTCCTTCAGATATCTACAGCATGAATAGGTATCATTGTATGTGTTTACACACAGAGTAACTGTTAATCTATAAAGAGGACAGACCCATCGAATTAGGAAATAAGACTTCTAAAGAAGATAGACCTCTGCAAATAAAACTAATAAAATCATTAGGATTTGACTTTTTTATTTGTATGCAGAAGTTTGCTTATATGTAAATTAACCCTCATTAAGAGATTTTATAAATATTGATACTTCTGAAAAAATGAGACATCTTGTAGTTAGTAAGAGCTAGATACTCGAAATCCATTTTGGAGATTCATCAGGTTGTGTTCTCGCAAAGTCACAACTTATATTTCTGCTGTAAGGAAAACTATAATACATCCAATTGAATTGTAAAATGCCTAGCATGAGGTGCTTCTAGTTATTGATAAAAGAGAAAACCGTATAGGAAGAGTGTATTCAGAGGGTGAAAATGAGAACTCTAGAGAGAAGGAGGAGGAGACAGAGAAGGAAAAGCAGGAGAAGGGAGGGGACAGAGAGTAAATTGTTGGTGGAAAGGCTACAGTCTCTAGAAAAGTGACTGCCATAATGCAGCAAAATCACTCTATAAGAACTTTATCTTCTTTTTCTAATAATTAATTTTTATTGCAGTATAGTTGCTTTACAATGTTGTGTTAGTTTATGCTGAATAGCAAAGTGAATCAGCTGTAGGCCTCTTTTTTGGCTTTCCTTCCCATTTAGGTCACCACAGAACATTGGCTTCACTGTGCTATACAGCAGATTCCCATTAATTATCTATTTTATACATGGTAGTGTATATATGTCAACCCCAATCTCCCAATTCATCCCACCCCCTCTCCCACCTTGGTATCCATACATTTGTTTTCTACATCTCTATTTTCCCTTAGCAAATAAGTTCATTTGCATCATTTTTCTAGATTCCACATATAAGCGATATTATACAATATTTATTTTTCTCTTTCTGACTTACTTCACTCTGCATGACAGTCTCTAGGTCCATCTACATCTCTGCAAATGACACAATTTTCTTCCTTTTATGGCTGAGTAATATTCCATTGTGTATGTGTGTGTGTGTGTGTATATATATATATATATATACACACACACACACACACACACACACAGACATACCACATCTTCTTTATCCATTCCTCAGTTGATGGACATTTAGGTCACTTCCATGTCCTGGCTATTTTAAATAGTGCTGCAATGAACATTGGGGTGCATGTATCTTTTTGAATTATGTTTTTCTCCGGGTATATGCCCAGGAGTAGGATTGCTGGGTCATATGGTAGCTCTATTTTTAGATTTTTAAGGAACCTCCATACTGTTCTCCATAGTGGCTGTATCAATTTACATTCCCAGCAACAGTGTAGGAGAGTTCCTTTTTCTCCACACCCTCTCCAGCATTTACTGTTTGTAGATTTTTTGATGATGGCCATTCTGACTGGTGTGAGGTGATAACCTCACTGAAGTTTTGCTTTGCATTTCTCTAATAAAGTGACGTTGAGCATCTTTTCATGTGTTTGTTGGCCATCTGTATCTTCTATAAGGATCTGATTCCATGCTGGAAATAGAAGCTTTGGCCCATTTGTTAAGTTCTACAGCTAATATGTATGCACCAAAGACTGATTAGGTATGTTTGTTATAAGACATTTGTGCAGCTCTTCTTAGTTTAGGTTTCCATTTCTTTGAATTGGTCAAAAATACCATCCCTTTAGATAATTACAAAGCTATTTATTATGGAGGACATAGAGTCATGTAAACTGCATATGACATTCTTCTTTTTTTTTTTTTGCGGTACGCGGGCCTCTCACTGTTGTGGCCTCTCCCATTGCGGAGCACAGGCTCCAGACGCGCAGGCTCAGCGGCCATGGCTCACAGGCCCAGACACTCCGCGGCATGTGGGATCTTCCCAGACCAGGGCACGAACCCATGTCCCCTGCATCGGCAGGCAGACTCTCAACCACTGTGCCACCAGGGAAGCCCTACATTCTTCTTTGAATTGTAGAATTAAGTGATAGAACTTTAGTGCTAGTATCACTTTATAAATTCTGCCACATCTTTATATAATGGAATGGTTAACACTTTGTCAAGTTCACTCAGCTAGTTAGTGAGAGTGTTGGTGAGGACAGAATATTTGTCTTGTGACTCAGTGCTGCTCTTTCTGCTGCTGCAAATCACCTCTCTAGATCTTATCTAATGGTCACTATATACTCAGAGATTAGCAGGAAAAAGTTGTTTGCTTTGCTTTCAGATTTTAAAATCTGACTTTGTGTTATTATATAATTGGTAAGTTTAGTTAGTTCAAAATCTCAAATACTGTTTCATAAAAAGGATCACTACCTTACACATGACCCCAAAACAAAATGCTTACCAAATAACTAGAGAAAATAATTAGCATAATTAAGTTTCTTTTGTATTTCAATATTTGAAACTGCTCATTTCAGTTTACTCTTGAATCTCAGGTGTAATCACTATGTCTTTAGGAGTTCTAAGGGTTTCTTTACATTGAGAAATGAATTGCAATAAAGTATTTAAGAATTCATCTCCTCCAAGTGATTGTTTAATGACTTCTGAAATTTCTTATTTCAATTCTAAGTGTCAAATTCTTCTGGCCACACTAACACAGGAGCTCTTTAAAAGACAAGAGTCACAATTTAGGACCCGGGCTTCATCATTTTATATAGATCGGCACAAACTCAGTCAGCTGTTCACAGTGAGCTCTGCCCTCAGCACCCTGTGGCTCTCATTCACCATGTTGTCATCTCCATATACCCAGTTATCAGTCACAACAAGGTCTGTGGCTCTCCTTTCAGTGTACCACGTTATTTGTTATCCTCAAGTACCAGGCTTTTCAAGTTTTGCATCTGCAGAAATATCAACACAGCTTCTAAACATTTTAAAACTTTATTAAAAAAAAGAAAAAAAACCCAGATGTACCTTATATTTGGTTATTCTGTAGTTGCTCAAGGCCATCCAGTAAACTTGGTAAAAATCACACCAAAGAACAAGCTCATCTGCTGGCATTAACTCTACCATTTAGAAACATACTGTCAGGATGTACAGAGTATCTAAAAGACTAGAGTATCTGTACACCATCCTTTGAAAGCCAGGCCTTCTTCTAAAGAGTATAAAGTGTTCACATTTATTTTCATTCTATTAAACTACAGAATGGTGACTATACGCCCCATACATGGAGCGTCTGGTAATGCACAGAGCCAGAATTCTAGATATTGATGACCTAGAGAAAGAAGATATATAATATTACTCTATGATAAGACATGAGATTGTGAGTCATATTAATGACATTTATAATAGGGGGCTCTGGTAATCACCCTTGTACTAACTAACTGTATGCCTTAGGCACTTTCCTTAATTTTTCCATTTGCAAAATAAAGATTACAGACTAGAAGTGCCCGTAGCCTCTTCTATTTGGTTGTCTCCTGTCCAATGAGATGTATTAAAGTTGATTTTTGTCATTTGGAGTAAATGCTAACATAGTACTTGACAATTTTAGAAAAACAGATTTCAAATCAAAAACCATTTGTCAAGACAAAGAAAGATACATTTTATAAAAGGTATATTAGAATTTAAAACTATGGCCTTTGAATCCACTCAAACCTGTGCACACACTGCAGCTCTGTCAACTTCTAATTGCGCGTGGTTGATAAGCTGATTCACCATTCTTAACCTTCCTTTTCCATCAAACGAGGCAAATAATATCTAAATGTGATAATTCATGTAACATTGTCTGACACACAAAAGCACTTACACAGGATAACTATTACTATAAGCATTATCCACATAGTATTCTTTTTTTCCTTTTCTAAGCCCTTGCATGTTAGTCATATAATTTTATCTTCACAGTACTCTGTAAGGTAGTATTATTCCCATTCTGTATTTGAAGAAACTGAATCACAAAGAAGTTCAGTCACTGCCATAGGGCATGTTAGGAAACAACTTCTTTGTCTCTCCACATAAAAACAGAAGGAGAGTCTAAAGTGAGAGTTCCCTGACTCCCCAAGAGTGCCAAATTTTGCAAAATTATTTTCATCCCAATAGAGTCAATCTTTATAAGTTTGTTCCCACAACTTTAAATGTCTTCCCCTTACACACTGCTAAAAGTAGATGCATTATGGTGTGTGTGCATGTATGTGTGTATGTGCTGAAAAATTTATCATGAATTGTGATTGGTAGAAGGGGTTATTAATTGCATACTTGGTACATTTTTGGTTAATAATCTCAAAGAACTACCCAAATGAAAAAAATATTCCTACCTCAATAAAGATCTATGAAAAAAATAAAAAGTAAAATGTAACTAAAAAAAATTAAATTAGATTTTAAAAAAAAGATGATGATGGTAGAAGGCACAACAGAAACAAAATGCTGGTACACTATGACTTTCCCAGTATCATAGTGTCCACAGTCCAGTGGCAGAGCCAGAAATAGAAGCAAATTAAAATGTTTTTATTTTATATCACTTCAATGTTGCTTACAAGCTTAGAAAATGTCTATCATCTAGGGCCTTAATGTTTTATTTTTTTCCTCTGTGGGCCACAGCTTGGAGAGAGAAGGTATTCAATCTATCAACAATGTAAAAAAAAAAAATCCTTCCTATTCTTAGGAAAATAATACATGAGCTGAAAAGTCTTAAGGATTAAATGGTTAATCATGGCCACATTTGTGAATAGGAAGTTGCTAAATCCGTATTTATGTAGTGATCACACCATGGAAGGCTTCAGACCTCTCTATTTGGCTCTTGTAAAACTGCCTGTACTGCACGTCACACTCTCAGTGCAGCACTACAGTCCTTTTTTAATTTAGCAGGTAGCTTTGTGGCTGTGAATCTTCTGAACACAGATTGATTTATGGAAAACTGATCTCCACACCATCACTTAGCTATCTGCCAGTCACGATTCAGGTCCAATCTTTATTAGCTCCCTGCAGAAATGTCTGAGACTGACCACAAATTCCAGAAGTGACATGATGGTTTGTCATGGAAATGTGGTTTTCATATTCTGGAAGATTTAGAAAACAGGACTACAAAAAAAGAGACTCCCTTGATGAATAACTACTATAGTGTGGGTTGTTCTGTGACAATTCTTAGGGAGGAAGGTATCCTAGAAACAATCATAAAAATAGATGGATCTTGGGTGATCCCTATGCTTTTCCTCATTTATTTTGCTCTTGCTTTTTAAAAAAGGCTTATAGCAACCAGGAAAATAATAAAGTTCGGTATATAACGAGGGTATTCTTTTCCCCCTGGCATGAGATCATAGGTCAAATGGGACACTTATACTGACAAAAGTCCAGATGTCTAAACAAAAGAATTGATGGTGACAGTCCATTTCTTAAAGAATGACTGTGCTTCCTGCTGTCAGTTCTTGCCACAGAGCTCATCGAGGTATCTCTGGTGTCAAAAGAATCAGCACCACCTCATGCCAAACCTAAGCAAGAAAATCTAATGCTAAGGGGCTTTGAAAATTGGAAAAGTATGATAACATAAAATGTATGCATCTGGGGATTAAAAGACTTCAACGTTCTCACAAGAATGCCAGATCTATTTGTGTTTTCTCAGACTTATAAATGGCAAGTCCATAGCCATTTATTGCTGAAAATTGTTGATTTTTTAACAATGAAGATCAGAAAGAGAAATTAAGGAAATAATCCCATTTACCATCACATTAAAAAGAATAAAATACCCAGAAATAAACCTATCTAAGGAGGCAAAAGACCTATACTCTGAAAACTGTAAGACACTGATAAAAGAAACTGAAGGTAACAAAAACAGATGGAAAGATATATCATGTTCTTGGATTGGAAGAATCAATATTGTCAAAATGACTATACTACCAAAGGCAATCTACAGATTCAATGCAATCTCTATCAAATTACCAATGGCATTTTTCACAGAACTAGAACCAAAAAAATTTTAATTTTTATGGAAACACAAAAGACCCCAAATAGTCAACACAAACTGGAGAAAGAAAAATGGAGCTGGAGGAATCAGGATCCCTAACTTCAGACTATACTACAAAGCTACAGTAATCAAAATAGTATGGTACTGGCACAAAACAGAAATATAGATCAATGGAACAGGGTAGAAAGCCCATAAAGAAACCCATGCCCCTCTGGTCAATTAATCTATGATAAAGGAGGCAAGAATATACAATTGAGAAAAGAGTCTCTTCAGCAAGTGGTGCTGGGAAAGCGGGACAGCCACATATAAATCAATGAAATTAGAACACTCCCTCATACCATACACAAAAATAAACCCAAAGTGGGTCAAATACCTAAATGTGAGACTGGATACTATAAAACTCTTAAAGGAAAACATAGTTACCACACTCTTTGACATAAATCGCAGCAATATCTTTTGGGATCCACATCCTAGAGTAATGAATATAAAAACAAAAATAAACAAATGGGACCTAATGAAACTTAAAAGCTTTGCACAGCAAAGGAAACCATCAGCAAAATGAAAAGACAACCCACAGAATGGGAGAAAATATTTGCAAACAAAGAGACCGACAAGGGATTAATCTCCAAAATATATAAACAGCTCATGCAGTTCAATATCAGAAAAACAAACAACCCAATCAAAAAATGGGCAGAAGATGTAAACAGACATTTCTCCAAAGAAGACATACTGATGGCCAATAGGCACATGAAAAGATGCTCAACATTGCTAAGTATTAGAGAAATGAAAATCAAAACTACAATGAGGTATCACCTCACACCAGTCAGAACGGCCATCATCAAAAAGTCTACAAACAATAAATGCTGGAGAGGGTCTGGGGAAAAGGGAATCCTCCTACACTGTTGGTGCAGGATGCAAATTTGTACAACTATTATGATGAACAGTACAGGGGTTTGTTAAAAAAACTAAAAACAGAATTACCATATGATCCAGCAATCTCACTCCTGGGCATATATCTGAAGAAAACCATAATTTGAAGAGCTACATGCACCCCAGTATTCACTGCAGCACTATTTACAACAGCCAAGACATGGAAACAACACAAATGTCCATCAAAAGAGGAATGGACAAACAAGATATGGTACATATAAAAATTGAAATATTCCTCAGTCATAAAAAAAATGAAATAATGACATTTGCAGCAACATGGATGAACCTAGAGATAACCAGATTAAGTGAAGTAAATCAGACAGAGAAAGACAAATATCATATGATATCACTTATATGTGGAACTTAAAAAAAATGATACAAATGAACTTATTTACAAAACAGAAACAGACTCAGACCTCAGAAACAAACTTATGGTTATCAAAGGGGAACAGTGAGGGGAAGGATAAATTAGGAATTTGAGATTAACATACACACACTACTATATATAAAATAACAAGGACCTACTGTATAGCACAGGGAACTCTACTCAATATTCTGTAATAACCTATGTGGGAAAAGAATGTGAAAAAGCATGGATATGTGTATACGTATAACTGAAACACTTTGCTGTATACCTGAAACTAACACAACATTGTAAATCAACTATATTCCAACACAAAATAAAAATTAAATTAAAAAATTTAAAAAACAAAAAACTGTTGAATTTTTGAAATCAGATAAATCTGCCACATTGAGTGTAAATGTCCCCTTGTGGATGCTTTCCTAGGTGTTGTTTGTATCTTATGTGCTGCTACTTGATAGATGTATTACAACTCCTATCTAATTAATATCCTGGAGATTCTGGCTATAGTGCTTACACAAAAACAATGAAATAATATTAATCGACTGTTAATCAGAGATAAATGAAAAAGTTCACTAATAAAAGACATTTTAAAGTGAGATATTATCTTAGAATTTCTTTTTTTTTTTTTTGTGGTACACGGGCCTCTCACTGTTGTGGCCTCTCCCGTTGTGGAGCACAGGCTCCGGACGCGCAGGCTCGGCAGCCATGGCTCACGGGCCCAGCTGCTCTGCGGCATGCGGGATCCTCCCGGACCGGGGCATGAACCCGTGTCCCCTGCATCGGCAGGCGGACTCTCAACCACTGCGCCACCAGGGAAGCCCAGAATTTCTTTTTTATACTACCATATTTTCATTTCTACCTGGGACTTTTAAAATTAATAAAATAATCCGTAAAATAATAAAGTTTATTTTTGTACAACAGTTTTAGGCTCACGGCAAAACTGAATCGAAAGCGCAGAGATTCCCCATATAACCCCTATCCCCACACATGCATAGCCTCTCCCACTATCAACATCCCCCACCAGAGTGGTACATTTGTTACACCTGATGAACCTTCATTGACATATCATATCAAATACAAATCATAATGTAAAACATAGTTTACATTATGGCTCACTCATGGTGTTTTACATTCTATGAATTTGGACAAATGTATAATGACATGCATCAGACATTATGGTGTCATACAGAGTATTTTCACTGCCCTAAAAGTCCTCTATGCTCTGCCTATTCATTCTTTCCCCCAACCCCTGATCGTTTTATTGTGTCTGTAGTTTTGCCTTCTTTAGAATACCATACAGTTGAAATCATATAGTATGTAGCTTTTCAGATTGGCTTATTTCACTTAGCAATATGCATTTAAGTTTCCTCCATGTCTTTCATGGCTTGGTAGCTCGTTCCTCTTTAGTGCTGAATAATATTCCAATGTTTGTCTGGATGCACCACAGTTAATTTATCCATTCACTTACAGCAGAACATCTTGGCTGTTTCCAAGTTTTGGCAATTTTGAATAAGGCTGCTAGAAAAATTCATGTGCAGATTTTTGTGTGGACATAAGTTTTTAACTCCTTTGGGTAAACACCAAGGAACAGGACTGCTGGATTATATGGTAAAGGAGTATGTTTACTTTTGTGAGAAACTGCCTACTGTCTTCCAAAATTTCTGTACTATTTTGTATTCACACAAGCAATATATGTGAGTTCCTATTGCTCCACATCATAGGCAGCATTTGTTGTTGTTTGTGCTTTGGATTTTGGCCACTCTAATAGATGTGTAATGGTATCTCATTGTTGTTTTAAATGACAATTCCCTACTAACATATGACGTTGAACATATTTTCATTTGCTCACTTGCCATCTATCTGTGTTCTTTGGTTAGGTGTCTGCTCAGTTCTTTTGCCCTTTTGACCATTTTTAATAGGGTTTTTTGTCTTGTTATTGCTGAGCTTTAGGGATTCTTTGTACATTTTGGATAACAGTCATTTATCAGATATGTCTCTTGCAAATATTTCCTCCAAGTCTGTGCCTTGTTTTATTCTCAATGTTGCCTTTTGCAGAGCAGAAGTTTTTAATTTTAATGAAATTCAGCTTATCATTTGTTTCTTTCATGGATAGTTCCTTTGGTTTTGTATCTAAAAAGGCATTACCATAACCAAGATCATCTAGGCTTTCTCCAATGTTATCTTCTAGGAGTTTTATAGTTTAACATTTTATATTTAGGTCTATAATTCATTTTGAGATAATCTAGTGTAAGTTATAGGGTCTGTGCTAGATTCATTTTTTTGCATGTGGATGTCCAGTTGCCCTAACACCATTTGTTAAAAAAACCATATTTGCAAATATTTTATCCTATTTGGTAGGTTGCCTTTTCATTTTGTTGATAGTTTCCTTTGCTGTGCAAAATTTTTTTTAGTTTGATGTAGTCTCACTTGTATATTTTTCCTTTTTTTGCCTTTACTTTTGCTGTCAAATTCGAAAAGCATCACCGAGACTGATGTCAAGTTGTTTACTGCCTATATTTTCTTCTAACAGTTCTATGGTTTCAGGTCTTACATTCAAATCTTTAATCCGTTTTGAGTTAATTTTTGTTTGTGATATAAGATAGTGGTCCATTTTCATTCTTTTTCATGTGGCTGTCCAGTTTTCTTAACCCATTTATTGAAGAGACTGTCTTTCCCCATTTTATTATTCTTGGCTACTTTTACTTAAATTTATCTATAAATGTGTGGGTTTATTTCTGGGATCTCTACTCTATTTCATTTATCTACATGTCTGTTTTCATGCCAGTATCATGATGTTTTTTGTAATATAGTTTGAAATCAGGAAGTGTGATGCCTCCAGCTCTGTTCTTCATCAAGATTGCTTTGGTTATTAGAGGTCTTTGTAGTTCCATACAACTGTGGGGATTGTTTTGTTTATTTCTGTGAAAGATGCCATTAAAATTTTGATAGACATTGAATTGAGTTCATAGACTGCTTAGAGTAGCATGGAAATTTCAACAATATTAAGTCTTCCAATCCATACGTACAAAATCTCTTTCCATTTATTTGTGTCTTCTTCAATTTCTTTCATCAATGTCTTATAGTTTTCAGTGTACAAATCTTTCACCTCCTTGGTTAAATTTATCCCTAAGTATTATATTCTTTTTGATGCTCTTATAAATATGATTATTTTCTTAATTTCTCTTTCATTGGTGGTGCACAGAAATACAACTAATTCTTGTATATTGATTTTATTTACTGAAGGTTTATTTGTTAATTAATTATAACAGATATTGATGGAATCTTTATGGTTTCCATGTATAATATCATGTAATCTGCAAGTAGAAACAATTTTACTTTTTCATTTCCAATTTGTATGGCTTTCATTTATTTTCCTTGCCTGACTGCTCTGGGTAGGACTTCCAGTACTATGCTGAAGAAACATGGCAGAAGTGGGCATTCTTGCTTCATTCCTGGTCTTAAAGGAAAAAGCTTTCAGTGTTTCACCACTGTGGGCCTATCATATACAGCCTTTATTATGGGGAAGTATGTTCCCTCTACACCACTTTGTTGAGAGGTTTTATGATTAAGTAATGTTGAATTGTGTCAAATGCTTTTTTTGCCTCTACTGACATGATCATGATTTTTATCCCTCATTTCATTAATGTGGTGTATCACACTGATTGATTTGTAGATGCTGAACCATCCTTGCAATCCTTAAATAAATCCCACTTAATCATAGTGTACAATCCTATTACTGTACTGTTGAGTTAGGTTTGTTAATATTTTCTTGAGAAATTTTGTTCTCAAAAATTCATCAGGGATATTAGCCTGTAATTTTTTTTTTTTTTTTTTTTTCTAATAGTGTCTTTGTCTGGCTTTGGTATCAGGGTAATGCTGGCCTCATAAAATGAATGCTCTTTTCCTTTATCTTTTGGAAGATATAAGAAGGAATAGTATTAATTCTTTAAATATTTGATAGAATTCACCAGTGAAGCTATCTGGTACTGAATTTTTCTTTTTGGGAGGTTTTTGATACTGATTCAATCACCTTATTTCTTCATGATTTGGTCTTGGTAGGTTGTATCTTTCTAGAATATATCTATTCTTCTAGGTTGTCCAATTTTTGGCATATAATTGCTCATAGTAGTCTCTTACAATTCTTTGTATTTGTGTGGTATCAGTTGTAATGTCTCTTCTTTCATTTATAATTTTATGTATTTGAGTCCACACTTTTTTCATGGTGAGTCTAGCTAAGGATTTGTCTATTTTGTTTATCTTTTAAAGAAACAGCTCTTAGTTTCTTTGATCTTTTCTATTCTTTTCATGGTCTTGCTTTCATTTATTTCTACTGTGATCTTTGGTTATTTCCTTCCTTCTGCTAACTTTGGACTTAGTTTGTTATTCTTTTTCTAGTTACCTGAGATGTAAAGTTAGGTTGTTTATTTGAGATCCTTCTTGTCTCTAGTTTGTTATTCTTTTTCTAGTCACCTGAGATGTAAAGTTAGGTTATTTATTTGAGATCCTTCTTGTCTCTTACTTTATACTTTATTGCTTTATACTTCCCTTTTAGAACTGCTTTTTCTACATCCCATAAATTTTGGTATATTGTATTTCTGTTTTCATTCATCTTAAGATATGTGTTTGTTTATCTTTTTATTTCTTCTCTGACTCATTGGTTGTTCAGAAGAATGTTTATTCTTTTTGTTCAATTTGTATAATTTTTTGTAAATTTTCCAGTTTTCTCCCTACAATTGATTCCTAGTTTCAAACCCTTGTGGTCAGAAAAGATGCCTGATATAATTTCAGTCTTCTTAAATTTACTGAGACTTGTTTTGTGCCTAATATATGATCTATCCTGGAGGATGTTCCATGCATGTTGAAGAAGAATGTGAATTCTGCTGCTATTAGATGGAATTTTCTGCATGTATCTGTTAGATACGTCTTGCCTAATGCATAGTTTAAGTCTAATGTTTCCTTATTGATTTTCTGTCTAGATGATATATCCACTGTTTAAAGTGTGGTGAAAGGGGAAGTCCCCTCCTATTATTGTACTGCTGTCTATTTCTCCCTTCAGGTCTGTTAATATTTGCTTTATATATTTAGGTGTTCCTATGTAATGATAATGTGTTTTTAATTTCCAATTCTACTTGGTCATTGCTGGCTATAGAAAAGTGATTAAATTTTGTATGTTAACTTTGCTATAATCAACCTTCCTATAATCACTTCTTAGTTCCAGCAGATTTTTGTCCATTATTTCAGATTTTCTACATAGACAATTTTGTCATCTGTGAACAAAAACAGTTTTATTTGCACCTTTCTTCCCTGAGATTTTTTAGGCTAATGTTTATTGCAACGTTACTGCATTGTCAGACATTATCATAAAGGCTTTACTTGCGCTACTTCATTTAATTCTCACAAAATCTTTATGAATAAGTATGCTATTATATCCATATTCCTAAGGAGAGATTTGAAGCCCAGAGAGGCTAAATAAGCTGCTCAAGTTCACACGATATTGAAGTCAGGACTTGTTTGTCTGATTCTATGTTCTTTCCCACTACATTAGTCTTTAGTGCCTTCTAGGATTCTTACAAGTTTTAGTATTAAAAGGAGCACCAAACTTTTTACTTACATTAGTTTCCAAGTAAGGCCATCTAATTAATAGGCAAGTTTCCTGGCATTCACACAAAATACACACCACCACTGCCCCCGGCCCCATAAATTAACAAAGTAAGTAGAAAATCTTAAAATGGATTTGTTTAATGTAAGAAATAAGTTAACTTTGCTTTATTATTTAAATATTTAGTAACTAAAAATGTTTGGATGCTGGAAACTACAAAATACTGATGAAAAAACTCAAAGATACTGTAAACAATTAGAGAGAGAGCTTCCCTGGTGGTGCAGCGGTTGAGAGTCCGCCTGCTGATGCAGGGGACATGGGTTCGTGCCCCGGTCCGGGAAGATCCCACATGCCGCGGAGCGGCTGGGCCCGTGAGCCATGGCCACTGAGCCTGAGCGTCCGGAGCCTGTGCTCCGCAGCGGGAGAGGCCAGGACAGTGAGAGGCCCGTATGCCACACAAAAAAAGAAGGGAGAGTAGAAATCAAGATTGAACAATTAGAGAGATATATCATGTTCAAGAACTGGAGGACTGAATATTATCGAGATGTCAATTCCTTGTATACTGATCTACAGATACATGCAATTGCAATCTTAATCCCAGCAACAGTTTTGTAGGTATTGAAGGAATTGTACCAAATTTTACACAGAAAGACAAAGGAATTAAAGTAGCTGAAACAATTTTTAAAAAGAACAGTATTAGAGGACTCACAACACCTGATTTCAAGGCTTACTATAAGGCTAGTTTTTTGTTTGTTTGCAGTATGTGGGCCTCTCACTGTTGTGGCCTCTCCCATTGCGGAGTGCAGGCTCAGCGGCCATGGCTCATGGGCCTAGACACTCCGCAGCATGTGGGAACTTCCCAGACCAGGGCACAAACCCATGTCCCCTGCATCAGCAGGCAGACTCTCAACCACTGCACCACCAGGGAAGCCCAAGCCTACAGTTTTAAAGACATTGTGGTATTGGTGAAAGGTAGACACACACAGCAATGGAATAGAATGGTAAACCAGAGGTATACCCACAATAAAGGTTAATTGATATTTAACAAAAGTACAAACATGATTCAATGGAGAAATGATGCTGAAATATTTGGACATCCATATGCAATAAATACACACACACATAAACAAACCTTTACCCCTACCTTGTACCATATAGAAAAATTAACTCAAAATGGAATAAAAACTCAAGTGTAAAAACTAAACAGTAGGGCTTCCCTGGTGGCGCAGTGGTTGAGAGTGCACCTGCCGATGCAGGGGACACAGGTTCGTGTCCCGGTCCAGGAAGATCCCACATGCTGTGGGGCAGCTAGGTCCGTGAGCCATGGCCGCTGAGCCTGCGTTTCTGGAGCCTGTGCTCCACAATGGGAGAGGCCACAACAGTGAGAGGCCCGCGTACCGCAAAAAAAAAAAACTAAACAGTATAAAACTTCTTAGAAGAAAACATACAAGAAAGTCTTTGTAACTCTGGGTTAAGCAAAAGTTTCTCATATAAAACACAAAAGCGTGATCCATATTTACTAATATCGATAATTCTGACTTTTCAAATTTTAAATTTCTGCCCTAGATACTATGAAGATATTAACAAGACAAGCCACAGATATAAAAGAAAACCCTTATGACTTACATAAACGAAGGACTTGTATTCAAAATATATAAAACACTTTTAAACAATACAAAAATAAGTAAATAAACAACTCAATTAAAAAATAGGTAAAATGTTTGAACAGGCACTTCCCTAAAGAAGATATACAAATGGAAAAAAGCATAAAAAAATGCTTGGGGAATTCCACATGAAAATGAAATTAAAGCCATCCATATTTGAAATGAAGACATATAATTATATTCTCAGATGACATGATCTTATATATAGAAAATATTAAGCAGTATACACAAACATAGGCAAACTATTAAAACTAATAAAGTCAGCAAGTTGCAGGATACAAGATCAATATACAAAAAAATGCATTTCCATATACTGCAAAAAAGAACCTAAAAATGAAAACAGGAAACAATAACATTTACAATAGCATCAGGAAGAATAAAATGTCAGGAATTAAATAAGAAAAGAAGTGCAAACTTATATGCTGAAAACCATAAAATGTTGAAACAAATTAAAGCAGTTCTAAATAAATGGAAAGACATTTCATATTTGTGAATCAGAAGCTTAACATTGTTAACATGGAAATATTCCCCAAATTGATCTATAGATTCAACACAATCCCTATCAAAATTCCAGATTTTTTTCCTCAGAAATGACATACTTATCCTAAAATTCATATGGAAATTCAAGGGACTCATTATAGCCAAAACTATCTTGAAAAAGAAGAACAAAGTTGGGCTCATATTTTCTGACTTTAAAACTTATAACAAAGCTATAGTAATCAAGACAAGTGGTACTGACATAATAATAGACATATAGATCAATGGAATAGAACTGAGTCAAGAAATAAACACTCAAACTTACAGTCTACTGATTTACAGGATTCAATTGGAAAATAGTAGCCTTTTCAACAAATGGTGCTGGGACTAATGGATATCGCATGAAAAATAATAATAATAAGAATAAACTATATATATATATATAAACTATATATATATATATAAGAATATATATATATAAGAATATATATATATAAGAATAAACTATTATAAATAATAATAAGAATAAACTAGATTCTTCTTGAATATGTAACACCATAAACAAAAGCTAACTCAAACCTGATCAAAGACCTAAATGTAAGAGCTAGGGCTTCCCTGGTGGCGCAGTGGTTGAGAGTCTGCCTGCCGATGCAGGGGACGCGGGTTCATGCTCCGGTCCGGGAGGATCCCATGTGACACAGAGCAGCTAGGCCCGTGGGCCATGGCCGCTGGGCCTGCACGTCCAGAGCCTGTGCTCCGCGACAGGAGAGGCCACAGCAGTGAGAGGCCCGTGTACCGCAAAAAAAAAAAAAAAAAAAGTAAGAGCTAAAATTATAAAACTCTTGGAAGAAAACATAAGAGCAAATCTTCATAACTCTTGATTATCCAATGGTTTCTTAGATATGAAACCAAAAGCACAAGGAACAAAAGATAAAAGAGGTAAATAGCACTTCACCGATATTCAAAACTTTTGTGTTTCAAAGGATACCATCAAGAAATGAAAAGACAACACACAAAATGGGAGGAAATTTTGCAAATCACATATCTGAAAGAGACTTGCCTCTAAAATATATAAAGAACTATTAAATCTTGATAATAGAAAGACAAACAATCCAATTTGTAAAATGAATCAAAGATTTAAACTAGGGCTTTCCTGGTGGCACAGTGGTTAAGTATCTGCCTGCCAATGCGGGGGAAACAGGTTTGAGGCCTGGTCCGGGAAGATCCCACATGCTGTGGAACAACTAAGCCCACGTGTCACAAGTACTGAGCCTGTGCTCTAAAGCCTGCGAGCCACAACTGCTGAAGCCTGTGCACCTACAGCCCATGCTCCGCAACAAGAGAAGCCACCACAATGAGAAGCCCACACACCACAGCGAAGAGCAACCCCTGCTCGCCACAACTAGAGAAAGCCCGCGCGCAGCAAGGAAGACCCAATGCAGCCAAAAATAAAGTAAATAAAAATTTTTAAAAATTAAAAAAAAAGATCTAAACTAATATTTATCTAGAAAAGATATACAAGTAGGCAAAAAGCACATGAAATTATGTACAACATAGTTAGCCATCAGGGAAATGCAAATCAAAGCCACAACGAGACATATACACTAGAATGAATATAGTCAAAGGCAAACAATAACAAGTGTTGACAAGGAAGAGGAGAACTGAAATGCTCACACACTGCTGGTGGGAATGTAAAATGGTACAGTTTGGTACCATCCTAAAGAGTCCCGCATTTTCTCAAATATTTAATATAGGGTTATCATATGACCCAGGAATTCCGCTGTTCGGTATATACCCAAGAGAAATAAAAACATACACCCACACAAAAACCTGTATAAAAATGTTCATCAGAATTATTAATAATAGCCAAAAAACGGAAACAGCCCAGACGCCCATCAACTTATGAATGGATAACTAAAACATGATATACCTATACATAGAATTGGCCATAAAAAGAATGAAGTACTGATACATGCTACACATGATTAACCTTGAAAACATTATGCTAAGTGAAAGTAGCCAGTCACAAAAGACCACATGACATATGATTCCATTTACATGTAACATCCAGAATAGGCAAATGTATAGAGACAGGAAGTAAATTAGTGATTGCCTAGTTTAGGTGAGATAAAATGCTTTAAAAATAAGTGTGATGGTTGCACAACTCTGAGAACATTCTAAAAATCACTGAAATGTATACTTTAAATAGGTGAACTGTATGGTATATGAATTATATCTTGATAATTTTGTCACAAAAAAGATATTCAACGTCATTAGTAATTAGGGAAAGGCAAATTAAAAGCATAATAAAATAATACTACATACATTAGAATGGTGAAAACAAAAACAAAAACTTTGACAGTACCAAGTACTGGCAAGGATATGGAGCAACTGGAGCACATATACATGGCTGGAGGGAATGCAAAGTAGTCTAGCCATTTTGGAAAAAAAAAAAAATTTGACAGTTTCTTATAAAGTTAAACATGCATGTATCATATAACTGTCTGTACCATATGAGAAATCTGTACTCTTCACTTCTGGCACATTAAATGTACCAGTCCTTCTGTCTCTAAAATAGCCCTCTTTCCCCTTCTCCTTTGCCTAATTTGACTTTTAAACCAACAGCCCTTTTAAATTTACAGCTTTAAGCCAATTCCTCAAAATTGTAATATTTTTATCCTAAACCAAGCCAATAACCACAAATGTCCCCAACAGGACCCAGTAGTTCATCCCTAACATCATTTTTCACATCCAAACACAATTGCAATTTACTTTTCTTTACTTTCTCTTAGATGGTAAGCTCCAATAGGGCAGAGTCTATCTTTTCTCTGTCTGTGATTGAATCCCCAGCACCAGTACAGCTCCTGTCTTGAAAAATATTTATTTGAGGAATAGGTGGCTTTTTGCAAATATAATGCAAACTCTTTAGACATCAAGTTGCTAGCAAAGGCAAATTAAAGCAACTAGATGTTCTCCTTTGACACTTCGATTAATAATTTGACTATACCAACGGTTGGAGTGAAAGAGTGAGAGGGAGAGTTAAAGTGAAAGAAAGATATGGGGAGGACAAAGGGAATTTGTAGCAGTCATTTACCAGACTGACTGAAAGCACAAAAGTCAAACCCTCTAAGGATGTTCTGCTTTTATTTTGGCACACCATGAATAATTTCACAAAAATGTCAAAGAATGATTTAGAAAACCCAAGTCTCTTTTCATGCTCCTTATACGTTAGACAAAGTGATCAAAGGAATGCAGAATAAATTTGACTTTGCCACTAATGACAGCATTTCTTTTAAAAGTATCAAATGTAACACTTCCATTGTGCAGAAAGTTCCAAGTGTAATTGATTTCTCACGAAAGGAATTTTCTGAACATACACAGCTATAGCTTTAACTGGGTCTAACATATATATGAAATATCCTTTGGCAAGATCCCCCTTTCTCTCTCCCCATTCCTACCCTAGAATTGCTTCCAAGCAGCAGAGGAGATAAGAGGAAATAGCTGATCTTCTCTGGGTTCTTAACCCTTTGCAATTCACCTCCTATTTCAAAGTTAACCACTACAGGAAAGAAAATTGGAAGGAGCCCACTTACCCAAACCAACCTCCTTTCCATAGCTAGCTTCAATACCTGATTCTTACTATCAGGACATCCTCCAGATCTTATCTACAGCTCCTTCAAAAATTCATCTTGGGGAAGCTTGTCTTTCATAACTTGACCTCAGAGACTGAAAAAACTAGTGGTCCTTGGCATTATGTATTGGTACAAATGATGAAATTGTGGTTTTGTTTTTATTTTGTTTTAAACTGATTTAGTTGTCTACACCTAGAAATCAAAAGATTTTTACATTAAAATCTATATTTATGAGTTCTTTTAAGAAATTGTAATGCCTGAGAACACAGGGCCTGCTTTCATACACAGCAATAATTGACCAAAGATAATTTGAGGGGGCTTCCCTGGTGGCGCAGTGGTTGAGAGTCCGCCTCCCGATGCAGGGGACACAGGTTCGTGCCCCGGTCTGGGAAGATCCCACATGCCGCGGAGTGGCTAGGCCCATGAGCCATGGCCGCTGAGCCTGCGCGTCCGGAGCCTGTGCTATGCAACGGGAGAGGCCACAACAGTGAGAGGCCCATGTACCGCAAAAAAAAAAAAAAAAGATAAGTTGAGGTCAATCCTTTAAACTCAGTTTATGTTCTCCATTTCATCAGAGGCCCATCTATGGAGCGTTCACATTCATTACTTGTCTGTCCCCTGCTGTAAACATTTGAATTTTCTGCCCCTACCTTAGGGATGCTCTGCACACAAGGTTATAAAGGGGATGAGTGAAGGGGAACCCCTAAATGCATTTTAGGTTAGGAAGAATACTTCTAATAAAATGCTCTGCAATTTTGAATTTAATAGGGCTTTGTGGACTAAGGGAGCTAAATAGTATAAATAACACTGATTATAAGGCAAAATATATTTCAAGTTCCAAACAATCACCTTAAAAATGGACTCCTTGTACTATTTCATCAGAAGATGATGCCTGATCTCACTTAGGGCGTACATCCTGGACTAACCACTAAGCGTTAGCTATGCAGTTACCCAAGAGTTATGAAGAATGACCAAACGCAGAAGGATTTCAAGGGCATAAATGTGTGCTTCTGACTTTCTGCTTCTCTAGCTAAGGATGGTAGAATAAGATCAGAGATTTTTAGAAAAAAATGAAATCCACTCTTGGAACTTTTGCAGCTTGATCCACTTAATAGCAGGTCTCTTGTCTAAAAGCATTCAGAAAGGTTTTTCCTCTCTCCATCATGGAATGAAACAAGTAAAACTTGGGCTCACTTTCCATTTTTAGATTTATTGGGCTTCCTCTATTCCTTTAATTTCTGCCACTGATAGAAACAAGTTGATTCCCTACTCTGTCATTTATTAGATGTGTGACATTAGGCTAGTTGCTTCATTTCTCTCAGCCAGGGTTTCCTTATCAGCAAAATGGTAATAAAAATATTTTTCTCAATCACATTGTGAGCATTGATGATATGAGGTAATGAGTATAAAGCTCTTTGTATGATGCTGGTACAGATTACTAAATCTTTTATTTATTTTCCTATATTTTCTTCCCTCGTTTTTCTCTTATTACTAAAAAAAAGTTACTTTTATGCTATGAAATCCATAAAATAACCACTCTTCCAATACTTTTATTTAACCAGCCTCCTTCACCCAAGTTATCTACACATATAAAACAAATAAAAGAACTCTTCTCTTTAGTTTCTAGAATTTTGAATGTCAGGAAGAGAGATTATTTAATCCTTTACTTTCCATTTACAGATCATTAAATTGAATTCCATAAAGGCTGAGTAATTTGCTAAAGTCACCTAAGCAGGGGAGTAGAACTCATATGTTTTAAGACACAAAAGACAAAAATGAAACCAGTTCTCAACAGTAGGGCTCTGCATAAATGAGCTGTATAGATCACATTGCAGGGACTCGCTATTTTTGTTTTTAATTGAGTGAAATAGTGAATTGATTAAAAGAAATAGATTAGCTCCAACTTGCATAATCAGACTGGTGATTTAAAAAAAAGTTTGGCTTCTAGGCCTGGGATTATTCATCAGTAACTGTCAGCATGTTTGCTTGTTAACTTTTGGCCAAATACCATCATGAAGTGTAATATGGGGAAGTTTTCAGTTTCAGAGAAGTTTTACACATTAATTAATTACATATCAAAATGTTGGGTACACAATTTCAGCAGGAGATTTTTTTGCATGTGCCATTTTATTGCCTGTTAATGTTCCTGAAAAACACTTGATTTTTTTGCATGTGCCATTTTATTGCCTGTTAATGTTCCTGAAAAACACTTTTATCTGTATCTGGAAGTTGCATACAAAGGTCCAACAACTACAGTATATTTGACATCACCTTATAAAATAATTTTTTTTTTTTTTTCGGTACGTGGGCCTCTCACTGTTACGGCCTCTCCCATTGTGAAGCACAGGCTCCGGACGCGCAGGCTCAGCGGCCACGGCTCACGGGCCCAGCTGCTCCACGGCATGTGGGATCTTCCTAGACCGGGGCACAAACCCGTGTCCCCTGCATCGGCAGGCGGACTCTCAACCACTGTGCCACCAGGGAGGCCCTAAAATGAATTTTTTAAGAGGAAATTTTCATTGCTTATCAGGGGTATTGGAGATTCAAGTAACCTCTTTCCAGATTGAAAAAAAAAAAAAGAACACATGTTAAAGAGAGGAAAGGGAAGAAGAGTAATATTCACTGAACAATGATGTCCACATCATGTGGCACTTGGTATTTTAATGTGTCAACCTAATCTTACTGTTATCGTCACTTTACAATGGAGTATGCCTTTTACAGGACAGATACAAGAGACACTAATTCACTTTCCCAGGAACATCAAGAAAGTCTCCATATTTCACACTTTACTCAGTAAGTCACAGTGTTACCATTTTTAAGATCTCCTATAGGATTAACGGACATTCTACTTCATTTCTTATACTAATTCATTCAACAATGATTTATTGAATGTTGTGCTTACTGTATATCATGCCAGAGAAACAAAAACAAAGGCTCTAGAGTCCCAGAGTCCAGCACAGTACATGGCACATGGTAGGCACTGAAGACATGTTTGTTAAATGAATGACTATATGAATGAATGAATACACTCTTGTCCTCATCTTGCCAATCACCTGTCTAGAACTGCACTATCTAAAACAGAGCCATGAACCACTTATGGCTATTATGCCCTTAAAGTGTGGCTAGTCTAGATTAAAATAGGCTGTAAGTATAAAATCTATAACAGATTTCTAAGACTTAGTACCAAAAAATGTAAGACATCTCATTAATAGTTTTTATATTGATTACATGTCAAAATGATAATATTTGGAGTATACTGGATTAAATAAAACATATTAAAATTAGTTCACCTGTTCATTTTTACTCTTTTTAGTATGGCTACTAGAAAATTTAAAATTATATATGTGGCCTGCCTTCTATTTCTATTGTATAACATCAATCTAGTGCCATTAAGTCCTGGGACACTTGTTTTCTGCTCCAATTTCATTATTAAAACTAGTTTTCTTCTCTCCATTTATTGTAGGATAATAAGTAGGTTTTAAATCCAGTCATTTTTAAATGCCAGCTTATGTTCATGAGATTCGAAGCAATTCGGGGAGGTTAGAAATTTTTATGTTCTGATGCAAAATAGCCACCACACAATATGACTTCCCTTGAGAGTCTTCCCTGCTGAGAAGCAACTGCTGCTTTCCAAATCCATTACTGGATCCAGTTCTATAAGACGAAATCTAACTTCTTCACCCTAGCATTCAAATATTCAAGGCTCTTCATCAGGTACTGCTATCCCACTTCATGCTCCAGCCAGTTTAAATCTAGATTTCATTTTATTCTTTATTCATGCTGTTATCTCCACTTGGAGTTCTAGTTTTTCATACCCAAGTCCTGCCTAGTTTTTAAGGTTTAATGTAAATATTGCTTACTTCATGCTGAATTTCCAAACTACTCTAAGCCCATATAGTTTTCTTTCTCTTAATTCCGAAACACTAATATTCCATTCAAAAATAAACTACACTTGACTATGGAAAGTCTCTGACTTGTCTATAATTGTATCACTGAACTTTCCCTGTATTCCAAAGACCATGAATAGAAAATTTATAAAGAAACCTCTAAAACATGGAAAGGTCACTCCCTGTGCTTTCACGCTAGGCTTTGAAGAATCATGTTCATCATGTCTTTTAACTAAAAGAAGATTAAAATGCTGAGCAGTTTCTAATCCAGGGAGTGGGCAGTCACACCTGTGTGCTCTATTCTATATAAGCAAAACCATTTCTGACTTAGCTATAATATCCTTTCCCCAGCAAAAGAGGAGAGCTGCCAAGATGCTCACTGAGAACAGTTGTTGGTTTGTGTAGAACAGTTGTTGGTTTGTGTACAAGCGTAAATATGGGTTTGTTCTTTTTTTTTTTTCCTTTTTTTTTTTCTTGTCGAGGACGAGAAAGAAGGAAGAATGGGATGAGTCTCTAAAAGCTTGATTTATTTAGAACCAAACATATCCTTATTTGATAACAGATGATCAATTAAAGCAATGCGTGACATTTGAACAGCATTCTGTGAAAATGCAACGATATTAGTAGAGCTGATAGCAATGAGCACTTCTTGCAAACAGCAAGAGTCCCCCTCTAAAGTCTTCTCTCTTGGCACTGGGGCTTTGCTAAATCTGGCTTGCCATTTTGTGAGTGGGAACAATCAGCTTTGTAGGTTGGAGGGAAGTATTATAATTAAATGTCCACCCACTTTTTCCTTTTTGATGAAAGGCTCCCATGAAACTTACTAAAATAAGGTACATCAAGACATGAATTTTTGATGAATAAGTCAAAGCACTGACAAAGCTGGCTTTTCACATAGAGAAACTTCACTAATTCACAGGAAATTTCCAGGTCTTGATCATTAACACTGGCAGGCTTAATAATAATTAATATGATAAAATCCATGGAACAAACAGGAGATTTTATCATTTAATTGGTAGCAACTGTAGTGTTCAACCTGAATTGACTTGCTGAGAACAAATTGTAATATGATTCAGAAATAATAGTGGGGGTTTTAAAAATTAATTTTAGAGAAATATTTAATAGCCATTATAAAAACAATGTCTTTATTGAATATATAACGGCATTCTTCTGAATAATAGTTACATTACCACATTAAAGCTACAAACTTTATCTCTGAAGTGGGCTAAGTTCTTTAAAGATGTTATCAAATTGTCACAAACTCCTTCTGAAGGAGATCTGGAGCAGGGTTTATAGTGTCTGTCTGCTTTTGATGACTAATGGCAAAGCCATTTGCTAATATCATTGTGTAGTATTATTTTAAAGTATCTTTGTACAACAGAGTAGGGAGGTACTCAGATAATTGGGATCAGGCATATATGTCAAGTCCAGTTACTGGAATCCTCAGAGTCAACTTTTTAGAGAGGAAGAAAACTGAGCGAGTGTTATGAATGTGTTTCTTCATTTAAGACAGATCTATTGAGAACTAGCTTATAGACTTTGCTATGAGAGGAAGCTTAAAGCGATAAAAAAATAAAATCCTTACCCTCTAGAATTACTGAATATTTTTCTTTTTAAGATAAAATATTTTAAACTTCTTGTTTAGTAGATATTATTGGTGGAAGCCAGTAGAGTTAACGGTGCCCTAAGACACCATCAGTGCAACATCAAAGTACTGGGGAGCACAATTCAATAAGCACATTAATTGCTAATTGTCATTAATTGCTAATCACTATGTGAGCTTAATTTTTAAAAGGCCAACCTCGACTCCTGTGTCTCATTCTTACTGTGCCTTGGTGGATCCAAAAACACAGACTAACTTGGATGTTCAAAGTAGGAAAAGCTTTGCATAACAGTTACTTAATTCAACATAAGTAAAATAAAATTAGCCACAAGGATGTAAGTTCTCCAGTTATTGGTACTGCCCAGGGTTTTATAACCATCATTTCACCCATGGTCACTTTATGTTAAACTTACTACATGGTAATAAAATAGACATGACTTCACTAGAGAATGGGAATGTTCAGGCCCGATTTATTGGCCACTTTTTTCCTCATTCTCATTTCTTTCACCAATACTCCAAATCCTTTTTGTTTTCTAATTATTACTCACAGAATTTCTTAAGGCTTTGTGATTTTGCTTTGTGTTCAGTTCGACTTTTTACTATCCCTTTCGTAAAAGTTACAAGTTAACCATTACCTAAAGCACTCCTTTAACAGCATGGACTTTTTCTGATAGGAAAAGATCTGATAGGAATTCTTTAAAAATAGACTTTTTTTTTCCCACTTATGTCTTACTTCAACAAGTTCACTTTTAGATTTTAAATTTCTCTGACAAACATAGTTGAGGTATCAAAACCCAAACACATTGAAAATAGCTTTTTCTTGAAGTCATTTAGTATCGAATCTGCGCTGCTATGTCAAATAACCCAGCTTGGGAATAAGATGGGTATATGTGCTTGTCTGTGTAGGGGGGGGTGGTTAGGAAAAGGGACGTGTAAGACTGGTAACCAATCCATCCATACAAAGTGAACTCACAACGTCCTCTGAAACTGATATATTTTAGTTCTCTTATTTCCTCAGACTCTGCCCCAGACACTTCTATCTCAATGTTTGTAGTAAATTAATGATGATTTTCTCTCTTGCTTTGGTTAGACAGCTCCTTTCAAAAAAGAATTTTCCTGGGACATAAATGCAGCCTTCTTTTTTTTCCTTCTTGATATATATAAACAACCTAGTGTTTGAGCAGTATACTTAAAAACCATTTTCATTTTCTCCTATGTCTATATCTCTTAGAGAGCTAGGAGTCTTTCAACTGTAACAAGTATTTCTCAGATCTTAAAATTTTAGAAACTGGTAGTGACCTTAGACATTATCTTGTTTAACCTTCACTTTACAGCTAAAGCAAATGAAGCCCTAAGAAGAGACGTGTGAATTAAAGGTGGCCACAAATACTCTGCTGCTCCTTCCAGTGAGACGTGGAGTCTCCTGCTGCCTCTTCTCTCCTTGTGCTTGGGCAGGCTCTGTGGTTGCTTTGATCAATAAAGTACAGCGGAAGCTGTACTCTGCCAATTGCTGGGCCCAGGCCTTAAGAGAATGTCAGCTCTACTTCCTGTTTCTGGCTTGCTCTTGGGACTTCTCATCTCAGAACTCAGAAACTACGCTCTGAGAAGCTGAAGCCACGTGGAAAGGCCATGTATTTATTGGCTGGTGCTCCAGTTGACAACCACAGCTAAGCTCCCCGCTGACAGCTAGCATGCGCTTTCAATCATGTGAATGTACCATCTTGCTTGTCTAGCCAAATCAAACCTTTGAAGGGTTCCATCCCCAGCCAGTATTTGACAACCAGCACATGAAAGAGACCCTACATGAGAACTGCCCAGCTCTGCTCAGTCAACCTGCAGATCAGTAAGAGAATAACAAATGATTATTCTAAGCACTAAGTTTGGGGATGGTTTGTTAACTAGTAAAAGCTTACTGGAACTGAAGACAAGTTTCTAAGTAATATCAGACTGAGAACTGGAAGACTCCAAAGCCAGCATAATCTCATTATAATATGTTAAGGGAACCAAGAGTTAAATAAGACCCATTCTCAGTCCCCTAGTAGCTCAAAATTCCAAAATCTGTTATTGTTTCATATTCACATGAACTACAGAATTTTCAAAATCCTTAAACATTTAAAATAGATTCTTAGAGCTCTATCTACATAGCAATAAACTGTCATTTGGTAATAAAATAAGGTAGTATTCTCAAGTGTTTCTGGAAGGCAGTGCCTTACTAATAAGCATCATGAAAGAAAGAGAACTTTAGATAAATTGATTTGGGGAAATTCTGACTTAAAGAGAATTCTTTATATCTGGATTTTTCAGATACGTAAAATCTCCAAGAGGAGAAATAGAACTTTTTCCCCAAAATCGTGGGATCAAGGAATCCTTTATTGAGCACCTCATGAGATTTATGTTTCATTAGAAACTAAACTGAAAAATAGGAATAAGGATCCAACGTTATTAGCACAAACCAACTTTTACTTTCAGAATATTTCACCAAAAAGTTATTTTCATAATTTGGTGTTCCTTCAGCTTAGAAAACACATTTCTAGACAAAAGATTTATGATATTCAGGAGCCACACTTAGGTGCCTTTAATGACCTGCTCCTCTGTTCTGCTCTTTTAACTTTTAACATTTTCCTTTGGGAATAGTTACTAAATATTTGAGGAATGAGTACAAGAAGGAATAAATAAAACTAGATAAGTAATAAATAGCTGAATTAATTATTTAAACACGGTAAACCCGGAAATCAGCTTCGACTCTCATTAGCTTGTTTTAGGTTTTGTATTTTTATTTCCACATAAGGCCAATGGGAATTACATCAGCTGCCCTGTCTCACAGAGTTCTTGGCAAGTTCAAAGATTTCAAAGTCGTAGGTGGGGCAGTTTCAGGGCTGAAATTATATCTTAGTAATCATCTATCTAGCCACTCTTATTTTCTAGACGTGAAGACTGGGACCCAGCGGAAGTGCTAGCTACTTCGGAAACTTCCTTCCCAGTTGATCCACATTAAGGATGTTGGAAAAGTCCTCTACTTTAGTAAACGTCGTATAGAACGTTTACTATACAACATTTCTAATGCAAGTGGGGACTATTTCTAACACAAGTTTTACAAGCAATTTGGCCCCCCAAATACATATTTCATCACAGAATTCATGGCCTATATAGGAAGGTGTGGCAGTCAAAACATTTAATAATCAGCATAGCACAGGCATAGAACATTTAATAATCAGCATAGCACATAGCACTGACAATGAGTACTGACACAAGCCATAAACAACTGATAGAGTCACACTGATGGGTACCAGCAGTGTATCGCTCTAGTACAAGGATCTGGTCAACCACATGTTCCCCTTCCTTCCAGTACTCCTGGACTTACGAGTACTGTCACTTTACTGGGGTTAGGAATTCTTCCATTCAGGCTTTCTCTTATACCGTGGTTGTATTATTGATGTCCATAAGACAGTAAATTCCACTACCTGTCTTCTAGGAATAGCCCAGCACTTCATAGCTCCTTCAGCAATATGGCCCCCCTACCCCCCAAATCATGGGGCATTTCCATGTTTCCAGTTTCCAAGCAGGAGAAAATTACAGTTTTATCATCTCCTCTTGCCTCTACTGGGACACGGACAAATCCACTATCCCTACTTAATTATTCTGTGTTTCTCTATCCCTGTATACCCTACATTCATGTCCTATAGTCATGTTTCATAGTTGAATATGATTTGAAAGGCTGAAGGAGTAACAACCATGAAAAGATGGGAGAGAAACAATAAAGTGGCATGAGAGAAAGCATCTAATACTTTTAAGTTAGAATAGGAAGAAAGTATTTGTAAGGATAAAACCTGTGTTTAACCAGGTTTGTGTATGTGTGTGTGTAGCTCTGAAAAAAATACACATTAAGAAAATATATCGATCATATTTTCATAATTCTTTCTAAATAACTTGCTCCTTTTCCAAGCCATTGAGGGATAGTTTATACAATTTGACATACATACCTTCATAGTACTTTGGCCCAACTCTGCTTCATTTGCTATAAGTGGACAAAAGTTTTTATTTGAATCCAATTCAGCTATAAATGCAGAATGAGAGCCCTATTCTCCTGGACTTAGAGTAGTTACAGTTCTAGCACACTCACCTCTACAAGCCTGCTGGTGTGTTCACGAAATATCGCAGCATATTCTTTTATTTCCTTTTCCCGGCCATTCTTGGCAGCTTCAATGAGAACCAAAAGTGGGACTGTCGTATCCAAAAAGGAGTCTGACACATGATCTATAATAGCCTTACGGAGCTGAGGAGAAATAAAAAATTCAGTTGTTTTTTTTTTTTTCCAAGAAATAGTTCTTGTTATTTCCTATTTTTACAATCTCAGTAATTACAAAATTTCTTTTTTATGTATTTTTGCACAGTCTCTAAAATCATAATATTTAAGACTGTATGAATGTCACTTACAATGCTAAAGCAAGCTAAATATCCAAGAAAAAAAATCATCGAGCAATAGCTCTCTTGCTCTCAAAAATGACTCTCTTTTTTCTTAAATTGTACTTAGCCCAGAGGTCAGATTATAAGTGACAGTACTGTACTTTTCCCTCAAAGAAATTGCACTATTGTAATGTTTATGCATGTGTACAAACAACATTGTACATCATGTATTTTCATAATTACAAAAGTATAAAATGTTTTCTACTTTGTTGGAAGAACTCATGATAAATTTTGATTAGCTGAACTGTAGACTTCATGGTAATTAAACCAAGTTAGATCACTGATTATGCCAGTGGGTAACAGATTAATAGAGCAAGGAGAATAGAAAATGAGTTTGATGTCCAATTTTCTCCATTTGCATTAACTGTTCTTGCCCTCACACCTTAAGTTATTAAACAAGTATAACATTCTACTACAATTAGTTCTTTTAAATTAGATTATGTGTAAGCTTATAAATGACAATCAGGCAATTACTCTACTCAGCAGATATTTTATGAAATTTAAAACTGAGTTGGAAAATTAATGCATTGTATTTATATAATATTGAGTCCTTAAAGATCACAGTATCTTGAAATGTTTCATTAACAATCTCAGTGATTATGAATGGCTCCAAAGTTTTTGGTCAACTCCCTCAATTTAATAATCTCTGTAATAAAGATATGACTAGGTATCAGACAGGGAATTTGTAACTTGCCTTCTGTGAAAATTATATTTTAGAATATTTTTTAAAACCAGCAGACACTCTAGTTTTGGATTACATTAGAATTAATATATTTTCAAGGGGTTAAATGATGTAGCTACATGAAAAAAAAAAGCACTGTCTCTCTTCCTATAACAATTGTAGGATAATAAATCCATAATAATTATAGGTTTGGGGGAGAAAAATACCTTTGTCTAAGACAGTGGAGCTTTCTCAGAAGAACTGTGAAATTTTTATGGCTATCAACAATTTCACAAAGGCAGTAGGAAGATCCCCAAGGAAAGATTCTGCTTAGCATGCAGAACCGCAAATCACTAATGGCAACTAATTAACATTTACTGAGCATTTACTTGGACAGGGTGTAGAGTGCTACGTGTTTACAAGGCAAGGGGTAGACCTTGAGTGAATGAACTGTTTGATGTCCATAAAGAGTGGACCAGGGAAGTCAGGCAAGAGATCATAAGTTAGGAGTTGTGCTGGGAAATGCAAGTTGTGTTAGTTCCACGTACATGAGAGAAAAGTAGAAGAAATCTCTCAGAAGGGGAGCTGTTGCCAATGACCATCCCTCCCCTTTATCCTTTTCTTCCTTCATTTGTAACCAGGACATATAGAAGGGAGGCTAAGAGGAGATTTACACTAGAGATATGTGGCTGAAAGCCAGCATACACATGGGAGGTAATTCAAGCCAAGGAGGTGAAGAGAATCATATAGAGGAAGATGCACAGTGAGATGTCCAAGAATAAAATCTTAAAAAATACTACCACTTATGGTAGTCGTGCAGATGGAGAGTAGGACCTAAAAAGAGGCTGAGATGATGGCCAAGAAACAAAGAGAGGAAATGACCCAACAGCTGAAAGGGAAACTTTCAAATAAACCTCTGTATCAATGCTCTTCAAATGAACTTATCCTACCAAACACAATTATAACACCCACATTATGGATGTGCTGAATCTTCTTTTCTGTGTATTTGATTTCATTCAATTCAACAAGTATTTCTGAACACCATTTCCTTACATTTCTACCAAGAGCTAGGTATTGTGAAAAATGTCAGGTTGGAAACACATGGTCCCTTATAATCCTCCAGAATCACAAGTATCTAGTGTGACTGGAATGTGATGGTAGAGAAAAGATTGAAATAGAGTCTCATTAGGCACAATGGAAACAGTGAAAGGTATTTCAGGTAAAAGAACAAAATTCAGACAAAAAGATTAAAAGATGACAGAAGGAAATGGCCAGAAATCGGTGACTTGTGTTAGACATGAGTGATACGCTTAAGAGATAGCAAACCATCAGCAGGCACGGAAATATCCTTCCCTTTGAAAGCATCTTCAACCCATGCAAACAAACAGCACAATCAATGCAACCAACCCACAGTTTTCTCACCAGATTCTCTCTCTTACTGATTCCTGATCATTTACCATTACATTCATAGCTATGATTACAGGCTACATTAGAGGCCTTTGGTACTTTACATGTCATCCACTGGACCAGTCTCTGATTTCAAGTGTTGCTGGGGGGTGGGGACAGTTCCACATCCTCCAAAGACATCCCACCTCGAGTGCATTCCATGCTTCTTTTTGTTATTCTTTCTCAGGGCCTGCTCCAAGTCTCTGTGAGATTCTCAGCTCAAGCACAAACAGCCTCAAAGTTCTAGAGAGTCAATACTACTGGGAGCAACCCTCAACCAATGGGTACGGGAGCTACTGGATAAAATTCCCAGCTTCCATCTATTGGTCAGACAATTCTGGGAGGCATTCCGTCACTTCTCAGAGGTCCTTAAGCAACTGTTGCCTATAGTGATGACCTCAATCGCGTATCCTTTCCTCCTTCCCTGCCTGTTCTCCTTTGCTTGATATTCTTTTACACTTGCTTCTTGGAAGTGCCTCTCAAATAAATAACCTGAATAAAGGCCCCAGTCTCAGGATCTGTTTTCAGGGGAATCCAATATAGACACATTTATCTGGTGTTAGTGCTGTTTGTTCGCGTAGCAAGTAATAGGCTCTGATGTCTTACATAAACTACCCATTGGTGATCACACTTTGCCACTTCTGCTTTGCACACCACTGGGTTTAATTCTGCTATCTCCTGTATTATGGCTGACCATGAAAGAGGAAATATGAGATGAGACCATAAATGAACATAGGGACAAAATACGGAAGACCCCGAATGCCATGCTAAGTAATTTCCTTTGTATGTTCTGACATATTCATATGGAATTTTTTTCATTTCAATTGTACATTACCACTGATGAAAGTGGTTTGGGATCTCAGATAAAATATTTCTCTACAGTGGAATTCCAAAAGTGACGGCTGTATGTGCAAACTGTAACAAAGACCTGCCCACCCTCTAACCACCACCAAATAAAGGAATAGAAAAAATGAAACTGTGTGTGAAAGAGGAATGGAAAGAAGAGAAAGTGTTTTAGAAAAGAATCGCCCTCAGGGAAGTATAAAACTTCTATTTGTGTATTATTAATGCCATTTTAATTTTAAGTCAAAGAGCAAAATGTGACTTTCAAAACTCAATTAACTAATAGGAACTAAATCACCTAATAATTAATTCAGCATACACCTACTGTGTCAATTTAATGAGATGTGTATCTTATGGATACTTAATATTATTTGATGACAAGAATGAGGAGAAGGAGGTACAAGAACCTAAACACATTTTTCTGAGTGTGGCACCGGTACTACCAACATGGAAAAGAGATGAGTACAGCAATTCAGCAACTCAGCAGCTAAAGAATCAATCAAATTGTTGTGTTTCTTTGTTTGTTTTCACCAGAATCCTATTTTATTTGACATACCTTAAGTCTTTACTATGGCCTTTATGAAATAGACAATTATTTCTCAATATATATAAAAATTTTAACCTGCCTTTAGTGAAATCAAGTATCTGTTTCACTCTGCATAATTCAGTAGAAATGGAATATATCTGATTGTTTGAATTTTGTAATGAAGTAAAGAAGGTTTAAAATCTTCCTTATTAAGAATTTTAATATGCGTGCAGTTCTCAAATAAATGAGAAAAGAGATTAAAGGAACAAGAAAATTGAAATTCTGAAAACATGTAAAATAAATAATCAGGAAGAAAAAAATTTATAATAGTAAAATCAGTGTATTACACACTAGAAGTTCTGAAGGTGAATAGGTCATTATCCCTGGCCCCTGGCACAGTGGTTACAAATTTGGGCTGGGTTTAGATGGATGGACCTGTGCTGAAACCTTGGCTCTACCAGTTAGCTGGGTAATGTTCAGTAAATTGACTCACCTGAGAGGTTCAGATAGTCATGGCATTATTTCTTGCTCCAGGGATAAAAATCAATAATGTAAGGACTACAGTGGGTAGAAAACATTTGCTAAATGAGAGATGTTGTCATAACTATCATTTTAAGGATTTAAAATCCAGTGTGAAGAAAAATCCACTAGAGAAGAAAAAGACAAGCAGTATATGATTACTGCTATAATACAACTACCAATGCTATAAGCACTCCAGGAAGAAAAAGAATAAGTCCAGCTGATAAAAATGGCAAAGGTTTCATGGGAGAAATAGGATTTATGTTAGTCTTGAACTTCCTCAGTCACTTAGGGGTTGGGTAGGGAGAGTAAGGGAAATAGGAAAGGCACCACATTGAACAAGCCATATATACAAAGACGCATGTGTATCCGGAAGTGAGTATGGAAGTGGTGGGAAATTTGGTGAATAGCAAGTAGACTCTAGCCAGAGAACAGGTTAGTGTGCTGGTGTGAAGCAGGAAGAACTGAGGAAGAAAGTGAAAGGAGAAGGAACGTTAAGAATTATGAGGACTGACAGGAGACCTTCAAGATGGCAGAGGAGTAAAACGTGGAGATCACCTTCCTCCATCTACACGTGGAACAACTCCTACAGAACACCTACTGAACGCTGGAAGAAGACCTCAGACTTCCCAAAAGGCAAGAAACTCCCCACGTACCTGGGTAGGGCAAAAGAAAAAACAGAGACAAAAGAATAGGGATGGGAGCTTCCGGGAAGATGGCGGAAGAGTAAGACGCGAAGATCACCTTCCTCACCACAGATACACCAGAAATACATGCACACGTGGAACAACTCCTACAGAACACCCACTGAACGCTGGCAGAAGACCTCAGACCTCCCAAAAGACAAGAAACCCCCCACGTACGTGGGTAGGGCAAAACAAAAAAGAATAAACAGGGACAAAAGGATAGGGACGGGGCCGGCACCAGTGGGAGGGAGCTGTGAAGGAGGAAAAGTTTCCACACACTAGGAAGCCCCTTTGCGGGCAGAGACTGCAGGTGGCGGAGGGGGGAAGCTTCGGAGCCGCGGAGGATAGCGCAGCAACAGGGGTGCAGAGGGAAAAGCGGGGAGAGATTTCCGCACAAAGGATCGGTGCCGACCGGCACTCACCAGCCCGAGAGGCTTGTCTGCTCACCCGCCGGGGCGGGCGGGGCCTGGAGTTGAGGCTCAGGCTTCGGTCTGAGCGCTGGGAGAGGACTGGGGCTAGCGGCGTGAACATAGCCTGTAGGGGGTTAGTGAGCCACGGCTACCTGGGAGGGATTCCGGGGAAAAGTCTGGACCTGCCGAAGAGGCAAGAGACTTTTTCTTCCCTCTTTGTTTCCTGGTGCGCTAGAAGAGGGGATTAACAGCGCTGCTTAAAGTATCTCCAGAGACGGGCTGTGAATCGCGCCTAAAAGCACGGACCACAGAGACGGGCATGAGACGCTAAGGCTGCTGCTGCGACCACCAAGAAGCCTGTGTGCCAGCACAGGTCACTGTCCACACCCCGCTTCCGGGGAGCCTGTGCAGCCCGCCACTGCCAGGGTCCCGGGATCCAGGGGCAATTTACCCCAGAGAACGCACGGCGCACCTCAGGCTGGTGCAACGTCAAGTCCGAATAAGCTGCTCCTTTAACCCCGTCCTGTCTGAGCGAAGGACAGACGCCCTCCAGCGACCTACACGCAGAGGCGGGGCCAAATCCAAAGCTGAACCCTGGGAGCTGTGAGAACAAAGAAGAGAAAGGGAAATCTCTCCTAGCAGCCTCACAAGCAGCGGATTAAAGCTCCACA
Source organism: Neophocaena asiaeorientalis asiaeorientalis (assembly GCF_003031525.2). NCBI lineage: Eukaryota > Metazoa > Chordata > Mammalia > Artiodactyla > Phocoenidae > Neophocaena > Neophocaena asiaeorientalis. The sequence goes on along the minus strand of NW_020175320.1, from coordinate 3,425,107 downwards.
ATCAACTTCATGTGCCCTGCATCTGTGGAATACATGAATAGACAACGAATCATCCCAAATTGAGGAGTTGGACTTTGAGAGCAAGATTTATGATTTTTTCCCCTTCTCCTCTTTTTGTGAGTGTGTATGTGTATGCTTCTGTGTGAGAATTTGTCTGTATAGCTTTGCTTCCACCATTTCTCCTATCCATTTATGTTTTAAAGAATTTTTTTCTTTTTTCTTATTTTTTTATTTTAATAAATGTATTATATGTTATCTGACAAAGATGTCACAAAGAAAACTACAGGCCAATATCACTGATGAACATAGATGCATAAATCCTCAACAAAATACTAGCAAACAGCATCCAACAGCACATTAAAAGGATCATACACCATGATCAAGTGGGGTTTATCCCAGAAATGCAAGGATTCTTTACACAAATCACTAAATGTGATAAACCATATTAACAAACTGAAGGAGAAAAACCATATGATCATCTCAATAGATGCAGAAAAGCTTTTGACTGAATTCAACACCCATTTATGATAAAAACCCTCCAGAAAATAGGCATAGAGAGAACATACCTCAACATAATAAAGGCCATATATGACAAACCCACAGCCAACTTCGTTCTCAATGGTGAAAAACTGAAACCATTTCCATTAAGATCAGGAACAAGACAAGGTTGTCCACTGTCACCACTATTATTCAACATAGTTTTGGAAGTTTTAGTCATAGCAATCAGAGAAGAAAACGAAAGGAATCCAAATTGGAAAAGAAGAAGTAAAGCTGTCACTGTTTGCAGATGACATGATACTATACACAGAGAATCCTAAAGATGCTACCAGAAAACTACTAGAGCTAATCAATGAATTTGGTAAAGTAACAGGATACAAAATTAATGCACAGAAATCTCTTGCATTCCTATACACTAATGATGAAAAATTAGAGAGAGAAATTAAGTAAACACTCCCATTTACCTTTGCAACAAAAAGAATATAATACCTAGGAATAAACCTACCTATGGAGACAAAAGACCTGTATGCAGAAAACTATAAGACACTGACGAAACAAATGAAAGATGATACACACAGATGGAGAGCTATACCATGCTCTTGGATTGGAAGAATAAATATTGTGAAAATGACTATGCTACCCAAAGCAATCTACAGATTCAATGCAATCCCTGTCAAACTACCAATGGCATTTTTCACAGAACTAGGACAAAAAAATTTCACAATTTGTATTGAAACACAAAAGATCCCGAATAGCCAAAGCAATCTTGAGAAAGAAATACGGAGCTGCAAGAATCAGGCTCCCTAACTTCAGAATATACTACAAACCTACAGTAATCAAGACAGTATGGTACTGGCACAGAGACAGAAATATAGATCAATGGAACAGCACAGGAAGCCCAGAGATAAACCCACACACAGATGGTCACCTTATTTTTGATAAAGGAGGCAAGACTAAAGAATGGAGAAAAGACAGCCTCTTCAATAAGTGGTGCTAGGAAAACTGGACAGCTACATGTAAAAGAATGAAATTAGAACACTCCCTAACATCATTCACAAAAGTAAACTCAAAATGAATTAAAGACCTAATTGTAAGGCCAGACACTATCAAACTCTTAGAGGAAAACATAAGAAGAACACTCTATGACATAAATCACAGCAAGATCCTTTTTGACCCACCTCCCAGAGAAATTGAAATAAAAACAAATATAAACAAATGGGACCTAATGAAACTTAAAAGCTTTTGCACAGCAAAGGAAATCATAAACAAGACAAAAAGACAACCCTCAGAATGGGAGAAAACATTTGCAAATGAAGCAACTGACAAAGGATTAATCTTCAAAATTTACAAGCAGCTCATGCAGCTCATTATTAAAAAAACAAATAACCCAATCCAAAACTGGGCAGAAGACCTAAATAGACATTTCTCCAAAAAAGATATACAGATTGCCAACAAACATATGAAAGGATGCTCAACGTCACTAATCATTAGAGAAATGCAAAGCAAAACAACAATGAGGTATCACTTCACACCAGTCAGAATGGCCATCATAAAAAATCTACAAACAATAAATGCTGGAGAGGGTGTGGAGAAAAGGGAATCCTCTTGCACTGTTGGTGGGAATGTAAATTGATACAGCCACTGTGGAGAACAGTATGGAGGTTCCTTATAAAACTACAAATAGAACTACCATATGACCCAGCAATCCCACTACTGGGCATATACCCTGAGAAAACCATAATTCAAAAAGAGTCGTGTACCGCAATGCTCACTGCAGCTGTATTTACAATAGCCAGGACATGGAAGCAACCTAAGTGTCCATCGACAGAAGAATGGATATAGAATATGTGGCACATATATACAATGGACTATTACTCGGCCATAAAAAGAAACGAAATTGAGTTATCTGTAGCGAGGTGGAGGGACCCAGAACCTGTCATACAGAGTGAAGTAAGTCAGAAAGAGAAAAACAAATACCATATGCTTACACATATATATGGAATCTAAAAAAAAGAAAATTAGTTTCTGAAGAACCTAGGGGTAGAACAGGAATAAAGACTCAGACGTAGAGAATGGACTTGAGGACACGGGGATGGAGAAGGGTAAGCTGGGACAAACTGAGAGAGTGGCATGGACTTATATATACTACGAAATGTAAAATAGCTAGTGGGAAGCAGCCACATAGAACAGGGAGATCAGCTCTGTGCTTTGTAACCACCTAGAGGGGTGGGATAGGGAGGGTGGGAGGGAGACGCAAGTGGGAGGAGATATCGGGATATATGTATATGTGTAACTGATTCACTTTGTTATAAAGCAGAGACTAAGACACCATCGTAAAGCAATTATATCCAATAAAGGTGTTAAAAAATAAAATAAATAAATTTTATAGCAAAACTAAAAAAAAAAGAAGAAAAATTATGAGGATTAAGTTGGTGCCAAATTATAGAAATTCTGGAACACAATGCCAAGGACTTTTGTCTTTGCTCTCTAGTGCAACAAGCAATGAAATCACAGAGCAAGAAAAGACAAATTGTGTATTTGAAATAAAAAAACAGTAAATCTCCTGTAGGACATTCATGTTATTACCCCAAAATGTATAATTTTCTTTTTCCGAGCTATGTTTAAGAAATCTATCTCATTCCTCACAGATGAAGTCCATTGATTCTCTGAGCTAAAATGTTTCTGTGCTGCCAATGGACAGGCCATGGGTAAGCAAAGGAATTAAGATGAATGAGCAGGGAGACAGGCTTTGTTTGCTTGTTTTTTTCCTACTAAAAACAAGCAAACAAACACAGATCTAGAACAAGAAAAGAATATTAAATATTCCAATGAAAAACACTGTAAGGATAGGGACTTTCTCCTTCCTCTGTAAAAAGTACAGTATATACAGGATGCTCAAAACAGACTGCTTAATAAATTTTGCAAGAAGAGGTGGAGATGACTCATGTTGTTTAAACTAGTTTGTATTATTGCCACAAGCATAAACATCAGGATGGAAAATTAAGTTCTTGGGAAGGCAAGTGAGGATACTGAGAACAAATCAAAGCAACTACCTCAACTCACACCGAAGACCATGGATGTCTCCCAAGACAGCTCCTAACAATCCCATCTTCCCATATACACATGCCACTCTTCCCATAAGAGATAGTGCTTTCACTTCCTCCTGTTGACCTGGAGCAGGGTTTGTAGTATGCTGATCTATAGAATGCAGAGGCAAAAGCATCCTAGTGACTTTGGAGCTCAGGCACTAAGAAAGCCTGTCAACTTCCATCTCTCCTTTCTTGGAGCCTTGAACCAATGTGTAAGAAATCCAGGCTCCCCTGACAGAGAGAAAAGCCACATGAATGGGGGCCTTAGGGGATTAGACACCACATGGAGAGAAAGAAAAAGAAGAACTGAGGCCTCAAATACTAAGCCCTGAACCCAGACACCATTTGAACTACCTACGAGACCACAAGTGAAAATACTACAGAAATGGACTCACTAACAGCCCCACCTGCACCCCAGCCAACCTATGGAATCATGAAACAGTAAAATGGTTGCTATTGTTTATAGTGGTTTGTTAAGCAGCAGTACTTAACCAAAAAAATGAAGATGTGACCTGTGAAACCACAGGGAATTTTCATAACTCTGGAACACAGTAGTTCTCTAGGAGCTAGAAACATCCTCTTACTACGAAGAAAAGTATTAGTAACCCCCTTGCTGTTTCTCTGTCTCACTGATGATGTGAGGTGGAAATCAGAGTAGGATTGCAAGATGAAATACAAGATTCTTGGTTAAATTTGGATTTCAGATCAACGCAACTATATTTTATACTTAATTATGTTCCCATGCAATATTTGTTTGCTGTTAATCTGTAATTCAAATTTAACTGGTCATCCTGTACTTTGATTTGCTAAATCTGGTAATCCTACACACAAAGGACTGCTTTAACTTTTTGTTAAGAAAAATAATTATTCCAAAAGCTTTGGAGGTCTAAATGTACATCAGGTCTTCGTGCATAACTTTGCTGAAGGGAATCTAGAGGGATGAGACCAGAATAAAAGACACAGTTGTTAACAGCTCATAGTAACAACTTTTCCAAGTCCGGGGAGGAGCAGATGGGGTAGAAATACTGAAGAAGGTAGAGAATGAAAGTAGTACAACTAACAGGGAGGACAGTCCTGAGGGTGAGAGTTCCTGAAGTGGGTGTAGGTTATGAGTGGATGTAGGTTCAGTCCCCCTCCTCCTTAGGTGGGTCACCTCACTACACTAACCTGCTTTCTCATCTGCATCATAAGACAGGTTGTGCTAAGTTCCTTCCAACTCTTACATTCCATGATTTTAAGTGCTGACAGTAGAAACAGAATTCCCATTAAGGCCATAAAGTTGAGAAATTGGAATTTTCCCAGCCTTCAAAATTGTGCTTTTACACAGCTATTATTACCTGGCTGGGGATCCCTATTTATTCCACTTCCAAATCTACTTCTGAATTAAAAGATTGCTCAGGCCATTTTACTAAATCTTCCCATTAAACTACAATAATAATACAAATAAACTAATAATAATATATTGCATTAATAGTTTATGGTTGAAAAGTTTTTGCCCCACTTTTATGTGTTGATAGTGACCAAGTTAAAGCTGTACATGAAAAAGAACTCCGGTTATTAAACAGTGGAAAGGAATGGAAAGCAAAGGTCTTTGAAAATAGCTAAATCTTCATATTTCTGGAGGAAAAAATTTCAACTTGTGGCATAACACTAGACTTCTAAATTATTTAATGAAATCCTTTCTAATCCTATGTTCCTGATGACCTAAGGTTAAAAGTAGCCTTAACTTAAACAGAAACTAATTTTTGAAGCATCCTGGCAAGAGTTAGAAGGGGAAATTGGTAGGGTCTCTGAATTGCTAGCTGTTCGCTCTAAGCATTTGGATAATAAACTCAGTTTTTAATGTAATAGAATCAATTTACCAACATTCTCTAAAACTTTACTATGTACCAGGCACTCAGAGGCATTTCAGCCCTATCGTGTATTATTAATTCCATTTTACAGGTTCAGAGAGGCTCAGAAAGGTGCAATCTGTTCCTGAGGTCACACAGATGATGATGGCAGGGCCAGCATTTGAATGTAACTCTGCCTAATATTAAGTCCCTTTCTTCTATCTTACGTTTGCCACAAAAACAGCTGAGGTACGTAAATGTGGAAAGTATATATTTATTGTTCTTGTTTTGTGTTCTAAATTAATTTAAAAAGAAGAAAAAAAGGTTCCTTTTGCTTGGTGTTTGTCTCCACGTTTCTCTCCTCACTCACCTGTCTGCGAAGGTCTCTTGTCTTCTTGCACATGTTTTCTATTGCAATATTCAAGGTATTACTCCTTTCCTTTTTTCCAGTCTGCAAGGGAGAAAAAAAAAGTGGCATAAGCAATGGTATCAAATTACTCTTTATCACTTAGCAATTTGCTCTCTAAATTTCCTGAAAATAACAGCTTGAAAATTCAAGAATAGGTCTCAAAACTGCTATGATATTGCATATGATTCATGAGTACTTCACTTAAGAGTAAGTCAAATGCTGATTAAAGTTCACATTATTTTCTTCTTTAAGCTTTTGTAATATTTATGATATAGTGCTGGGCTGCATTCAGTATGGCAGTAGGCAGAGCATTATCTCCAAGAAACCCTGATCTTCACTCTTTACAAGTCGACTCTTTAACCACTAAGCATGCAATTAGCTTAAAAGCATTAGATGCCCAATTTGTCAACTTCTGTGGGAGTTTCTGAAGTCATTTTCATGGTGTATTGTGTAAGTTATGCAGAGCCATATTGGAGCTTTGCTAACACTAAATAAAATATGCAGTGCAAATTCATACAATTTGCAAAAGTTGACCACAATTTTAGCTGACAATATTCCAAGAACAAATTGTTTCAAGTAAAAACTGGACGCTGTTTCTGGCTCTTTGAGATAATTTGTTCAACACCTTTAAGCAGAACAGTTCTCTCTGTTATATCCTTAACCTAAATCTTTAGGCTATTAATCACACTGAGAGTCACCTTGGTTGGTATTTTCTACATATTACTTTTGTGGGAGACAACTGAATTGAATCTAATCATACTTTTTCAGTGATACCTTATATAAAAGAGATTGAAAAAATCATTATGCGATTCACCTCCAGGAATATTGCTACCATTTAAAATAATAAACTGAAAGAGCTCTTTAGAGGAGAACTTGAAAATCAGGAAGGCAAGTTTTAAGCAGCTGATACCTGAGGGAGTTTATAGCATGGACTCTGTGAAGAGGGACACTGAAACAAAGTATAGACCATTAGGCAGCATGCCATACACTACTCCCAATGGCTAAACTCACACATAAATCCATACCTTCAAGTGGAAAGACTCCTTTATAAGAAATTCAAGACCATCTATTCTCTATCCTAATCTATGTTTTTAGTCCTATCTTCTGCCACCTCTTCTCAAGTACTGTCCTTTACAATAACAATATTTCTATACATTTCTATCTCTTCTCCCAAGTTCTTACATATAATGTACCTTTGACTACAGCAAGTGTCTCCCAAAATAACTCCCTATTAAAATCCTACCTGTTTCTCAATGGTTTCCATGCAGAGTTATCCCCAACAACTCTGCTCAGAAGTAAACCCTCACCTCTCCTTTTCCAATAGCATTTTGAAAATTTCCTAAAATGCTCATTTAGTTTCGTACACGCTCATCACCTTTACGATATTGTTAAAATCCTGATGTTGGCAAGTATATCTTAATTTTTTTTATTCCTGAAAGTAACATGTATAGAACTTATTAAATAGTGTTGACTAGTTTATAAGTGAACAACTTGATTCAAAACACAGGATAGTTTTACTAAGAACCTACTAGATTCTGGAAGAGATTTTAGCATCTGCTCAAGGCACAGCTAAATCATCTATTAGCTGAGGTTGTTGGTACCCACCTAAACTTCAGTTAGACCTAGTTTTTCTCAGCAGTAGCATTAATGATATTTATGATTGGAAAGTCACCATCATCTGAGCCCATTCTGTACACGGCAAGATGTGTGGCATCCAGGGACCCCTGTCTACTAAATTCCAATAACAATGCCCAGGCACTATGAGAGACAAAAATTGACCCCATGCATCTCCAGATACCTCCTAAGGGGAAACACAGTAGAGGGCTATTAAGTCCTTTACCACATTTTCTTTTTGAGAGTGAGTGTGCAATGTGTGCATGATGGAGACTGTGTCTGGTGAAGGAAGTAGGGAGAAGAGGAAGTGAGGAATAGGAAAGAGAAATAAAATTCTGAATGTCATGGTAATAAAACAATGGTAGCAATTACTCGGATTGCCACTGATACACAACGGGCTGTACGACAGGTTCTCATTTTACCTAAAGAATCTATCCCTTATTCTCCAGTTTAAGGCACTGGTAGCTCTTGGTTTTCTCTTTCCACTTCGCAAAAGCAGAGATAGTTCAAAGGAGGCAGGAGTAGGACAGACAAAAAGACACTTCCCACCCCCAACACACACAAAGCATCAGGAATAATATGAAAGACTTCTGTTGCGTTGGTCGTAAAACCTCAATAGTTTCTGTGATGTGATTCATCAAACAACTAAAAGATGTCAACCTTCGCAGAGCTAACAGCAATGGCACAGAAAACTTTAATAAAGGATGACAGGGGGTGACAGCATGAAGAGATTAAATAAGGACTATAAAGATGATTTCCTAATTTCTACACAGAGCTTCACCCTAGTTTAAAAGGTTTCATTGGGTCAAAGACATTTTGTTCTCCAGGTAATAAAAGAAAGTCACTATCATTTCAAGAAGTATAGTTTTCCCTTCTCTCTTCCCTGCCTCTCCGCTTCCCTTCCCCACCTTTCTTTTTTTTTCAGCCCCAGAGTTTTACTGGGTCCTTGCTCTATTTATCCAGATGTATTTGGCTCAGTCAAGCCATTTTATGCCTTTGTATTACTTTCGCATGGCATAAAAATAAATAAAGCAAGGAGAAATAGCCCCATCCTGCTTAAAAGCCCTCATTACTTCTGTTTTCAAAGCCTTAACAAATCATCAAGCAATGAGCTAGGACTGAAGGTGAATTCTGTGTGCTGAGGTAGGGGACAAAAAGGGCAGGATATTAAAACATAACCACAGATAACAGTCAGAACCTGCCTACATTTGCTCAGAAGAGAAGATGCTCCTCAAAGGAAGCCTTAACAGAAGCCATCATTAGGTCAGCATAGCCCTGCTAATGGAAAAGGTACCACTTACAGTAAAGGGCGGGGGCAAAAAAACTCAGAAAACACGGTACAGATCATTACCGCATAGGGAAAGCAATCACATTCTTCATCAGTAAATAAACTGCCAGGAAAGGCTATATTGAAAAGAACAGTTCTGAGTATAGACTTCATTCAATGAAATCTCATTAAAATTATTATTGAATATTATAAAAACTGTCCCAATGTGATCTAGACTTATAATCTCAACTATGAGTCTTCCCATGAATTCTGCCTCACCATTGCTCCCATATAACTATCACAGTTAACGGCACTCTCTCATGTGGTTCCCTAAAGCTGCCCACACGTTTGGAAAAAGTCACTTTATAAATAAACTCTTCTTGAGTTATCTGAATTTGAGTGTTCCATCTGTTTCCTGCTGGGACCCTGCTGGATAACTTTCTAATACTGGGCTGTCCAATATGATAGCTACTGGTCATATGTGGCTATTCAAATTTAAATGTAAATTAATTAAAATTAAACATTAAAAATTCAATTCCTCAGTTTCTTAAAGTGAGCAATGGCCACATGTGTCTAGTGGCTGCTATACTGTACAGCACAGATACAGAATACTTATCTCAGAAAGATGGATTAAACAGCACTGTTCTAAAACATATCTTTGTTTATTCAAATGTATAATGAGTTCCTACTTTTACATAAGTCACCTTTTATTTGAGAATAAAATAATGAGCAAGAAAAAAACAAAATCCCAACCCTCAAGATGTTTAGTAAAGAAAATCGAGATCTAATTCTGTGCCTTTTTTGTTCTGAAAATCTTCACTCTATTCCCATTGCTAATGGAATTAAGAACAAACTCTTGATCACAGTGTTCAAGGCCCCACAGGATCTACCCCTATATTTACTCATCAAACATTAATGAGATACCTTAATGGATCTTTTATTTTTTAGGCTATACAATCACAACTTGGGAACTCACAACAGGTGAGTGACAGACAGATCTTTATTTCAAACACATCAGTCTGGCTGGAGTCTGCACAATGTATTTGAGGAGATTGAGAACAGAGACATGCCAAAGAGTTAGACAGTTCCAGCAACAGCCCACAGGAGAGATGAAAAGTGTGAAAATTCATGCAATGGCAGTCATGAAACCAAGCAGGACCCTGTGGGGCTCCTGGGCACAGAAGCTTTTCTGTGTCCCCTGTTTCTTGTTTCCAGGGGATAGATTCCAGCCTCCATGAGCTGCCCTGATTTCCCAAGGGCAGATTCAAACAGTTGCTAATCAGGGAAGGGATGTGATGCAGAGACAAGGGAGGAGCAGTCAAGAAACAATAGTGCAGCCTTGGGGCAGGGCCCTGGTTCCCTCTCAAGGGATACATATAACATCTTTCAGCTCTTCTGCAGAACTAAAACCCCTACCAAAGGGAAGATGTTCCGCAGAGAAGGTCACAGTTTGATAACCCAGAGAAACTCATCAGGAGACCACCTGAGGCCAGATTAAAGGAACCAGAGAAGCTCGTTAGGAGACCATGTGAGGCCAGATTAAAGGAGTGCAGGCCCTGCACACACCCTGATCCTTAGCAGCAACTCTGCCCTTGGACCATTGCTATAAACCTCCTCACCAAATCCCTCTGGGTTGGGACACACGGTTTTGAGAGGCACAAGCCCACTGTGGCCCCCTTAGCCTGGCCAAGCAATAAAGCTCTTCATTTCTACTCCACCCAAAACTCTGTCTCCAAGATTAGATTCAGCACTGGTGCACAGAGGCTGAGTTTTCAGCATCAGTCAGGATGAAGATGATAGACTTAAGGACTCTGAATGAGTAATCTGGGTAGGATGACACTGACAGATGTTGGCGGGTGAAGAAGAGAGAAAAATCTCTCTCACTAGACTTTACAGTCCTTGAGGGAGAGAAACTTTGCACATGTAATTTATCCCTCATAGCGTCCAGCACAGTGCTTTGCACATAGTAGGAGCTCAGAAGTTATTTGTTGAATAAATAGAGGAAAGAAAGATTGGATAATCTTTGGCAAATCTCATAACATTTCTAGACCTTATTTTTCACACCCATAAAATGAAGATTTGCCCCAAATTGTTCCCATATTTCTAACTCATATTCTATGAAAGGGCCATGTTCTCTTTTAAAAATTATAGAATAATCTGTTACTTTTATTGTACAATATCTTGCATAAACAGCTGTTAAAAATGTGTTGGAAACATTCATCCATAATATAAATCTGCGTTGGTACAAATAAAAGAAGACTTTTGAACTAGGAAGGCCACGATGCTGACCTTACAAAAACTAGGAAGTCTCAAATACTAAGGCATGAGGTTTAAAGCAAATGAAAATTTATCTAATTCACAGTCAAAACAAAATGTTACCAGGGCAGAGAGGAGCTCTGTATGGAGTTTAAAAAGCAAGAAAAAAATGTTTTTGTTGTTATTTTGTTATGTTTTCTTTTTGTTTTTGTTTTTTAAATGTGTGCCATTTTATTCAACCTTTTAAAATGACACAGTTCCCTTTAAATGGGAAATCTTTATTTCATGGTAAATATGAATTATGATGCCCTTAAATTAGCTCCTCTCTACAGAAATAGCTTTAAAAATATTTTATGTTTAACACACAGCAGAGGCACAGATTCTAGTCCACATTTTTCAGGCATGAAAGACATACAAATAGACGAACATAAATGAAAAATGAATTATCTTCTAGACTGCCACTGTACTGAGTGGCATGTCAGGAAAACTTCTTAACATGGTATCCTAGAAAATCTTTCTGAATCAAGGTCTGTGCTATGAAAGTGAAATTAAGATAAACAAAAAATTAACTCTGAGATTTGAAATAAGGTTTTTAAAAATCAGTTTATAAGAACAGAATGATTTAGCTAACAAGGGAAATAGGTTGAAGATTTCAAGTGTCTTGAACTTTCATATCTTTTGGGAAAGTACAATGCCACCCCAAGCAGCTGCCTGCTGGGGTAGAACCGGAAGTCAGTGAGTGGGAACCAACTTTGTCCATTGTCTGCCACAGCTAAGTATTTTACAGGTATCTCCTCAAACGCCATTCGCCATAACTCTTCACACATTTGCGCATGAAGACACTGAAGCTCAGTAAGTTTAAATACTTACCCCGGAGGAAACATAGTAAGTGGTAGGATCAAACTGAACTGAGTCTAGTCTCATACTTTATCTACCATACTTGAATGAGCAGTAACTTAAACCCAAATTAATGTTTTATATAAGTTTATATCTTAAAAATAATGAGCAGAGTAGCATAGAAGTTTGTGGAGTCAGTTAAAATTGTTTGAATCTGTGGCTTGATGGCTTTGTGTCCTTGGACAATTAATCTCTCAAAGTTTTAGATTCCTTACCAATAAAAGGAAGATAATATAGCAATTATATCATAGGGTTACCCTAAGAAATAAAGAGATGAAGGATGTACAAGTTACAGCAAACAGTAAGGGCTCAAGACATGTCAGCAGTTATTACTGTACTTATCAAGAATGGCACCATTGTTACTAACACTTGCATTTCCTCAACTACACCAGCCAGCTGATTTCCCTATGCTTTTCAAAACACTAAACCATTATCTTGGAATGCCCTAATCAGTTCTCTTTCAACAGGAAATTTCTTAATTCATAACTCAAATTCAGTCCAAGCACTTCAGTCATCTTTTCTGACTCTCCTCAATCTAAACTGCACAATAAAAAAAAGAACACATAAAAATAAAAACCCCTCTCATCTCTTTTTCCACTAATTTCTCCACATATTTTAATTATAGTACCTGTGAAACTTCTTGTCATCTTTTATTTACACTCTGACTCATCTTTTAAATTGCCAAGTCTGTAATCTTAGTATCTACTCAGTGTTTGGCACTCAGTTAATGGCTGTGGATGAAATACATAGATGGAAAAATGGTTAACCACATTTTTATTATAGTAAATAATAATCAATAGTTTTATTAATAAATAGTTTTATCTTTTTTTTAAAGTAATTAACAATCATCCTGTTAGTTGTCAAATATTTTATTCAATCAGTGTTTTTGTTCAAAGACTATTACCATTACTCCTTACAAGAAGGTACAACATAAACTTGGTGTGAGGATGAAACTCATATGTGGATCAGAAAATGGGAGTTTTGAAATAAGCAACCTGTGTGACCTTAACTCAGTGGAACCCCCTCTCTTGTCCTTATTCTTCACATCTGTAAAAGAAGGCCATGAGGGGCTTCCCTGGTGGCGCAGTGGTTGAGAATCTGCCTGCTAATGCAGGGGACACGGGTTTGAGCCCTGGTCTGGGAGGATCCCACATGCCGCGGAGCAACTAGGCCCGTGAGCCACAACTACTAAGCCTGTGCGTCTGGAGCTTGTGCTCTGCAACAAGAGAGGCCGCGATAGAGGCCTGCACACCACGATGAAGAGTGGCCCCGACTTGCCACAACTAGAGAAAGCCCTTGCACAGAAACGAAGACGCAACACAGCAAAAATAAATTAATTAAAAAAAAAAGAAGGCCATGAGACTAAATGATCTCCAGAGTCCCTCCCAGCTCTTGGAACAAGAGGTGCTAGAGTTCTCTGTTGATATATAGTCTAGTAAGTGTCTAGTCAAGCACTGAGAACATGACACTGCAGCCTGGTGCACGTGTTCTCAGACCAGAGATGCCTATGCCAGATCCCATGATTTCAACAGATATACCCCAAGCACGACAGAAACATCTGTGGGTTTGCACTGCAATGACATCCAAATTGTTTTACTGGTGATGTTCCTCACCTCTAAATCTCAGAGATGGTTATAAACCATGGCCTTCTCCTTTAACGATGTTGCCCTGGAAAATCAGTCATACATATGTGTAAGCGCAGAAGCAAAGATCCACTCCAGTAACCAACAGGTAACTTTGAAAGTGACTGGAAGAGTCAGGAGTAACCTGATACTTTTTTTTCGAAAATCACTGGCCCTTTCACTCACTGTTCTCACTTCACGCTGTTTTGTGATAACTTGTCTCAATCCCCGCCTCCCATTTTTCCTCTTGCTGCTAGCGTTTATTGTCCTCCACTCAAGCCCAGCAAACTCTGGAACTGACACTGTTCTTAATAAAAAGAAATTGAAAAGATAGAGTTTATTCATTTCAGTGATTCAGCATTCACCTAAATTTGCTGTGACCCCTGCTCGAATGGGTTTCAGATCTTGCCAGCTCCTAGGTCAGTGACTATTCCTATAAGTCACACTACGGTTACTATTAAATAAATGGAGTATGTTCAAAATTGAAGGTTTTACTTAGGTTCAGAGTAGAATCCAAGGATATTGTATACATTAAAGGTACCTAAATGCATGTCTCAGGTTCATGCAGTGAAAATACAAAATACAGATAATCAAGGTATTTAACCATATTTCCATCTTTTATGTTAATTTTTTTGTCATTTCTTTTATAAAGTGATGGCTTGGTTATTTAATGGTAACATAACATTTTTATTTGACATAGCAAAATAACAGAAAACCTTCTGTCAGTCTCACAGGTTGTGTATGTGCATGTGTTTTGTTTCTGTTTAAATAAATATAAAGCTTTGCGAATTAATGGTTTAAAAAATGAAATAAGAAATCTGTCTAAACTCACAATCAAAATTGACTAAATCAGTTAGTGGTGCTGCTGATGTATCAACAGATTGAAATAATTTCTGTGCTTTTGAAACTGAACCTATTTTCTCAGCTTGTTCAGGACTTTTTATCAATTGCATTGCATTTAAATCAATTTCATTGATTTAAAAATAGCATTTGTGTTAAACTGCTTTTAAAAGTTGGTATAATAGTGGAATCAGATAGATATTCTTCAAATCTTAGTTCCAAGACTTATTAACAAGGTGACCAAATACCAGCTATGTAAGCTAAGCTTCAGTCTCCCCATCTATAGAGTAAGGATGACAATACTTGCTTTAGGGGTTGTTGTGAGAATTAAATGAGATAATGTACATAAAACATGTAGGGCCATAACTGCCTTATAACTGACATTTAATAAATTATATTTATTATTAGCAATAAAAATAATTGTCTGTTAGATCACTGAGGGTAAAGAGCATAAACCGTTTTATTCACTGCTATATTTCCAGTGCTTGGCCATAATAGATGCTCAGTGTTTATTGATGTGAATGAATAAAAAAATGATTGAACTGATGAATGGATTAACAGATGAAACATGATAGAGATCTATCTGAAAAAGATTTGCCTATTTTCATCTAAAAGACTGTAGATCTTGTTACACAGGACATGGACCCCTTGAAAATAGTATCATCTTCAGGACAGTCAATGTAGACAAAATATAGGTATCTAGGCCAAAGTTCACAAATCCTCTAATTTCAGTTAATGGTTAAACTGTGTATTATGTCTTTACTGACATTTCAATTTCCAAAATCCCTTTATTGAGTCACTGTCAGAGGTTGCTAGCATATTTCAGAAGGAGATATGGCTCATTCTAGCCATCCCTTTGATTTTGTGATGCCTGACCCAACACCAGCTTCATGACAGTGCCTATCCGTGAAGAAAACAACTGTGATGTTAAGTAAGAGTGGCTGTAAGAAAGTGGAAGAATGCAATATTTTGTGTTGTCAATTATACCTTGAGTTCTTATGGCAAAAGCTTTTTTTATGACATTCAAAACCACTACCAGAGTCTAATATGCAATGATACAGCATTATACACACAGACCAAATAAATTATTTTCTTTTTTTTTTTTTTTTCAGTACGTGGGCCTCTCACTGTTGTAGCCTCTCCCGTTGCGGAGCACAGGCTCCGGACGCATAGGCCCAGCGGCCATGGTTCACGGGCCCAGCTGCTCCGCAGCATGTGAGATCTTCCCGGACTGGGGCACGAACCCGCATCCCCTGCATTGGCAGGCGGACTCTCAACCACTGCGCCACCAGGGAAGCCCCCTATTTTCCAGCTTTTAAACAGAACCACTGTTCTCTAGTAATTTTTCTGTCTCTACAATGCTTTGGGAGGTAGAGTATTAGAACAATACTGACCTCATTAAAATTTTATCGTCTGTCATTCCTACAGTTTCTTGAGTCTAATTCCCACTCCTTTTGTTTCCTAAGCCAGGTTTTCATAGTTTAATTATACTCAATATGTCAAACTTCAGCCAACAGTGAGCTTTACAGAATTTGAGTTACAGTCTAATTTTTTTCTATTGCCCATACATATGAAATCTAGACCACATTGATTTCCACCATTTTGATTACTGTTTTCACTTTCACCATCAACTGTAATCTGTGTCTTTCAGACATGTTTAACACTATAAAATAAGAGTACAATGGATTTATTTTTTTATTGATTAAAGTAAATACTTTCTATCATTGCTGTCTTCAATTAGCACTTTCAAGGCTCATAATTCAAAGAGTTTCAGATTCTGCAGCATGGAGGAAGGTTAAAGAAAGGTTCCACTTTGAAGAAACTTAGCCTATAAAATTCTTTTTCTTTAATATTAATTTTAGCAGGTAATAATTTTCTTCACAATTAAAATTTCCTTATAAATAAAAGATAATAGGCATATTCTTTTATATCAAGTCTGCTTAGCCTATTGAAAAGATATTATTTTTTATGAAATTTGATTTGTGCATGTATCTTTAACAGAAAAAAGTCTCGTAAACAAGACCTAATTTATGTGCAGTTAGAATAACTACTGATCCATGTGGTGCAATTTGAAGGGCACCAATGGCGACTGCTTGAAAATATTCTGTCCCTCCCATGCACCCACACCCAGACCCTACCCGGTATATGAAATTTTCCATTCCTCTCTATTACATTTAAAATATACATACGGCATTTCACACTGAGGTACCAGACCAAGATAATGATTTTCAAAAGAAATAATTAACCTCACATATATAACGAAGGTATAAAGGTCAAAATGTGTGGAGACTGCGGAAGATTTTTAGGAGAGGATTTATATGGACAAAGCTAATCTGAGATTCCCATCCTCCCCCTACATCCTCATTCACACAAGTCTAAAAGGGACCATTTGGAAAGTGTAATATGAGTCCCTGGCAGCTGAGATTCAGTGGGCAAATGTCAACTCTCTCCTGAGAGATCTACCTGCTAAGAGGTGGCTGGCTAGTTGCTGATGAATAGACAGAAGAGGTGACTGAATTCTTATGTGTGAACATTTTCTGTGGTCCAGATGTGACCCTCTTGCCAAAGAAAGCTGGTCTGGGGTCAACTTTGTTTTTGTTCAAGATCATTTCCTCCATCAGTAAATAAAGCTAAGTTATATCAATGACTGGATTTAAGAATAAGTAGGCAGTTGCAGGAGAAGTATCACTCAACATCAAGTGAATTGCAGGTGAAATGGGGACCTTCCAGGAACTCGTGAAATCACTGGTGCCAGATTTTTTTCCATTTGCCCCTCCAGATCCACTCACTACCATTTTGCATCACCCTCTAAGCCCAGATTTTATAAAGATGTTCCCTGGCTTCAGGTGGGTTTGGTCAGTAGGAGGTACAGGAAGATGAGAGGAGAGTAAGGTTGGGGTATTTATTTTCTGGTTGCTATTCTGCGGGGTTGCTATAAGCTGACTGTGTTTGTCTCCTGAAGACACAGCTTCTGTCAGGCAGCCTTCTTCATACACAAGCTGGGGAAGACTCCTTCACAGCTCTATCTGGAATGAGTTTTTCTCTCTGTTTCTCTGCCTTCTCACTCCTCCATGGCAGAAGGTAAATTCTCAGGGAAGTGCTGAACAGCCTTAGTTTAGAGAAAAAAGGAATAGGAAGCCCTTTTATGACCAAGCCCAGTCCCTTGTCTAGTTTTGTTAGCTCTAGTTTTCCTGGAAGGGAGGAAGGGCAAGTGACAGGCCACAGCAAAAGCACGAAAGTAGGCAGGCACTAGTGGCAAAAGATATTCTCATTCTCAATCTAATCAGCAACATTTAAAATGAAATGAAATATCATTTGGCCAATGGCATGTGTAATAGATACTTGTGCTACCACGTCTTCTCAAATATGCAGATTTAGTGAGTGATTCTTCTGCAGACTACCAAGGCACAGAGATTTCAAGGTCCTTCAGTAAGCTTTAATTAATGTTATCAAACAGAGCCTAGAAGACGCCCGCATATCTGAGAGGCAAAACTAGATACTGTATATTCTAAAGGGAAGCTACAAAATAGCGGTTACTGCCGCTATCTTACCATCTCTTCAGGAGATTTATACATCACTCTTCATCTTAAGTTTGCAAGGCAAAACTAGGTAACACCTTGGCTTCATTATTATTTAGCCCTGAACAAAACTCAGTAAATTTAACTTAATAAATGATATCATCTATTTTGGTTCAGGGGGTGTTCAGAGTCTTAAATGTTAGGTTTTTATTTATTTAATGACCACTGCTCTCTTTCCCAAGGGTCAACTTTCCTCCTCACTGAGACTCTGCAAACTGGCCTACCCAGTAGTAGAGACGGACATCTGGGGAGTCATAAACCAGGCCTCTCCGAGCTGGGGTGATTTGGACACAGTGCTATATATCAGTTCCAGACGTTAGGGAAGACTGATATAACAGTGCAAATCTCCCGATGAAGCACAGCTGAGTTGCAGGAGATTGCTGTGATGATAATCGCCAGAACAAACCATAAATTCTGGACGCAGAATTAGGAATGGCCTGTAAACAGCAAATAATGGGTGTCTAAATTGAAAATGAAGCTATCTGTTGCCTGTAATATTTCTTGCAGTGTGGCTTAGGGAGCCAGTCATGTTCGAGACAGGCATGATGTTTCTCAATGTCTCCCATTAGGAAGCCAAGCATATTAACTCCTCCTTCCATCAACCTCAGGAAACGGAACTAAATGAACTAGCTAGAAATCATGGGGCATAAAATACAGATTTAACACTATGCAGCAAGAACATTACAGGTTAACAAAAAATACAGAGAAGCACAAGTATTGCATTTAAAAAACCACCGTAGCAAGCACTAAAGGAAAGAGCTTAAATAATTTACCTGGGCCACTCTCTCACACACACTTATATAATAAAAAAACGAATAAAACTTGACTTTCCTGCACCTGACTGTAAGGAGATGTCAGTCAATTTAGTGTGAATCCTGACTACACAACGATTTTAAAGATATGGAAGTATGTGGACCGAGGATAATTACAGATACATACTGTTGAAACTGGGCTATGACTTGAAGGATATTTTTGCCACTTTATTACATAGGTAAGAACCATGTAATAAGCACATTTTTAGTTCAGTGGGATAATTTATAAATAGTAAGTATGTTACCTGTTACAAGTATGTGAAAAAAACTTCTTCCACCATTTTATAAATAAAACACCATTTTTGCTCTATGTAAATGCTTTGTTCTTATGACAACAAACTAAAGCCAAGATTTATAGGTTAGTGGCTTCTAAATTCATGAAAATTTACTATTACTCCTGCTCAATCAATATAAGCATACAATCCATTTAACCAAGATTTTAAGTTTTTTATACTGAACTTATGGAAGAATAAAAATTCTTGTGGATTCTTGGTACTGTAATGAAATAGAATGTTTTCTGTATTGATCTAAGCTAATAAGATGCATGAAGCAGTTCACCACGAATGTGGGGTGGGGGTAGGCTGGTGCTGTTCACGATATCTGACAAGCAGCACTGCATGAGCCCAAGCTCTTCAGCACGGGCAGGGGGCACGCAGGGACCTGGAGCGGCAGCGGGGGAGCTGTTGCTTACTGGTATGGAAGTGTCCATGTATTTAAGTCATCCGTGCTCCGTAAGGGCAAGATGCTGAATGTTATAGCTTGGCAGCACTTGCTGCTGGAGAGGTGAAGGAGAAAAACTTCAATTGATACACAGCAATCACAAGGCATACCGAGGACTCTTTATAAGCATTGTGCCTCAATCAGGAGGTGTCTCTACCCAAAAGAATGTTCCCTACTCCCACCTCCATCACTCTACAGGCCAGAAATATTCAAGTTAAAGAGAAAGAGAGCTAAGAGACAAAAATACTACTTCTGAATTAACAAGTAAAGCCACGACCAATATTTTGCAGAGTACATGGAAGAGAATCAAAGGCTAAATAATACCAATAATGTAACAGCGATAATGACAAATATTAATAGTTTACTTGTAATGTACCAACCACTGGATCTACAGACGTTATTTTACTGAATCCTCTCAACGGCCCTACTAAGTAATTACGGTCTGCTTTTGGCATAAGCAAACTGAGGCTGAGGAGGACCAAACTGTTCCTCGTGAACACAGAGCTACAATGTGATACACTCAGACTTAGGACACAGGTGTGTCTGACTCCTGAGGTTTTAATTGCTATGTTACTTTTCTCCCATATTGCTAAACACGTGTTTCTAGAAATGTACCTTAAGTTATTAGATTAGCAAATATTAACTGAAAAGAACCCATGTACAAAAGAGCAATACCCCGGCAAAGAATATGTTTGACAAAAGCAGTATGAGGCACAAAAGAGGGCCATCGGGCAACGGAAGAAGGACACAATTTCATACAGAACATAAATTAATTCCTTTGCATCCTTGCAGCAGAGGAATATGAGTTGAATATCAAAGAACCACTGGAAAATTCCCATATTTTGTAATATACCATAGTTACTGTACAATTAAATATATGTTATCCTCACCTTAAGTTGTAAGACTGGTCATCCTAATCAAGTAATTTTATCGTCTTAATAAAATTGGAAACAAAGAATGTCTTCATGTCCAAAGCTCCTGACCTTTCCACCCGAACTTGGATCTCTTCACCACCAGCCATGAAGGGCCACGCACTGGAAATGCAGATTCCACCCCGGCTCCTCCTATGCTTGCCAATAGCTCATCAAGGCCTTTTATTAATACTGCTGGAATCCACTCATTCTTAACCACCACCACTACCATAATCCTTTATTGCTTGTATTACTGTTACCATTCTCTAACTGGTCTACCTGTAACTTTCACCCTCCCAGACTCTGAGCCAACGCATTCTCCAATCCGCAGTCAGTGTGATTCTGAAATAAATAAATAATTAGAAATTCCCTTTGTGTCACATCCCCCACTTTAAAGCCCATCACTGGTTTCCCTTTAAAAGTTTTCTAACAGGGACCCAAATCCTTACACCCTAAAGGTCCTAAAGTCTTATATCCTAAGGCCGTGATTTGGCTTCTACCTAACCATCTCTCCAGCTCTGTCTCAGGCCACCTCTTTACTGTTTATGTGCCAACCATTACGGCTTTCCAGATTCTTAAACATGTCATTCCCTCCCTCTCCACAGGGCTCTGTTCATGCTGTTTTCTCAACTCAGAATTCTCTTCCCACACTCACCTCCTGTATTCAGATCGTGGGTATTTCTTGCTCATCCTTGAGATCTCATTCCAATGCTGCTTCTGCCAGAAAGCCTTCCCAGACTCACAACAATTAGAGATGCTTATTGCAGCTTGTAATTATAAATTCTTTTTTTGTCATTAATTGAGTAATGGCCATCTCCCCCAATTAACAGACTGGAAATACCAGGAGGGCAAAGGACTGAGTCACTTTTGTTTACCACTCTCCCCAGCACTTAGTATATGCCTGACACTTATAATCTGCAATAATTATTATTGAATAAGTGAATGAATTAATTGCTCATATTTATAAGGATATTAGATATTTTTATAAGAATATTGGGGCTGAATGGCCCTTATTACAATTAATATTTTCTTATCTGAGTAAGCAGTACTCTGTGGAAAATACCATCTTACCAATGTTTACTCCTATATGGGTGGACTACATTTTTCATTCATCCGCTAAATTATCTGGTACATTTTTAACTTGTACAACTGCCAAATATGTAAGATCTCACTGGGAAAATGGCACATCACATGAAAGAATAACAATACTTCTAAAGGTCTATTTTGTAAAATAACTTTAAAAGACTGATAACGTTACACTAACAAATTATAAATTATGATGAGGCATTTGCCTCTTTAATTTATTTCACCAGTTGCCTATATAGCTTTGATATGCCAAATGTTGACTTAAAATATCTTATTTTCTAAACATATACATATTTTTTAAATTTTACATTATACATATTATTTTATGTATTACATATTTTAATATATATATAACCTCCTTTAACATTTAGCTTGTAAAGTAATTATCTTTTCTGAAAATGTGTACTTTATATTTGTTCTGGTCTTGAGGTTAAAAAAGGTACTTGAAATCAACTATCATTTATAGGAACAAGTATTGTCATGATGTCTATTAATATTCTCCACATTTCATTATTTTAAACTTGTGACTCAGTATCATTAATTCATATGAAGCAAAATTTTAAGGTTTAAGTGTTCCAGAGCACTGTTTCTCAAACTTCAGTGTCCATAAGAATCACCTGTGCATCTTGTTAAAGTGTAGCTTGTTTCTTTAGGTCTATCTTCCTGCAGTCTGGAATTCTGCATTACTAACAATCTCCCAGGTGATACTGATACATCAAGTCCATGAACCATACTTGGAGTAGCAAGGATATAGAATAAATCAAATACTCATAACTAAATCCCACACTGCTGATATACCCGACATTCTCTGTTCTTTTTCTTTTTGCTTTGAATTCTGGCACACAAACACATACAATCCCTTAATGTTATCAATGTCAAAAATCAAAAGTAAATTACCACTTGGCAAACTATCCCACCTAACTGTTTTTGAAATATCAAAATCTAACCTGAAATAGTAGCTATAGTATTAGGCAAAATCATGGAAGATGTTATAAGAAGTAATTATAGCAGTCTAAAACAAACTTCTAAAGATTGCTCGGCCACCCACATGAGCATGAGTTTGAGTAAAAGCTGTCCTATTTAGGAAATTATCTTTTCTACAGGTTCACAAGTGTGTTGAAGGGTTTTGTAACTACTGTTTTTCATTGATCAACAGAATATGGAAAACAAAAGAATCTTACTAAATAGGTACAGAAATTGCTTCATTTGTAAATGGAAAATTGAGTCAAACAAAAGTCCAGGACCAGGTGGCTTCACTGAGGAATTCTACTAAACATACAAAGAAGAATTTATACCAATCCTTCTCAAACTATTCCAAAATACTGAAGAGGAGGAAACTCCTAAATTCATTCTATGAAGCCACCATCACCCTGACACCAAACTCAGACAAAGACATTATAAAAAAAAAAAAAGAAAGAAAGAAAACTGCAGGCCAATATATTTGATGAATACAGATGCAAAATTCCTCAACAAAATATTAGCAAACCCAACCCAACAACACACACAAAGGATCATACACCATGACCAGGTTGTATTCATTCTAGGGTTGCAAGGATGGTTCAACATACACAAATCAGTAAATGTGACACACTACATTAACAAAAGGAAAGACAAAAACCATACGATCATCTCAATAGATGCAGAAAAGGCATCAAACAATATTCAAAATTCATTCATGATAAAGACACTCCCAATGCAACAGAAATAAAAGCAAAAATAAACAAATGTGACCTAATAAAACTTAAAAGCTTTTGCACAGCAAAGGAAATCATAAACAAAATGAAAACACAACCTATGAACTGGGAAAAATATTTGTAAACAATGTGACAAAGGCTTAATTTCCAAAATATATAAACAGTGCATACCACTCAATAACAAAAAAAAAACAAAACAACCTAATCAAAAAATGGGCAGAACACCTAAATAGACATTCTCCAAAGAAGACATATAGATGGCCAACGGGCACATAAAGAGATGCTCAAAATGCCAATTATTAGAGAAATGAAAATTAAAACTACAATGAGGTATCACCTCACACTGATCAGAATGGCCATCATTAAAAAGTCCACAAACAATAAATGCTGGAGAGGGTGTGGAGAAAAGGGAACCCTCCTACACTACTGGTGGGAATGTAAATTGATGTAGCCACTATGGAAAACAGTATTGAGGTTCCTAAAAAACTAAAAACAGAGCTACCATCTGACCCAGCAATCACACTGAGGTGTATATCCAATGAAAACCATAATTCAAAAAGATATATGCACTCCAATGTTCACAGCAGCACTATTTACAATAACCAAGACATGGAAGCAACATAAATGTCCATCGACAGATGAATGGATAAAAAGAGGTGGTATATATATACATACATACAGTGAATACTACTACAAATGAAATAATGCCATTTGCAGCAACAAGTATGGACCTAGAGATTATCATACTAAGTGAAGTAAGTCAGAAAGAGGAAGACAAATATATATTACATCACTTACATGTGGAACCTAAAATATAACACAAACACACTCATTTATAAAACAGAAACAGACTCACAGAGATAGAAAACAAACTTATGGTAATCAAAGGGGAATGCTGCAGGGATAAATAGGAGCTTGGGATTAGAAGATACAAACTACTATATACAAAATAGATAAACAGGGTCCTACTGTATAGCACAGGGAAATATATTTGATATCTTGTAATAATCTATAATGAAAAAAGTATGAAAAAGCACACCAAAAACTACCACAACATTCTAAATCAACTATACAGTAAGTCCCCTACATACAATCCTTCAAGTTGCGAACTTTCAAAGACGCAAACACGCCCAATCACGTTAAGTTAGTTCACGTGTCTGGCATACACTGTCATATGTGTGCATCCTCTACAAGTGGTTGTGCTTTTGTGTACTTTACTGTACAGTACTATATACAGTACAGTGTCTTTATTTCAAGCCCAGGATGTCCACAAGCAAGTGTAAAAGCAGTGGTGATGTAGCTGGTACTGCTAAGAAGTGCCAACTGTTGTACTGTACTACTGTACTTTTCTAGGCACTCTACTGTAAGATTAAAAATGTTTTCTTTATTTTTTGTGTTTGTTTATTTATGTATTATTTGTGAAAAGTATTATAAACCTATTATAGTATAGTACTATAGAGCTGATTGTGTTAGTTGGGTACCTAGGCTAACTTCGCTGGACTTATGATCAAATTGGACTTACGAATGCCATCTCTGAATGGAACTCATTTGTACGTAGGAGACCTATTCTACTTCAATTAAAAAAACAAAAACAAAAACACCTCTCACCAAAGTGGGTACAGAGGAAGGAACATATCTAAACATAACAAAAGCCACTTACAACAAACTCACAGCACAACAAAATACTCAATGTTGAAAAGCTGACAGCCTTCCTGCTAAATGCAGGAACAAGACAGGGATGCCCACTATCACTGCTTCTATTCAACATAGTGCTGTAAGTCCTAGCCAAAGCAATCAGACAAGAAAAAGAAATAAAAGGTATCCAGGGCTTCCCTGGTGGTGCAGCGGTTGAGAGTCCGCCTGCCAAGGCTGGGGACACGAGTTCGTGCCCCAGTCTGGGAAGATCCCACATGCCGCGGAGCAGCTGGGCCCGTGAGCCATGGCCGCTGAGCCTGCATGTCCAGAGCCTGTGCTCTGCAACGGGAGAGGCCACAACAGTGAGAGGCCCGCATACTACAAAAAAAAAAAAAAAAAAAAAAGGTATCCAAACTGGAAGGGAAGAGATAAAACTATCACTATCTGCAGATGTCATGATACTCTATATAGAGAACCCTAAAGTCTCCACATAAAAACTATTAGAACTAATAAATGAATTCAGCAAGGTAGCAGGATATACACAAATATACAGAAATCTGTTGCATTTCTTTATGCCAACAATGAAATATCAGAAAAGTAAAAAATAATCCTGTTTAAAATTCCATCAAAAAAAAAAAAAAACCTGGAAATAAACTTAACCAAGGAGGTGAAAGACCTATATGCTGAAAACTATAAAACACTGATAAAGGAAATTGAAGACGGTGCAATGAAATGGAAAGATATCCCATGCTCTTGAATGGGAAGAATTAATATTGGTAAAATGGCCATACTATCCAAAGCAATCTACAGATTTAATGCAATCCCTATCAAAATACCTACGACATTTTTCACAGAACTAGAAAAAATTATCCTAAAGTTTTTATGGAACCACAAAAGACCCAGAACTACCAAACAATTCTGAGGAAAGAAAACAAAGCTGGAGGTATAACCCTTCCAGACTTCAGACAACACTACAAAGCTATACTAATCAAAACAGTGTGGTACTGGCACAAAAACAGACACATAGATCAATGAAACAGAATAGAGATCTCAGAAATAAACCCATACACCTATGGCCAGTTAATCTATGACAAAGGAGGCAAGAATATACATTGGAGAAAAGACAATCTCTTCAGAAAGTGGTGCTGGGAAAAGTGAACAGCTCCACGTAAATCAATAAAATTAGACCACTCCCTCATGCCATATACAAAAATAAACTCAACATGGTTTAAAGGCCTAAATATAAGACATGACACCATACAACTCCTGGAAGAGAACAAAAGCAAAACATTCTCTGACATAAATCATAGCAATATTTTCTTAGATCAGTCTCCCAAGGCAAAATAAATGAAAGCAAAAATAAACAAATGGGACAAAATCAAACTTAAAAGCTTCCATATATACAGTGGAGTATTACTCAGCCATAAAAAAATGAAATATTGTCATTTGCAACAATATGGATGGATCTAGAGAATATCATACTAAGAGAAGTCAGATAGAGAAAGACAAATATATCACTTACATGTGGAATCCAAAAAATAATACAAATGAATCTATGTAAAAAATAGAAACAGATTCACAGACATAGAAAACAAACTTAAGGTTACCAAAGGGGAAAGGGAGTGTGGGAGGGTAAATTAGGGGTATGAGATTAACAGACAAAAACTACTGTACATAAAATGGATAGGCAACAGGGATTTACTGTGTAGCAGAGGGAGCTACAGTCTATATCTTGTAATAACCTATAATGGAAAATAATCAGAAAAATTTTTTCACTGAATCTCAACTTTGATTCCTACAGATAATTTTTTCAGACTTGTTTTTTGTTGCTTTTTTTGCCTATATCATATAAAATTTCTCCACCCTAATGGATAATTTTTGTCCTAATTCTTCCTATGTTTTGGGGGGAAATTTTTCTCACAATGGAAAATAACCTGGAAATATATATATATATATAAAACTGAATTACTTTTCTGTACAACTGAAGGTAACACAACATTGTAAATCAACTATACTTCCATTTTAAAAAAGAACTGGAGGGACTTCCCTGGTGGCGCAGTGGTTAAGAATCCACCCGCCAGTGCAGGGGACACAGGTTCAAGCTCTGGTCGGGGAAGATCGCACGTGCCGCAGAGCAACTAAGCCCATGCACCACAACTACTGAGCCTGCACTCTAGAGCCCGTGAGCCACAACTACTGAAGCCCGTGCACCTAGAGCCCGTGCTCCTCAACAAGAGAAGCCATCACAATGAGAAGCCCGCGCACTGCAACAAAGAGTAGCCCCTACTTGTCCCAACTAGAGAAAGCCTGCGCACATCAACATAGACCCAACGCAGCCAAAAATAAATAAATAAATAAATTTATTTAAAAAAACGAATTGGAAAAAAAATTACCTGTCAAGTATCTATTATATACCAGAAACTGTGCTATTCTCTGTATATGTATCTTCTGTACTTTAGTAGGCACTCTGAGGTAGAATATGATTATTTACAGTTTAAAGAAGAGGAAATAAAGTCAAATACATTTTAAAAAATTATGACTGGTAGAGTCCATATTTTTTACAGTATATACTACATATTTTAAATGTTTACCAGTATTTTTAACATTTTTATTATAACATCCTTTGAACCTGAGCTGTTATTTACATGCCTATTAAATAGGCTCATGGCATCTGGCTCTGCTCTGTTGATGTGTCAGTACAATAATATTTTTGCAACTACATAAAGAGCACTACTATTTATGCCCTGTATTGGGATCACATTCCTGACCGTTCCCCCTTACTGGAGTTATATGAAGCTTGGTTTCTCACATGAGACATTAATTACATACACAGTAATACACAAGCAAATTTGGAATTTTGAGTCACTAAAGATCAAAGTGTCCCACTCACCTTCTGTTGAGGCAACTATTTAATTGCAGGCTAGTACTTTTTTTTTTTTACGGTATGTGGGCCTCTCACTGTTGTGGCCTCTCCCGTTGCGGAGCACAGGCTCCGGACGCGCAGGCTCAGCGGCCATGGCTCACGGGCCCAGCCGCTCCGCGGCATGTGGGATCTTCCCGGACCGGGGCACGAACCCGTGTCCCCTGCATCGGCAGGCAGGCTCTCAACCACTGCGCCACCAGGGAAGCCCTCAGGCTAGTACTTTTAAATTTTTTTTTTTTTTCAGGCTAGTACATTTTAATACTAAGTATTTAAGATCAAATTACCTAGCCAGATATAGATCCTGAAAAACCGGGTTAAAGCAAAATTAGGCCATGGCTTAGAAGGGCACAGAGATAACAGGGTAAAAGATCCAGAAATCTAGAGAACACCCCACAAAACTCCAATTAAATGCATCAATTTTTAAGCCTTAAACAACAACTACCCCTTACGTGAATAAGCTGGGAAAATGTCATGGATCAAAATCAAGTATCATGCAAGTATAAAACATAGCAGTTTGAAAGACCAAGTAAATATTAACAATGAATGAACGAAATACACCGTAGCCGTATTCAAAAGCACAAAGGCTTCTGAGGCCATAAGCCATCTGATGAAGTAAAAGTGATCTCATCAGGATAATCTATCCATCACTCTCCAATAGTATCAACGCTTTAACTAGTCCACACAGGTTCTGAGCTATCTAGGTTTTTCATTATTGTAATTTTTATTATCCTCATCATTATTGTTTTCTTCTTGTATTTCCTATAACTATTCTTTGGGTTTAGAATCTGTTGACACAATTTCAAGGAAAACAACTGGAATTAGTGAAGAGCTTGTAAATTTATTTTTTCTTACTAAATAACAAGGGCAAGAAAGTCAACTTGTTGACCATAAAGTGCCTCAAGTGATTATGTTTTCTTTCTTTATTCTTAGTAATTATTCCCAATTCCTCAGACCCAAACAAAGTCCCATCACAGAGGGGGCATATTTCTTGAAGCCGTAAAATAATTTAAAGATATCACCTCAATACTTGTATGGTGGCAAAATACGTTCAGCTAGGTGATGCCTGTATGGTGGTTTAATTATGGTTCCCAGGATGGCTATCCTGCATTTACACCACACAAGGAGCCCCACAAAGATGCAGTTCACTGCCTCAATGGATTCAGCAATAAAAAGGAACACATTTAAATACTAAAGCCATTGTGCATGAATAAATGGAAAAATAAAGGAAACCCTTTAAGTGCTTTCCAGCCATTTAACCCAGAACAATTCAATCTCCCTTTGTTTTTCCTCTTAACAACTTCTTTCCCTAGGTAAAACTCAGAGAGCATAGTACCATTATGACCTTGAATTTGGTATAAAGCAAGTAACGTATATTGATACTACCAATAGCTGTTCATGTATGTGATTTTTCTGTTTATAAGGAGAATTTTTTTTTTTTTTTTAATGGAAAGCCAAACCAAGATTTGGGGCTTGTTCTTTCTAAAGTTTCTATGATGTCCCTGTCCTAGGTCTCAAGTTATTTATTGCAGCTCAATTTGGAGAGATAGGGCAGGGTTTTCCCTGGATTATTTTCTTCAGTCTACAAATTAGGTTAAACTCAGGGAGTAAGGAAAGTAAGTTAAGCTGAAATTAACATAACAATTATTTACACATGTTAACTTTCATAATAATTTCATACTTATTTAGCACTCCCCTCAATCTTATAATGTCACAAGCCAGGTATTAGAGCCCTTGTAAATTATTATAGATTCATTCAGATATGTACCTAGATTGGCTTTTGATATGTATTTTACCACAAAAGACTTCTTAACTGGTCAGATTACTACTAAGATTACTCAGTCTCCTCTAAGTTTTCACTAAAACACCCATGAAAACATATGGAAAAAAGTCAAAAATTAATAACAATATTGGTAACTGTCTTGCAGTTAACCTGTGTTTAAAATTATTGAATATCATTAGGCTTGATCATTTACGATCAGGTCAGTGTTTTAAAAAGTGAGCTGATTTAGAGTTTGTTTCAAGGAAATACTAGACAAATAATAGTATAGGTGATGTTTAGATGTGGAAACAAATGTGAAATCGTGTAATTATGATGGAAGTTTAGGGAACTCTAATTCATTGTAGATATGACTATCTTAGGTAGGCGAAGCATTGTCTAACCCAATTTAGATCAGTAGCTCTTGCTACATCTAGTTTGACATTCCACATTTCAGAAAATACTGGGTAGAAAATGGAGGGAACTAGAGATAGTACATTGAATTCTAGGAGTTGAGGCCCAAACAGGTAAGCTATAAGTGGAGTAGTCATACAAAAAGATTCTAATATCAGTACATAGTGGGTATTGTAGCATTTTTGTCATGTACTTTACCTGATCAAGGTTTCAGAGAGCCAAAATATAGAGATTAAAAAATAATATTTCAAGCCTGTTAAGCCATATTAGATAAAAGCCTGCTAGACATCTACAACTGTTTTATAAATCATATGCATTAATCTGTCTCCATTTATACATGTGAAGGGAATTCAGCCACCTCAGCAAAACAAAGTGTACAATTAAACAAGGTGTAATTCTAAGGTAATATGTATACATCGTTTCTTAATAAACATCAAGCCACTAGAGAGCTTTCCTTGCTCATAGAATAAAAAGGAAAGGGAAAAAAATGCATGGTTTAAAGAATACAAAGGTAACATAAACCTACCTTTGACAGAATCAAACTGATCTGCCAATGACTTAACTCACTGGCAGAAAAAATTCAACATTCTTAAAGGAAGATTAATATAATCCAGAGCCTCTAAAATATATGATCTACAATATATATTTATTGTTATTTATTGTTTAGCTTACAATAAAATATATCTATTGTTATTTATTGTTTAGCTTACAATAAAAATTGAATAGGCATGTAGAAGAAGCAGGAAAAGGTGAATTATAAGAACTAAAATAGCCGATAGAGATGGATTCAGCCTGAGATTTTCTAGATAATGGAGTTAACAAACAAGGACTTCAAAACATCTATGATTAGTACATCAGTGAAAATGAGTAATAAATGAACAAAATATATGAAAATATAAAATATTTCCACAGAAAATTTGAGTCTATAAAGTATCAAACAGACATTTTAGGACTGAAAAATACAATATATGCAGTTAAGAACTCACTGTACAAGATTAATAGCAGATTGGACATAAGAGGATGGGATTAGTAAATCTGAAGAAAAGTCAATACAAAATATCCAAACTGAAGCATGGGAGTGGGGAGGGAGGACCACAGGGATGAGCATAAGAGAAATGTGGGAAATTGTCTGAAGGCCTAACATACATTTAATAGGAGTCCCAAACTGAGAGTACAGAGAGAATGAGACTGAGGAAATATTCTAAAACATAATTTTACAAATCTAAAGAAAGTAAAAAAACCTCAGTTTCAAGAATCTCAGTGAACCCCAGCCAGAATAAATTCAAGGAAAACAGAGCTAGGCACATCACAGTCTAATTTGCATCACTAGAGCAAAGTTAATGTTTTAAAAGCAACCAGAGAATAAAGACTCATTACATTTAGGGAAACAACAATATGAACAATGGGACAACAAAACAACGGAGGCTGTGGAAGCTGATGACAAATGACACCTTTAAAGCACTAAAAGAAAAAAATTCCCATGAATTGAGAATTCGACACCCTTCAAAAATAAGTAAAAAAGACATTCTAAGATACACAAATGCTGAAAGAATGCTGAAAGAATGTATTACTAGATGCTGAAAGAATGTATTACTAGATGTCACACACCACAGAAAATACTAAACAAAGGTCTTTAAGTAAAACTGAATCACCAATATTCTTGGTGGCACAGAGTACAATATTGGGTGGAACACATTTATATAAATAATTCTGAAATAAAAAGATATTTAGAAGAATTAGATTATGAATGTGAAGAGCTGAGTAATAACTTAGTCCATGTATTCTGCTTATATTTTCCTCTTTGATGTAGTATACACAATAGTGATTAATGTTTTAAGAATATGCTAAAAAAAAAAAGAATATGCTAAATTACTCAAAAGGGCTCTTTCAATAAATATAACATAAAAAGCGTAAGTGATTTAAAAACACTGTATCATAACTTATTTGGCAGTGTTTTGTTGTCTTTCTTAGTGGTATATAAGTTAATGATGTATCTTACTATCTACTGAATGATAGGTTTGATAAAACACAGCAATAATTTAACAATTAAAAATGCAGAATTAAGAGAGAAATCTAAGAACAATTCTTTGGGCAAAACACAATGATACAAGCAAATATTTGAAACATTTAGCTATAAGAAAATGGAAGTAAAACAGACAAAAGAAACAAATGGGATAAATAAAATAAGGCAATTTTCAAATGTTCCCAATACATTTTAAAATATTTTTTAAATTTCTGGAAAAATATAACACAATTTTGTCATGAAAAGGTAGACAAACATCAAGGAACTACAACTATACAAAAATTGAATGAATAAAGATATTTAAAAATTATCTCCATTAAATCTTCTATGATTTAACTTATTCCTCTACAGATTTATATATAAAATTTTACAAATTCTATATATTACTATATAATCCTTATGTTCTGAATTTCTTTCAGAATATAAAATATTCGGAAATTTTTGAAGTTCTGTAACATATGTAATTATGTCTATGCAATTTTAAAATACCAATAAAACAGATTATGAAAAAAAAAATATGACCAAACTGACTTAAGATAGTCTGAAAGGCTAATTAGTGAAGTAGCCAAAATATATTTTCAAATAATTCCAAATAGAGTTTAAGTTCAGGAAGCTTAATGGGTGAATTCTTTTAAACTTTTAAGGGATGATACTTTTTTTTTTAATTCTCATATAATAGAAATTGTTGCAGAACAAAGAAAAATGGAGAAGATTCTCAATCCATTTTACTTGTTAGTATAAGCTTATTTAAGAAAATCTGACAAAAGTACCACCAAAACAACAACAAAGAAGACACAGATCTTATCTGTGAAAACAGATGTAAAATATTCCTAAATAAAATACAGCCATGTTTCACACACACAAAAGAATTCAGACTGAGGTGGCTTCATTAGTGAATTCTACCAAAAATGTAAAGTCATGCTACTATATACAGAGAATCTCAAACATACAGAAAAAAGGAACATTATCTAACTCATTTATGATGCTAACATAACCCTAATACCAAAACCACACTAGCCAATTTCCAACATAATTATACATGCAAAAAATTTTAAAAAAATATTAGCAAATCATATTCACCACTATATAAAAAGATAATACACCTTAGCCAAGTAAGCTTTATCTCAGGAATGCAAGGTTTGTTTCATATTCAGAAATCAGTATCACTTGCTACATTAAAATAATAAAGGGAAATAATTATTTGATCATTTAAATATGTGCAGAAAAAAAAGCATTAGAGAAAATTCAACACCCATTCATGATAAAAATCTCTCAGCCAGTTATGAATAGTAGTAAACTTCCTCAAATCAAAGATAAATCTAGAGCTATTACCAAGTGATTTTTTCTTCTAGGTTTATAATTAAGGTTTATAATTTTTTCTTCTAGGTTTATAATTAAGACGAGAATGTCCATTCCCCACACCTCTATTCAATATTAGGCTGGAGGTCCTAGTCAATGCAATGAGGCAGCAAAAAACCTAAAAGGTATAATAAATATGAAGGACGAATAAAAACCATCTTAGTTTTTCAACATGATTCACAGACAATGTGATTGTGTACATAGAAAAGTCAAAGACATCTATTATTGAAATATTAGGACTAGTAAGTTTAAGGCAGATCATAGGCTATATGATCAATGTTAAAAAATCAATTATATATGTATATACACTAGCAATGAACAAATGGAAAATGTAATTTAAGAACAATACCATTTGAAGTAGCATCAAAAATCATTAAAAACTCAAGGATAAATTTAACAAAAAAATCTACAAAACTCTATATTAAAAACTAACAAAATATTTCTGAGACAAAGTAGTCTTAAACAGATACCTATGACATATAGATATTGGAAAAGCAAATATTGTTACACTGTCAAATCTCCCAAAACCAGTCTATAGATTCAATGCAACTTCAATCAAAACCTTAGCAGGATTTCATTGTAGAAATTGGTGAAAACTGATTCTAAAATTTATGGAAATGCAAAGAATCTAGAATAAACAAAACCATCTCAAAAGCAGAGTAATATAGGAAGAATAAGAGCACTTGATTTTAAAACTTCCTATAAAGCTACAGTTACCAAGAAAATGCACAAAAGGATAGATATATAAATCAATGAAACAGAAAAAAGAGTTCAGAAATAGACCCATATTTATGTTGTATATATATATATATATATATATATATATATATATACACACACTATATATATATATATATATATTTTTTTTTTTTTTCAGAGGTTCCAGAGCAATTAATGGCAAAAAAAAATCTTCAATAAATGGTGCTGGAACAACTAGAAAACCATATTTTTAAGAACGAACCTCAAATCCTTTCTCACCCCACATGCAAAAATTAATTTGAAATGATTCATAATATAAAATCCAGGAGCAGAAAGGTTCTTGAAGAAAACATAACATATTTTCAATCTTAGAGAAGGCAAAAATTTATTGGACATGATAAAGTACTGACAAATTAAAGTGCTTATAAAAAGAATATGAGTAGACAAGACACAAATTGGAATATTCACAGTACATACATCTAACAACAGACTTGTATGAAGAATATATAACTCCAACATAATAAGAGGACAAATAAAAACAATGATAATGGGCAAAACATTTTTTGAACAAATACTTCACAAAAGATAATGGCCAATAAACACATGAAAAATGATCATTTTTGTTTTCTACCCATACCAAGTAACATTATATAGACTGAATGCCATTTTAACCTCCACTAAAATGACTATAATTTAAAAAACTGACCACATCAAATGTTGGCAAGGTTGTGAAACAACCTGGAACTCTCTTCAATGCCAGTGAAAGTGTAAAACGGTACCACCTTTTTGCAAAAAGCTTTGGCAACATCTTATAAGATTAAATATATATCTACGACCAGACAATTCCACTTAGTATGTGTTTAAGAGAAATTAAAATATATGTCAACAAAAAGAATTGAACAAACCCAAACCAGAAACTACTCAACAGTCCATCACCATGAGAAAGGACACATCTGTAGTGTATTCGTTCAAAGGAGCACTACTCAATTATTAAAATGTTCAAACTACTGGTATAGGCATCAACTTGGAGGAATTGCAAAAATATTTTGCTAAGTGAAAGAAAGCTTCCACATTTCATTTATATGAAACTCTAAACTGGGCTAAAAGGTATGGTAAAAGAAATCAGCCTGAGGGTGTGCAGCACATAGGGGTGACTGCAAGGGGGCCCAAATGAACTTAATTTTTCATTGAAAATACTCTGTATCTCTATCTCTATTCTATACCCTGTTAGGAGTGTGAGTTACACCAGTGCTTGAATTTCTCAAAACACATCAAACTTCAACATGTAAAATTTCTATATTTAATTTAAATATGCCACATTTAAAAAACATAAATGTGTGGCAATCATTTGCGTATTCCTACAATCCACAATTCACTTTTTTTTTCAAGCCGTGATTCTTCATTTTGGTTACGTTTTGGTTTTCTACTTGTCTCTTTTACTACCTCTCACATTCATATCTTACAATCCACCAATATCAACTACTTATCATTACCCAAAAACAAATTCTGTTTGGAATGTCCTTTCCCTCCTTCACCTACAGAACTTTCACTTGTAAATTTCAGGACTGCAGTGAGTTCACTTCCTCTCCAAAGAAGAGAGTTTCTTTCCTCTTTCATGTAGGATAGGCTTTGCAGAGGAAGTTAGTATCTTTGGAAAGGCAAAATAGTATCTTTCACTTCTGTTCCATTCTGCACCTCACATCAACTTTTATCACTGTACACTGAATATTTCAATAATTTATTTGCATGTCTCTTTCACCACATATGGTCCTTAAAGGTGAAACTGAGCAGGACCCTGTGGGGCTCCTTTCTGTCCCTTATTTCTTATTTGTAGGGAATAGACTCCAGCCTCCATGAACTTCCTTGAGTTACAAAGGGGAGATGCAAACAGTTGCTAATCAGGGAAAGGAGGAGATTCAGAGACAAGGGAGGGGCAGCCAAGAAACAATAGTGCAGCCTTGGGGCAGGGCCCTGGTTCCACCTCAAGGGATACACATAACAATATCTTTGCGCTCTTTACAGCAAGGGTCCCAAACCTCCAGGCCACGGACTGGTACTGGAAGGAGGTGAGCAGTGGGTGAGTGAGCGAAGCTTCATCTGTAGCTACAGCCACGCCCCATTGCTCACCTTACCACCTGAGCTCCGCCTCCTGTCAGATCAGTGGCGGCATTAGATTCTCATAGGAGTGCAAACCCTACTGTGAGCTGTGCACGCAAGGGATCTAGCTAGGTTGCTCACTCCTTATGAGAATCTAATGCCTGATGATCTGAGATGGAGCTGAGACGGTGATGCTAGTGCTGGGGAGCGGCTACAAATACAGACTATCATTAGCAGAGAGGTTTGACTGCACAGAGACCATAATAAATCAACTGCTTGCAGACTCATCTCAAACCCCTATCATTGAGTGGTAAGTGACAAGCTGCATCTGGTGGCAGGCTTTCTAGTGGCAAGTGAGGTGATGTACTTGAATTGTACAGCTGCAGCTGGTGGCAGGCTTTAAGTCAGAATCTGACACTTATTTTAGTCCACGTGTGGCCCGCCCATATTTTATTTGCCACTTCCGTCAACGCCTCTTTCCCACACTGCACACTTGTCTCAGTCACAGTTTGGGTAAGCCCACAAGCTAACCCTAGCCAAAATGAGTAAAAAACAAATGTCACTGGAGAGGTTCTTTGAAAAGGGGAAAAGACCCAATGGTGAGACAGGAGAAGACTCTAAGACTGCCAACAAAAAGAAAGCTGCATTTAAAAGAAAATATCTAGAGTCATACTTAAAATACCCAGAGTCCTACGGGTTCATTGCAAAAGGTGATTCACATTCTCCAAGCCCGCTCTGTATAAGATGTGATGACCGGCTATCCAACAAAGCCATGAAACCTTCAAAACTGCTTCGCCACATGGAGACCAAGCACCCTGCATTAAAAGACAAGGCTTTGGAGTTTTTCAAAAGAAAAAAACATGAACACGAAGAACAGAAGCAATTATTGAAGTCCACTACTTCATCAAATGTGTCTGCACTGAGATCATCATTCTTATTGGCTAACCGCATTGCTAAAGCTAAGAAGTCCTTTACTGTTGGTGAAGAGTTGATCCTGCCTGTGCTAAGGACGTGTGTCGTGAACTTTTAGGAGAGGCTGCAGTTCAAAAGGTGGTACGTGTTCCTCTTTTGGCTAGCACCACAACTAGATAAATTGATGAAATAGCAGAGGATATCGAGGCACAATTGGTAGAGAGGATTAATGAGTCACCATGGTACACAATCCAGGTTGACGAGTCTACCGATGTTGACAACAAGACAACAATGTTTGATTTTGTGTGATATATTTTTCAGGAGGATGTGCCTGAGGATATGTTATGTGCACTTTTGTTGCCAACCAACACCACAGCTGCAGAACTATTCAAGTCTTTGAATGATTACATATCACGAAAACCGAATTGGTCATTTTGCGCAGGTACCAGGTATATGCACGGACAGAGCGGCTGCCATGACTGGATGGCTTTTTAATTTCACTCCTCGGGTCAAAAAGGTCGCTTCTGAATGTGAGTCAGTGCATTGTGTCATCCATAGCGAAATGCTGGCTAGCTGAAAAATGCAACCTGAACTTAACAACGTTTTGCAGGACGTGATTAAAATCATCAGCCACGTTAAAGTACATGGCCTTAGCTCACGTCTGTTCGTGTAGCTCTGTGCAGAGATGGACGCAGAGCACACACATCTTCTCTTATACACAGAAGTGAGGTGGCTTCTAAAGGTAGATCACTGACCAGAGTTTGAGTTATGAGAGCCTCTCCAGAGATTTCTTTTAGAAAAACAGTCACCACTGGTAGCACATTTCAGTGCCACAGAATGGGTCACAAAACTTGCTTACTTGTGTGACATATTCAGCCTGCTCAACGAACTCAATCTGTCACTTCAGGGGAGAATGACAGCTGTGTTCAAGTCGGCAGATGAAGAGGGTGCATTCAAAGCCAAACTGGAATTATGAGGGCAATGAATGAACACTGGGATTTTTGACACGTTTGAAACATTAGCAGAGATTTTGAAAGAGACTGAGCCAGGGCCTTCTTTCTCCCAGCTGATGCATGATCACCTACCTCAGCTTTCAAAAGAGTTTGAGCATTACTTCCCAACCACAAAAGACCCCCAAACTAGGAAGGAATGGATCCATGACCCATTTGTAAATAAGCCAGGTGAATCGACTTTGTCTGTGCTAGACGAGGATCAACTGCTTGAGATCGCAAATGACGGTGGCCTTAAAAGTATGTTTGACACAACTTCAAATCTCCATACGTTCTGAATTAAAGTCAAGGTGGAATATCCTGAGATGGCCACAAAAGCACTGAAAAGCCTGCTTCCATTTCCAACATCCTATCTTTGTGAAGCAGGGTTTTCTGCACTGACAGCAATCAAAATGAGTTCACAGAGTAGGCTAAACGTAAGCAACACACTTCGGGTGTCCCTGTCTCCCATCACCCCCAGATGGGACCATCTAGTTGCAGGAAAACAAGCTCAGGGCTCCCACTGATTCCGCATTAGGGTGAGTTGTTTAATTATTTCATTATACATTGTAACATAATAATAATAGAAATAACATGCACAATAAACGCAATGCGCCTGAATCATCCTGA
Organism: Neophocaena asiaeorientalis asiaeorientalis; assembly: GCF_003031525.2. Lineage (NCBI taxonomy): Eukaryota > Metazoa > Chordata > Mammalia > Artiodactyla > Phocoenidae > Neophocaena > Neophocaena asiaeorientalis. Next base: position 3,386,545 of record NW_020175320.1, on the reverse strand, counting down.
AATCATCCCCCACCACCCCAGTCCGTGGGAAAATTGTCTTCCACGAAAATGGTCCCTGGTGCCAAAAAGGTTGGGGACCACTGCTTTACGGAACTACAACCCCCAACAAATGGAAGATGTTAGCATTCTTCATTCCAGAGAAGACTGCCTGAGGCCAGATTAAAGGAACCAGAGAAGCTCATTAGGAAGAGACCACCTGAGATCAGATGAAAGAAGTGCAGGCTCTGCACACACCCTGATCTTAGCAGCAACCCCACCCTTGAACCATTGCTATAAAATTCCTCACCAAATCCTCCCGGGCTGGGACACACAGTTCTGAGGGGCATGAGCCTGCTGTGTCCCCCTTTGCCTGGGAAAGCAATAAAACTATTTTTTTCTACTTCACCCAAAACTCTATCTCTGAGATTCAATTAGGCACTGGTGCACAAAGGCTGAGTTTTCAGCATCAAAGGTAGGGACTACACCTATAGCATCTACTGTAGAGTAGCAACAGCAATGACAGGAACCATTTATTGAACAGATACTTTGTACCTGACACAGAAAAGCACCTTTCATAAATACCTTATTTACTTTTCAGCATAATTCTCACTCTAAGATGATCAAATTGAGGCACAGAGAAGATGTGTTGCCCATCAAGAGTCACAACGCTACCATATTGAATGATAAGCTTTCAACTAAGGTCTCTCTGATTCCAAAATCCATGCTCTTAATCACTAAGTAGGATTAACTACCTCCCACTCCCAGATCTCCTATGAAAAAATAATAGACATTAAACAATGATTGCATTGAACTGGCCAAAAAATTGTATCTTCCTTATGACACTGATAAAAGACATTTGCAATCAAAGATGCCAGATTTTTTTTTTTTTAAGCAAGACTGTGTATGTATTGTTTTTCTTTCTCATCTGTTGATACTGACATTTGTGGATATTTTCAGGCAAAAGTGTGCTCTTTGACCCTTCCATGTCATCTGACTTAATTTTTGCTTTAATATTGCCTGCTGTAATTAGCTGTGTGTGTATGTGAAAAATGTTCTTTCTCTTAGATATATTTCCGTGGTTCACCCAAAGAAAAAGAAAGAATACACTACAAGCTTTTAAAATGGCTTCCAGAATATTGAAACTCTGATTGATAACCCCAAAACTCCCTGGTTTCATCTTTCAACCAGATTCCTTTTGAATTTTTTGTTTTGTTTAGTTTATTAAATCATTGGGCTTAGTTACTTTGGCCCTGGTATCGCCAGCTGCCCTAACTCCTCATTAGTGACTGCCAGCATCATTTCTACAAACGCTCATCTGTGTTCTCACTCACTGTCACTTCTGGCCGCACTCTGTCTGTCCCCTGCTCTCCTAGTAATGAGAATGAACATCACATCCTTTGTTCTGCAGCCAGCATACTTCATAGTTGCCCGTATATGCCCATTCATAAACTTTTTTTTTATTGTACAATCTCTGAGAAGTTTTATATGAGAGGATCACTCCTTTCATAAATAATTAGAGGGAGATAATCATGGCTAATTTTTTCCAAAGGGGCACTGAATATATCAATTTTTATTAAACTTCTATAATATAAGATCTATATTGCTCTCCTCAGTTATTTTCACACCTAAACCTGCTCTATAGTAGTTGTCATGAAAACAAAATTTTCAAAGATTATATAGATTCAGAAATATGCTAGATTCAGTTTGTGTGCAAAAAAGAGTTAACATAGCAGACCTGAGACTGCTATCCCTAAAAAGTCCTATTTGCAAGATTGACCTTTGGCTGGAATCTAAGAACCTGAATGGTAAGCAGTCCCCCCCTCCACAGACTGATATTAAGTTTTCCCTAATTAATAAGTGTAGTTCACTGTGCCTAAGTGACATACAAACAATATGGTTTATACTGAAGACCTGCTTTTTTTCTGGGAGTCTAGAATTTTGGCATATATTAAGCAGAAGCTTGATTACATGGCCAGTTCCCAATGAAAACTGTGGACTTTTAGATTCAGCCAAGCTTCCCTGGTAGACATTTCGTACATGCCTTCGCAATTTGTCGCTGGAAAAATTAAATGTGTTCTGTGTGACTCCACTGCGAGAGGACTCCTGGAAGTTTAAGCCTGGTTTCAAACTCTGTCCCTTTCATTTTCTTCCTTTGGTGATTTTGCTTTGTATCTTTTCAGTGTAATAAATAGCCCATGAGTACAACTATATCCTGAGTCCTGTGAGTCCTCCTAGCAAATCGTAACACCCGGTGGTCTTGGGGATCCGCAACACAGCTAGTCTTCAGTTTTATTTTTTTTTAAATAAAGAAAAAGAACAGATTTAGTTTAAAATATCTTTTTTTCAAGACTAAATTTAATTCTTTTAATGGATTTTTTTCACTCCTTGTCTTGAGACTCCTTTTTTTATAGTATACTCTTCAACTGTATCCTTGGTAATTCAAACAAGCAGTAATGGTAATTTAGGAAGAGTAGAATGTAAGATGTTCTGAGATGTTTATTTTCATCAGAAAATTCAAACCACTGCTTTCACTTATTCATCTGTAACTCAAATTGCTAAGAGGAATTGATAGCTCCAGAAAACAGTCAGAAAATACTAGCTGAAGTTCTAAACAGTTGGTTCCTTGAAAATGACCATCATTCTCAGCAGGAGGTAATGTTTTGAAGGAGTTATAAAATGTATTTTCCAAGAAAAGAAATGTACATTTGTGTGTTGGTACCACGAGCAGTGAGAAGGAATGAAATATTATCGGTATAGTGGGAACAACTAGAAAAGTATGTATTAACTGAGTGGTGCAGAGTGCCAATAAAGTTTTTTTCAGCTATCCTACTTTTCATTTTCTAATTTGAATGGATTATGTGACACTCCTCATCTTATACCATTCACAAGGGTACTTTGGACTATTTCAAAGCAATGAAATGGAGAATTAGTTAAGAAAAAAGGTCATTCTGATATAGTAACAAAAAATGTTCAATGATGAGCTATCCAATAAATAGGTATTTGGTTATATGAGTGCTTTTGGGAAACAGAGGAGTAAAAGAGAGAAGGAAAAATCTTAAAGCATTAAATGCTGAAGTTAGAACATGACATAAATAACAATTCCTAATGACATAGCGTTTATGATGTGCCAGGTAGTGTTTTACATATTAAGTCATATACTCTTTGCAACAACCCTAAGACATAGTTGACGTTATTATCAACCCCATTTCAGTAGAGGTTCAGAGAGATAAATGAGTCACTGAATATCACACATTGAGTACGAGAATTGGAATCCAAAGCCAGGTCATCCGACTCTAGAATCCAAGCTCCTAACCATTATACTATGGTATAAACTTAAACACAAGACATATATACCAAGATTTCTCAAAATAGTGTTAAAAATTTTGGCTTGCTTACCAAATTTGTAATTTTATAAGGAACTAAACCTGGGTAGAGGGACCAAAACTAAATTATTCTAACTTTTCTCACAGGACAAACACTGCTCCTTCCACCCACAGGTAAGTCCAAGGAAAGCCTAAGACTTTCCTGAGACCACATTCACCATGGATCTTTCAAATGACTGGGAAGTATTTTGAATGGTCATAACTACCGAGGGTTTACAGATAAATGTGTCATGAGTCTATATTAACAGAGACCAAAACACAGGCATACAGAAGAGAGGAGACTGGAAAAAGTATGGGCTAAAATTAAAGGTAATAAAAACAGCAAACCCTAAACAGTGCAGGCATAAAAGGTAAAAAGAAAGGACAACAATGATTTTTCATAAATACTTAAACACTATATTTTAGCCTCAGAAATCTGAGGTTGGTGCCCATCCCCATCAGTGATAGGAGCCAAAAGTTCATTCCTGTACTTGGAGGACTCATGTCCAACTCAGTGGAATAATTAGGCCAGTGTCCCTTAGCCCAAAACACCTCTCTCTCAGTATGAGGGAAGTCTCTGGATCTGTTTTCTTAAAGAAAAGAAAAGAAAGGAAAAGGAAACAAAAGAAAACAAAAGAAAAGAAAAGAAAAGAAAAGAAAAAGAAAAGTATGTAAAGAGCCAGACAGACAGCAGGCAGTTATTTTCCTTCTGGACCTAAGTTTTTTCCTTTGAGAGTTGAGTTAGAAAGAAGCTTGACTTTTCATGTGCTCTGATATGCTTTCTTGCATTTGTTAATAACAGCTATATTACCTCTCATATCCATTTTGACTTAAGCTATCAAGAAACTGATTTTTAGAAGCTTCCTTTAGTCTAGGCTTTCTATGAGTATTATCTCATCACTCTTGCTTGCTTGGTTCTAGCTTCGGTATGCTTAATTTAGTTATTTTATTGTATTTGTTGCTCTCATGGTAAGCCATCACAAATTCTCTTTTGAAGTGTATTAAATATAACAGGCTTATGAAATATACTGCCTAAACTGAGAATAAAACAGCTATGTCTCATTAGCAAAAATGTAAAAGAAGAGATCCAGAGGTTTGTTAGATAGTAAGTTCAATGTGGTTAAATAGCGTGCTGTGAATGCTAACAAGTCCAGTTCACTTATACTGCATTCAAAGGTATATAATACCTACCATAACAAGTGATGTGTCCCTGGTGAAGTACTCAGCACATTGCAGACCAGCCAATGTGTTTCATAAATTTAATTGGATATTCCTGTTCTTTAAATCACACACGGAATACTGTGTTCAATGAGTAAAATCACACTTTTAAAAATATATGTCTGGGACTTCCCTGGTGGCACAGTGGTTGGGAATCTGCCTGCCAATGCAGGGGACACGGGTTTGAGCCCTGGTCCAGGAAGATCCCACATGCTGCAGAGCAGTTAAGCCTGTGCACCACAACTACTGAGCCTGCGCTCTAGAGCCCGCAAGCCACAACTACTGAGCCCATGTGCCACAACTACTGAAGCCCGTGCACCTAGAGCCCGTGCTCCACAACAAGAGAAGACACTGGGCGGGAATAAAGATGCAGACCTACTAGATAACGGACTTGAGGACATGGAGAGGAGGAAGGGTAAGCTGGGACTAAGTGAAAGAGTGGCACAGACATATATACACTACCAAATGTAAAATCGATAGCTAGTGGGAAGCAGCCACATAGCACTGGGAGATCAGCTCGGTGTTTAGTGACCACCTAGAGGGGTAGGATAGGGAGGGTAGGAGGGAGATGCAAGAGGGAAGAGATATGGGGATATATGTATATGTATAGCTGATTCACTTTGTTATAAAGCAGAAACTAACACACCATTGTAAAACAATTATACTGCAGTAAAGGTGTTAAAAAAAAAGTTAAACATATACCTATCATGTAACTCACCCATTTCATTCCTAGGTATTTATCCAAGACAAATGAAACATGTCTACGAAAGGACTTGTACATGAATGTTCATAACAGCTTTATTTGTGATAATCAAACATTGGAAACAAGCCAAACATCTGTCAAAAGGTGAATGGATAAATTGTGAAATATCCATATCCATATGGATACTATTCCACAATAAAAAGGAACAAATATTGATGCATGTAAAAACACTGATGAATTTATAAGGCATTATGCTAAGTGATGAAAGCCTGATCAAAATAAAATGGCATACTGTACGATTCCATTTGTATAAAACTCTAGAAAATGCAAACTAATCAGTAGTGATAGAAAGCAGGTCAGTGGTTGCCTGGGAAAAGGGTTGGAAAGATACGTGAATTACAAAGGGTCATGAGGAAACTTGAGGGGTTTAGAAATTGTTGTTCTGTTTTAAGGACGGTTTCAGGGATATATGCATATGTCAGTGCCTCCAAATGGTCTCCCTACTCCCACATTTACCCTCTTCCTATAAAACCCAGAGACTTCGTAGAGCAACCAGGGTGATCTTTAAAAAGTGTAAATCAAATTATATAATTCCCCTGATAAAACATTCCAGTGGTTTTCTATTATACTTGGAATAAAATCGAAACCCTCTACCACGTCTTACATGGTCCAGCACTTTCTGTCCTTATCTCATGCTACACCATCATCACTACTGGGTACACTGGGCTCCACCCTGACACTCATCTTACTGTTCTTTAAACATAACACAATTTTTCCCTCGGGGCCTTGGTCCCAACTGTGGTCTCTGCCGGGAAACTATTTCTCCAAATTGTTGTCTGTCTGGTTCCATCTTATCACTTAAGTTTAAACATCGCCTTTTCAGACAAGCCTTCCCTATCCGTGGATCTAGCTGTTCTGCCTCCACAGCTGTCCTCTATCTTGTGAGCCTGTTTTATTTTCCTCATAGAAATTAATGCTGATACATAATTTATATACGTGTCTATTTGTTTATTGGATTACCCTCTACAGAATGTAAACTCTAGAAGAAGAAGGGTTAGGTCTATTATAGACACTCAAGTATGCCCAGTGCTATGACAGATTTATGGTAGGCAGTCAATATTCGAAAGACATATGTCTGTTCAAGACCAAGGGTTACTTTCTAATAAACAGTTATTCAAACTACATTTAGACTACTTTATAGAAAAATATTTTCTCAGCACCCCCAGGGTTACTTAATTACTTTTGAGTATAAAAAAATGTTACACAATTATTTATAACCAAAAATCTAGAATGAGTTATTTGCTCACAGCTCATTTAAAACTATAGAAAGAAAACAAATTCACTAATAAAGTCAAAGTTTTAAAACAAATATTATTTTGAAAAATTTTATGTTTAAGTTGATAGGCAATGTTGCTTTATTGAAATCAAATTATTTCTTGCAGCATGAATGGTACTTCTGGCTGTTACAGCAGCAGGTCATTAGCATTTAGTCACCTGAACCACTATGCATTATGTAAAGACACTCACCTCATGTCATTTTCTTCTTGTTTGAACTTGAATAAAATCTTCATTCCTCAAACTCACTTTGACTTCATTTGGAAATTCTCAAACACTTATTCTTCTACATAAACTTTAGAGTTGTGTGCGTGTCTGTGTGTGTGTACGTGCATGTGTGTGTCTGTGTGTTTGAAATCAGGTATTTTGACTAAAATTGCATTAAATTTATAAACTTATTTGACCAGGAATTATATCTTTATGATATTAAGTCTTCCCATGTAGAAACACAGTATTTATTTCTAGTTATTCAATTCTTATCTCCATGAATAATTTTCAAAATATAGGTTTATGTATGTAATTATTACAAGTACTCCTAGTTATTTTGTTTTTGTTGCTAGTGTGAAGAGACTTTATTGTTCAATTATTAACATTTTACTTTGCTAATGTTTTCTTGTATCTGGGCTCCTCACTAAATTCTCATTTTTGTTCTCCTAATAGGTTTCATTTGAGTTGTTTAGATTTACCATCAAATCACTTATAATTATTAATTTCTTTTATTCCATTATTTATAAGGCTTATTTCATTTACCTATTATTAACCAGATACGCCAAACAATGTAGAATAATCATGACGATAGAAAGCATCCTTGATTTGTGTCATATTAGAGGATCAGTCTTTAACATTTCTTCTTCTTATGTGATGCTTTTAGTTTGGTGTTAGAAGATCTTTGGTATACTTAGGAAGTTTTCTTCTATTCCTACTATACATATGTTTTCACCTAGAATGGCTACTGATTTTTATCAAATGCTTTTCATGTTCATGTTTCATATGATTTTGCTCTGTAATTCTTTTAATATAATAAATAATATTGGTATATTGTTAATTGTAAAATACCCATTCACCCATGGAGTATATGCCATTTTAAACAAAGCAGTCAAAATTATAGTTCTAACACCTAAATGTACACATGCATTGTGGAGGTGTTCGGGCATAGCAGCAGCTCGTACAAACTCAACAGTTCCCCTACATCCCTAAAACCACACCTCCCTGCATTTTCTACCTTTATGGAATATAGCAACCTCCAGCCAGGCAGAACACTGAAGTTATCTTTGATCACTCTCTTTCTCTGACTCCCACATCCAATCTGTCCTCACATTCTGCTTATTCTACTTCCTAAACATCTCTCAATTCCAGGTTCTCCCATTCATGATTTATTTAGGCCCTCAATATCTCTACCATTTTGGCTAGAGATTTCTAACAGGATTTGTGGTCTCCCATATTGCTTCCACACCTCCAAAATACTTCCTACACTTCAGCTAGAAACTGAGTATGATATATTGTTGCTTAAAATGATTCAATATTTCCTCATAAATAAGAAGATGGTTTCCAAACTCATTAAAATGGCACATAATGCATGGCCTGATCTGCCCCTCAACACTGCCAGTCTCTGCTCCCATTCTTCATGCATATAAAACCATGAATGCTATAGGAACAGCACGTATGTTAGCATTCTCTCCATACTCATCATGATCTCAAATGCCCCCTTGCAGTTACACATGTCCTTTCATCCTCCTAGCTAATCTGCGTTCTTCCTAAGTGCTTCTCCCCAAAAGTGCCTCCACTAACTTGTATGCTTCCCTGAAAGAAATCTTGCCTGATTATCACTCTCATAGAATGAGCTACTCTTAGACTATTAGTTTATTTTCCTCCCCCTATTCATTTCATCTCTGAATCCTCAGAATTTGGAAGAGCATTTGTACTATGTGGAGACTCAGTTGGGTTTGAATGTATATTGTGAAACTTTAGATGAACAAATTACATTCAGCAATAGCTGAAATAATCTGCAAGTTAATACTAAAGGTCAAAGTAAACAGTGAGGTCATGGTATATTGTGCAGGTGCTACTCCATATGGTATACTGTACTAAAATAAGGACATATATTTTAAACAAAACAGTGAAAAATAAGAATATGTCCAGAGAAGGCAGTATGCTGAGGACTGTGACAGCAAGGGCACATAACAAGCTTTTCAAGATGTTTCAGATCAACAGAGGACTAGCAACACAGCTGCAGGAACTTCAACTGTTGAGACTAGAAAGAGAAATAATAAAAGACAGAATAATTGTCTCCATTACTTAGAGTCTTCAACTTATAATTGAAGAGAAAAAGAGGAATAGAACCACAGATCACAGAATGAAGAGCCAATTCCCGCCTTAGACAAAAGAAATTCAAGGAACTTTCATCCATATGCCAGAATTCATAGTAATAAAATAGCTATAATTCTTTAGCTTTCTCCAGTGTTTCTCAAAAAGAAGTGAACAGCAGTGAATGGAGAAGCTCCTAGTTGTATAAGATTATTCTGGGCATTTCAGAACACTTAGCATCTCAGGTTCCCACCCATGAAAATCCAGGACTGGTCCTAGGTCATTGGGACAATCAAAAATGCCTTCACTTCTGGGCAAGAGCCCCACCCACCCCTGCATTGCAGCAGGCAAATTTACACAGCCTACATAGGGGACTCCCCTTGGGCACCAAACTCTAGAGGCCAGATGAAACGACACTCCTGGGCCCCACAGGACACCTCCTACACAAGGACACTCCTTTAAGACTAGAAGAGGTAGCTGATTTGCTTAATACATAGAAACAAACACAGAGATTCAGGCAAAATGAGGAGACAGAGTAATATGTTCCAAATGAAAGAACAAAGACAAAACCCTCAAAAAAAGACCTTAATGAAATGGAGATAAGCAATTTACTTGATAAAGAGTTTAAAGTAATGGTTATAAAATGCTCACAGAACTCAGGAGAAGAATGGATAAACACAGTGAGAACTTCAATAGAGTTAGAAAGCATAAGAAAGCACCAAACAGAAGTTACAGAGCTGAAGTGAAAAATACAGTAGAGGGGCTGAACATCAGACTGGATGAAGCAGAAGAATGGATTAGTGAGCTGAAGACAATGCAATGGAACTCACCCAAACAGCAGAAAAATATTTTTTAAGTGAAGCTACCGTACAGATTTGGGGACATCAAGTGCAATAACATTTCCATTTTAAGGGTCCCAGAAGGAAGAGAGAGAGAGAGAAAGGGCCAGAAAACTTATTTTAAGAAATAGTGGCTGAAAACTTCACTAATATAGGCAAGAAAACAAACATCCAGATCTAGGACACCGAGAGAGCACCAAATAAAATGAAGCCAAAGAGGTCCACACCAAGGCACATTATAATTAAAATACTAGAAGTTAAAGAAAGAGAATCTTAAAAGCAGCAAGAAAAACAACAACAACTTGTTACATATAAGGGAAAACCCTGTAAGTCTATCAGAAGAGTTCTCAGCAGAAACACTGCAGGCCAGAAGGGAGTGCCATGACATATTCAAAGTGTGAAAAGGAAAAAAACTTCCCACCAAGAATTCCCTATCTAGCAAGGTTATCATACAGAATTGAAGGAGAAATTAGAAGTTTTCCAGACAAACAAAATCTAAAGGAGTTTATCACCGCTAGACTTGCTTTAAAAGAAATGTTAAAAGGACTTTTAAGCTGAAAATAAATGGCACTAGTTAAAAAAGGAAAACATAGCAAAGTAAAAATCTCACTGAAAAGGCAAATATACAGTAAAGGTAATGGATCAATCACTTATAAAGCAAATATGAAGGTTAAAAGACAAAAGTAATAAAATTAAAATTACGTAATTAATTAAGGAATGCATAAAATAAAAAGATGTAGAAGGTAACATAAAAATATAAAATTGGGGGAGTAAAAATGTAAATTTCTGTAATATGTATAAATTTAAGTTGTCATCGACTTAAAACAGATTGTTTTATAAATAGGATGTTATATGTGAACTTCATGGTACTCACTTGTTTTATAAATAGGATGTTATTTGTGAACTTCATGGTACCCACAAAGCAAGAACTTATAGTAAATACAAAAAAAAAAAAAGAGAGAGAGAGAGAGAGAGAAAGAACCCTACACAGAATGTTATAGAAAGCCACACATAAGGGAAGAGAGAAAGAGAAGAAGAAACAGAGGGGAACTACAAAACCAGCCAGAAAACAATTAACAAAATGCAGTAAGTACCTACCTATCAATAATCACTTTAAATGTAAATGGACTAAATGCCTCAAATAAGAGACATAGGGAAGCTAAATAAATTATATTTAAAAAAAAAGACCCATCTTCCATCTATATGCTGCCTACAAGAGACTCACTTCAAAAGTACGGACACACACAGACTGAAAGTAAAAGTATATTAGATATATACAGAACATTCCATCCAAAAGCAGCAGAGTACACATTCTTCCCAAGTGAATGTGAACATTCTCCAGAATAGATCACATGTTAGGCCACAATATAAGTCTCAATAAATTTAACGGGAATCACGTCAAGCATCTTTCTAACCACAATGGTATGAAACTAGAAATCAATTGAAAGAAGAAAACAGGAAAAACAACAAATATGTGGGAGATTAAACAACATGGTACTCAACAACCAATGAGTCAATGAAGAAATAAAATAAGAAATTAAAAAAAAATACTTAAAGACAAATGAAAACAGACCAAAACCTATGGGATGCAGCAAATCAGTTCTAAGAGGAAAATTCATAGCAATACAGACTTACCTCAAGTAACAAGAAAAATCTCCAATAAACAATCTAATCTTACATCTAAAGGAATTAGGAAAAGAAGAACAAAACCCAAAGTTAGTAGAAGGAAGGAAATAAGAACAATCAGAGCAGAAATAAATGGAAAAAAAAAGAGCAAAGAAAATGCCCCAAAAACCCAAAACAGTAGAAGAGAACAATGAAACTAAGAGCTGGTTTTTAAAAAGATAAACAAAATTGACAAACCTTTAGAAAAACTAACCAAGATAACCAAGAAAAAGAGAGAGGGCTCAAGTAAATAAAAGCTGAAATGAAAGAGGAGAAATTAAAACTGATACCACAGAAATACAAAGAATCCTAAGAGCTACTATGAACAATTATACATCAACAAATTGGACACCTAGAAGAAATAGATAAGTTCCTAGAAACCAATTTTCCAAGGATGAATCATGAAGAAATAGAAAATCTGAAGAGACTGCTTATTAGTAAGGAGATTGAACCAGTAATCAAAAACCTCCCAATAAACAAAAGTTCAGGACAAGACAGCTTCACTGGTTAATTCTACCAAACATCCAAAGTTTTAATGCCTATCCTTCTCAAACTCTTCCAAAAAGTTGAAGAGGAGAAAACACTTCTAAACTCATTTTACGAAGCCAGCATTACCCACATACTAAAACCAGACAAAGAACACCACAAAAAATATAAACTATATGCCAATATCCTTGATGAACATAGATGCAAAACTCCTGTACAAAATAGTGACAAACAGAATGCAAGGATACATTAAAAGGATCATGCACCATGATCAAGAGAGATTTATTCCAGGGATGCAAGAATGGTTCAACATACCTGCAAATCAATCTCATACACAACGTTGACAAAAAAAAAGAAAAAATCATACGATCATTTCAATAGATGCAGAAAAAGGCATTTGACAAAGTTCAACATCCGTTTACAATAAAAACTCTCAACAAAGTGCATAGAGGGGGAACATACCTCAATATAATAAAGGCCATATCTGACAAACAAGTCATATCATACTCAATGGTGAAAAGTTGAAAGCTGTTCATCTAAGATCAGGAACAAGACAAGTATGCCCACTCACACCACTTTCATTCAGCATAGTATTGGAAGTCCTAGACATAGGAAGAAAATAAATCAAAGTTATAAAATTTGAAAAGGAAGAAGTAAAACTGTCAGTTTGCAGATGACATGATACTATATACAGAAAGCCCTAAAGACTCAAAGAAAAAAGTATTAGAACAAATGTATGATTTCAGTAAAGTTGCAGAATACAAAATTAATATGCAGAAACCTGTGGCATTTCTATACAATAACAAACTATCAGAAAGACAAATTAAGAAAACAATCTTATTTACAACTGCATTAAAAAGAATAAGATACCTAAGAATAAATTTAACTAAGGAGGTAAAAGAACTGTAAATTAAAAACTAGAAAACACTGATGAAAGTAATTGCAAAAGACACAAATAAATGAGAATCAATTGTGGGCTCATGAATTGGAAGAATTAATATTGCTAAAATGTCCATAATGCCCAAAGCAAACTAAAGATTCAATACAATCCCTATCAAAATTCCCATGGTATTTTTCACAGGACTAGAACAAATACCTCAAAAATTTGTCTAGAAACACAAAAGACTGAATAATCAAAACAATTTTGAGAAAGAAAAACAAAGCTAGAAGGTACCAAGCTCTGTGGTTTAAAACTATACTATGAAGCTACAGTGATCAAAACAGTATGGTATCAAAGAAACAGTACAGTATCAGCATAAAGAGAGACACAAATATCAGTGGAGCAGAAATGAGAGCACAGAAATAAGCCCACACATACATGGACAATTAATTTACAACAAAGGAGCCATGAACATACAATGGAGAAAGGACAATTTCCTCAAAAAATGGTGTTGGGAAAACTGGACAGCCACATGCAAAAATTTAAAAATAAATACAGACCACTATCTTACATTATACACAAAAATTAACTCCAAATGAATTAAAAACGTGAATGTAACACCTGAAACCATAATATTCCTAGAAGAAAACATAGGCAATAGGCTCTTTGACACTGGTCTTAACCATGTTTTTGTGGACCTGACTTCAAAGTCAAGGAAAGCAAAAGAGAAAACAAATAAATAGGACTACATCAAAATAAATAGCTTCAGCATAGTGAAGGAAGTCATCATCAAATATCCAAAATGAAGAGCTCATACAACTCAAGAACAAAACAAATAATCTGATTTAAAAAGAAGCAGATCTGAGCCTGAACCAAGATGGCGAAGTAGAAGAACGTGCTCTCACTCCCTCTTATGAGAACACCAGAATCACTAGCTGCTGGACAATCATCGATAGGAAGACACTGGAACTCACCAAAAAAGATACCCGACATCCAAAGACAAAGGAGAGGCCACAGTGAGATGGTACGAGGGGCGCAATCACAGTAAATTCAAATCCTGTAACTGCTGGCTAACTCACAGACTGGAGAACACTTATACCACAGAAGCCCACCTCCTGGAGGGAAGGTTCTGAGCCCCACATCAGGCATCCCAACCTGGGGGTCTGGCAAATGGAGGAGAAAGTCCTAGAGAATCAGGCTTTGAAGGCTAGTGGGATTTGACTGCAGGACAGGACTGGGGGAAACAGAGACCCCACCCTTGGAGGGCACATACAAAGTAGCGTGTGCCTCGGGATGCAGGGGAACAAGCAGTGACCCGAGGGTAGACTGAACCAGACCTACCTATAAGTGTTGGAGGGTCTCCTGTAGAGGCGGGGGGTGGCGGGGGGGGGCAGGGGCTCAGCCTGGGGACAAGGACACTGGCAGCCGAAGTCCTGGGAAGTACTCCATGGAGTGAGCCATCCCAGAGTACGCCATTAGCCCCACCAAAGAGCCCAGGTAGGCTCCAGTGTTGGGTTGCCTCAGGCCAAACAACCAACAGGGAGGGAACCCAGCCCCACATATCAGCAATCAAGTGGATTAAAGTTTTACTGAGCTCTGCCCACCAGAGGAACAGTCAGCACTACCCACCACCAGTCCCTCCCATCAGGAAACTTGCACAAGCTTCTTAGATAGCCTCATCCACCAGAGGGCAGACAGCAGAAGAAGAACTACAGTCCTGCAGCCTGTGGAACCAAAACCACATTCACAGAAAGACAGACAAGATGAAAGGCAGAGGCCTCTGTACCATATGAAGGAACAAGCTAAAACCTCTGAAAAACAAGTAAATGAAGTGGAGATAGGCAACTTTCCAGAAAAAGAATTCAAAATAATGATAGTGAAGATGATCCAGGACCTCGAGAAAAGAATGGAAGCAAAGATCAAGAAGATGCAAGAAATGTTTAACAAAGACCTAGAAGAATTAAACAACGAACAGAAATGAACAATAAAATAACTGAAATGAAACCTACACTAGAAGGAATCAATAGCAGAATAACTGAGGCAGAAAAATGGATAAGTGACCTGGAAGACAGAATGGTGGAAATCACAGCTGCAGAACAGAATAAAGAAAAAAGAATGAAAAGAAATGAAGACAGCCTAAGAGACCTCTGGGACAACATTAAACACAACAACATTCACATTATAGGGGTCCCAGAGGGAGAAGAGAGAGAGAAAGGACCTGAGAAAATATTTGAAAAGATTATAGTCGAAAAGTTCCCTAACATGAGAAAGGAAATAGCCACCCAAATGCAGGAAGCACAGAGAGTCCCATACAGGAGAAACCCAAGGAGAAACACACCGAGACACATAGTAATCACACTGGAAAAAATCAAAGACACAGAAAACTTACTGAAAGCAGCCAGGGAAAAATGACAAATAACACACAAGGGAACTCCCATAGGGTTAACAGCTGATTTCTCAGCAGAAACTCTACAAGCCAGAAAGGAGTGGCATGATATACTTAAAGTGATGAAAGGGAAGAACCTACAACCAAGATTACTGTACCGGGCAAGGATCTCATTCAGATTTGATGGAGAAATGAAAAGCTTTACAGACAAGCAAAAGCTAGGAGAATTCAGCACCACCAAACCAGCTCTACAACAAATGCTAAAGGAACTTCTCTAAGTGGGAAACACAAGAGAAGAAAAGGACCTACAAAAACAAACCCAAAACAATTAAAATAATGGTCATATGAACATACATATTGATATTTACCTTAAACGTTAACGGATTAAATGCTCCAACCAAAAGAAACAGGCTTGCTGCATGGATACAAAAACAAGACTCATATATATGTTGTCTACAAGAGACCCACTTCAGACCTAGGGACACATACAGACTGAAAGTGAGGGGACGGAAAAAGATATTCCATGTAAATGAAAATCAGAAGAAAGCTGGAGTAGCAATACTCATATCAAATAAAATAGACTTTAAAGAATGTTATAAGACACAAGGAAGGACACTACATAACGATCAAGGGACCAATCCAAGAAGAAGATATAACAATTATAAATATATGCACCCAACACAGGAGCACCTCAATACATAAGGCAACTGTTAACAGCTATAAAACAGGAAATTGACAGTAATACAATAATAGTGCGGGACATTAACACCTCACTTACACCAATGGACAGATCAGCCAACATGAAAATAAGGAAACAGAAGCTTTAAATGACACAACAAACCAGAGAGATTTAATTGATATTTATAGGATATTCCATCCAAAAACAGCACAATACACTTTCTTTTCAAGTGTGCATGGAACATTTTCCAGGATAGATCACAAATGAAGACTCAGTAAATTTTAAAAAACTGAAATCATATCAAGCATCTTTGCTTACTACAACGCTATGAGATTAGAAATCAATTACAGGGAAAATAAAGTAAAAAACACAAACACATGGAGGCTAAACAATACACTACTTAATAACCAAGAGATCACTGAAGAAATCAAAGAGGAAATCAACAAATACCTAGAGACAAATGACAATGAAAACACGATGATCCAAAACCTATGGGATGCAGCAAAAGCGGTTCTAAGAGGGAAGTTTATAGCTATACAAGCCTACCTCAAGAAACAAGAAAAATCTCAAATAAACAAGCTAACCTTACACCTAAAGAAACTAGAGAAAGAAGAAGAAACAAAACCTACAGTTAGTAGAAGGAAAGAAATCATAAAAATCAGAGATGAAATAGAAACAAAGAAAACAATAGCAAAGATCAATAAAACTAAAAGCTGGTTCTTTGAGAAGATAAACAAAATTGATAAACCATTAGCCAGACTCATCAAGAAAACGAGGGAGAGGACTCAAGTCAATAAAATTAGAAATGAAAAGGAGAAGTTACAACAGACACTGCAGAAATACAAACCATCCTAAGAGACTACTATAAACAACTGTATGCCAATAGAATGGACAACCTGGAAGAAATGGACAAATTCTTAGAAAGGTATAACCTTCCAAGACTGAATAAGGAAGAAATAGAAAATATGAACAGACCAATCACAAGTAATGAAATTGAAACTGTGATTAAAAATCTTCCAACAAACAAAAGCCTGGGAACAGATGGCTTCAATGGCGAATTCTATCAAACATTTAGAGAAGAGCTAACACCCATCCTTCTCAAACTCTTCCAAGAAATTGCAGAGGAAGGAACACTCTCAAACGCATTCTATGAGGCTACCATCACCCTGATACCAAAACAAGACAAAGATAGTACAAAAAAAGAAAATTACAGACCAATATCACTGATGAATATAGGTGCAAAAATCCTCAACAAAATACTAGCAAACAGAATCCAACAACACATTAAAAGGATCATACACCATGATCAAGTGGGATTTATCCCAGGGATGCAAGGATTCTTCAATATATGCAAATCAATCAATGTGATACACCACATTAACAAATTGAAAAATAAAAACCATATGATCATCTCAACAGATACAGAAAAAGCTTTTGACAAAATTCAACACCCATTTATGATAAAAACTCTCCAGAAAGTGGGCATAGAGGGAACTTTCCTGAACATAATAAAGGCCCTATATGATAAACCTGCAGCAAACATCATTCTCAATGGTGATGAACTGAAAGCATTTCCTTTAAGATCAGGAAAAAGACAAGGATGTCCACTCTCACTACTATTATTGAACATAGTTTTGGAAGTCCCAGCCATGGCAATCAGAGAAGAAAAAGAAATAAAAGGAATACAAATTGGAAAAGAAGAAGTAACACTGTCACTGTCTGCAGATGATATGATACTACACATAGAGAATCCTGAAGATGCCACCACTGATTAGCTAATCAATGAATTTGGTAAAGTTGCAGGATACAAAATTAATGCACAGAACTCTCTTGCAATCCTATACACTAATGATGAAAAATCTGAAAGAGAAATTAAGGAAACACTCCCATTTACCACTGCAACAAAAAGAATAAGATACCTGGGAATAAACCTACCTAAGGAGACAAAAGACCTGTATGCAGAAAACTATAAGACACTGACGAAAGAAATTAAAGATGATACCAACAGATGAAGAGATAAACCATGCTCTTGGATTGGAAGAATATTGTGAAAATGACTATACTACCCAAAGCAATCTACAGATTCAAGGCAATCCCTATCAAATTACCAATGGCATTTTTTTTTACAGCCCTAGAACAAAAAAACTTAAAATTTGTATGGAGACACAAAAGACCCCAAATAGCCAAAGCAGTCTTGAGGGGAAAAAAACGGAGTTGGAGGAATCAGACTCCCTGACTTCAGACTATACTACAAAGCTACATTAATCAAGACAATATGGTACTGGCACGAAAACAGAAGCACAGATCAATGGAACAAGATAGAAAGCTCAGAGATAAACCCAGGCACCTACAGTCAACTAATGTATGACAAAGGAAGCAAGGATATACAGTGGAGAAAAGACAGATATCTTCAATAAATGGTGCTGGGAAAACTGAACAGCTATATGTCAAAGAATGAAATTAGAACACTCCCTAACACCATATAGAAAAATAAACTCAAAATGGATTAGAGACCTAAAGGTAAGACTGGGCACTATAAAGCTCTTAAAGGAAAACATAGGAAAAACACTCTTTGACATAAATCACAGCAAGATCTTTTTTTGATCCACATCCTAGAGTAATGGAAATAAAAACAAAAATAAACAAATGGGACCTAATGAAACTTAGAAGCTTTTGCACAGCAATGGAAACCATAAAGAAGACCAAAAGACAACCCTCAGAATGGGAGAAAATATTTGCAAATGAATCAACGGGCAAAGGATTAATCTCCAAAGTATATAAGCAGCTCAATATTAAAAAAACAACCCAATCCAAAAATGGGCAGAAGACCTAAATAGACATTTCTCCAAAGAGGACGTGCAGATGGCCAGGAAGCACATGAAAAGCTGCTCAACATCACTAATCATTAGAGAAATGCAAATCAAAACTACAATGAGGTATAACCTCACACCAGTTAGAATGGGTGACATCAGAAAATCTACAAACAACAAATGCTGGAGAGGGTGTGGAGAAAAGGGAACACTCTTGCACTCTTGGTGGCAATGTAAATTGATACAGCCACTATGGAGAACAGTATGGAGGTTTCTTAAAAATCTAAAAATAGAATTACCATATGATCCAGCAATCCCACTACTAGGCATATACCCAGAGAAAACCATATTTCAAAAAGACACATGCACCTCAGTGTTCACTGCAGCACTGTTTACAACAGTCAGGTCATGGAAGCAACCTAAATGCCCATCGACAGACAAATGGATAAAGAAGTTGTGGTACATATATACAATGGAATATTACTCAGCCATAGAAAGGAACGAAATTGGGTCATTTGTTGAGATGTGGATGGATCTAGAGAGTGTCATACAGAGTGAAGTAAGTCAGAAAGAGAAAAACAAATATCATATATTAACACATATATGTGGAACCTAGAAAATGGTACAGATGAACCGGTTTGCAGGGCATACATTGAGACACAGGTGTAGAGAACAAACGAATGGACACCAAGGGGGGAAAGCGGTGGTGGGGTGTGGGTGGTGGTGTGATGAATTGGGCGATTGGGATTGACATGTATACACTGATGTGTATGAAACCGATGACTAATAAGAACCTACTGTATAAAAAAAATAATAAAATTAAAAATTTCAATAAAAAATAATAAATTAAAAAAATAAAATAAAAATAAGGAGATCCTATGAGACAATTTTTCTGAAGAAGAGACTCAGATGGGCAACAGGCACATGAGAAGATGTTCAACCTCATCAATTATTAGGAAAATGCAAATCAAAAGCACAATGAGATATCACCTCATGCCTGTTAGAATGGCTATTATCAAAAAGACAAGAAACAACAAGTGCTGGAGAGGATGTGGATAAAAGGGAACACTTGCATACTGCTGGTGGGAATGTAAATTGGTACAGCTACTATGTGAACAGTATAGAGGTTCCTAAAAAAGTTAAGAAAAGAACTACCATATGACCCAGCTATTGCACTTCTGAGCATTCATCTGAAGAATGCAAAAACACTACTTAGAAAAAAATATATGCACTCCTATATTCATTGCAGTATCATTTAAAATAGCCAAGGTAAGGAAACAACCTAAGTGTGCACTGATGGATGAAGAAGATGTGGTATATAATATATGCACAATGAAATACTACTCAGCTATAAAAAAGAATGAAATCTTGCCATTTGCAAGAACACGGATGTAGGTATTATATTAAGCGAAAATGGTCAGACGGAGAAAGACAAATACTGTATGATTTCACTTATGTACAAAATCTAAAAAATAAATAAAACAAAACTCATAAATACAGAGGCAAATTGGTGGTTGCCAGAGAGGAAGGGGGTTTGGGGGTGGGCAAAACGGGTCAAGAGGGTCAACTGTATGATGATGGATGCTAACTGGACCTTGGTGGTGATTACTTTATAGTTTATACAGATTTCAAATTATAATGTTGTCCACCTGATATTTATATAATGTTATAGACCAATTTTACATCAAAAAAATTTCCTCAATCACTACAAATGCTTTCATTTGAGGCCCACTGAAGTCCTCAAATAGTCCACTATTTTTTGGAAGTATGCAAGATATTTTTAAGATTTTTAAAAATCCTCTCAATAACCAAGCAAGATAGGTACTGCCATTTCCATGTCAAGAGGAAGAAATTAAGTCTGCTATGAGTAAACAGACTTTCTGAATCAGATTGCCTGTTTGTATCTCTAATAGTACACTTTAAGATTTCTCTTAGATTACATGGTCTATTCAGCTGAGAATGTGTTAAGTTGCTGAGATGCTAACTATTGGTTTCACTTCCAAGTGCTTTCAGTGGTCATAACATTCACATCCCTGTTTTTGCCTCCTGAGCTGAACCTACTTCCTGTGGTAGCTCTACCACATTTAGATGATGAACTAGTTTGATGTCCCATTTACTTCAAGTTTGGCTTATCTCCCTGTAGATCAGCCATACAGTATGTGAAAAGTCTCTCCTTATTAAAATAAATCAAGTAGTTTAAGTAGAGAGAAATGAGGCAAATTGCCAAAGATCATAAATAAAGCTGGAGTCAAATCTATGTCAGTACTGAAATCAATAAATTGAGGATAAAGGGAGTCATATTTTAGTTTTGTGCAAGGAAAATATTTATAGGTTATATGTAAACATAGTCTAGGAAAATATCTTAATTTTGATTGCTAACATATTCTAGGAAAACATCTTAATTTTGATTGCTAAATACAGAGAGCCCATAGAAGTCTGGAATTTTGTTACCACAAAATATAATTATATGATATTCTGCTCTGAAAAAAGAATGCTAAATCTTAATTTATCGAGCCAAACAAAGGGAGATAAAATATAATGGTTAAAAATTCATGACCTGCAGATAGATTATCTAAGTTAGAATCTTAGCTTGACAATTTATTAATTTTATGACTTTGGGTAAGTTATTCAACCTCCTATACCTCAGTAGATACCTGTGGTATCTACTTCATAATATGTGAATAAACTAATATCCTAAAAAGTACTTAGAATATTTTCTGGAACATTAAAATTTCTCTATAAATTTGAACTAAGTATTATTATTAAACAGCTGTATAATTCCAACTCTAACGTTTGATATCTTGAGAAAGTCCCTTTATTTCTCTAGGTTTACTTCCTTGTCACTAAAGAATGGTTTAAAAGAGAAATTCTAGTTTCATAAATACAAATTCATCACAATTCTTTTATTTTTTCACTGTGTATATCTCACTGATGCATCGAAATAAAGGTATCAATCATCAGTTGCACATTTCCTTTTGAATATTACATAACCTCTGTTTTACATCACTATTTTGCTGACACCTAAGCAGTAGTTATTTTTGGTTGTTCCTTGAATTAACTGGTTCTGTTAACACCTTATGACAATTGTTCATGGTTCAGTCTTTGTAGCTGCCCACCGAAGGAACACGAAGTGCAGACTGGGAACACGAAGTACAGACTGGCTATCATCGCTCTGTTTGCTTAATGAGAAGGGGAAAGGATATAATACTTGCAAATGCAACATGTTCAGAGCTTTGGAATATTCAATATGTCGATCTTCAAAGAGATTTGCTCATGAAATATCTGTTTTATGTCTTAGCCTAAGACAGCTTTCTCTGCAAAATCTACAATCCAACTGCTGCATTTTATCCTGTCAGCTGCCTCTTTGGGATCTTGTCTAATAAAATAAAATAAAATATACAAGTGTCTTCTTCCCCTCCTATTCATTATCACTAAAAGCATTTCAGTATCTTATTTGGTGATAACAAGTGTCTACTCAATTTGTGAAATGATAGGAAATCTATGTTTTAAGTCACGCTTGTCAACCACCTGAGCGTCCACTAGAGTTAGGAAACTTTAACTTACAAATGCTGCTTTATTAATAAATCAGCTCCATGAATTATTCCATTCAGCATGAAATAGTAACTTCAATAAAAAGAAGAAATTTATATGAAACTAGTTAATAAATTCAATAAATTCTTCTAAAGGTTACCGGTCATTCTTTTATTAAAAATTAATGAGTTTCTAATATATTCTATTATATTCATTCTTTTATTAAAAATTAATTAGTTTCTATTATATTCTATTATAATATAATATATATTAGTTTCTATTATATTCTATAATATTCTATTCTATTCTATTATATATACTCTATTATATTTCTATTATATATATTCTATTAGTTTCTAATATATTCTATTATATTAATTAGTTTCTATTATATAAATTCTTCTAAAGGTTACCATTCTTTTATTAAAAATTAATTAGTTTCTATTATATTCCAGGTGCTGTACTGGGCATGAAAAATTTTTTAAACTAAGATAACATCGCTCTGTCCTTAACAAAAAGGATCAGGGTCTGAGAGAGTAAAATAATTCTAAAATAAAATAACCTTTTGAAAGATTCTAAGCATGAAGCTGGGAGGGGCAGGATCAAATTTGCCTTAGAGACTGATTATTCTGGGGGAAGGGGTGTGTGTGTGTGTGCACGCACGCATGCACGCGCATGCACAAAAGAGAGAGACAGTGAGAGTGAAAGAGAGACAGAGAGGGAGATATTGAGAGAAAGTAGAGAGGCAAAATTTCAGGCAAGAAGCTTTTTGAGATCAAGAAAGCCTGAATTAAGGCAGTGACAACTGAAATGAAAATGGGCAGTACAGATTGTAGAGATACTGGGAAATACATTCACTAAGACTGAAGACAAATTAGATGGGGAGACATATCAAGGATGATTTTACAGGTTGCTAGCCCAAGAGACTGGGAGGATGATGGTGCCACTGAGGAAAGTGGACATATAGAACAAGAGCTCATAAAGGTATCTGGGCTGGGTATAGAGATGTAGAAGGCAGCAGCAATTCAGGGAAGAGTGGAAGCCAGTGGAGTGGGTGACATCATTCCCAGGAGAGAAGAGGGAAAAAGTAACAAAGACATCAATTGTTGAGAAATGTACAAGAAAAGGATCCCAAAAATAGTCTGAGAATAAGATGGAAAGAATTAGAAATTATCTTCAGCAATTCATTTACGGTCAGGCTTATGATGAATGGTTTATATAAACATCCCTTCATTTAAAAAATTAAAGCTCAAAGACAAATAAAAATCTGGAAAAATATTTGAATATATGTGACAGATAAAGTTTAGCATCCTTGATACACAAAATAAGAAAAAATAAAATAATCCAATAGAAGAAATGAAAAATTAGCATAAACTCATGCAGATGGTCAATAAACACAAACAAAATTTAAATTAAATAATCCAATAACATGCTGTATACAAGAAGAACATTTAGTTTCAAAGGCACAGAAAGAAAGTAAAAGGATGGAATGAGATATACAGTTGTCCTTCAATATCCACAGGGGATTGGTTCCAGGAAACCCTCCAAAACTGAAATCTGAGAATACTCAAGTCTCTTATATAAAATGGCACAGAAAATATTAGCATATAACCTAAGCACATCCTCTCATGTACTTTGTTTTGTTTTGTTTCCAAGACGAACTTTATTTTATTTATTTTTGCCTTCCAGTTTTGAGATATAACTGACATATAGCACTGTACAATTTTAAGGTGTAGAGCATAATGATCTGACTTACATACATCAATAAATGATGACCACAGTAAGTTCTGTGAACATCCATCATCTCATACAGATACAACATTAAATAAATAGAAAAAAACTGGTTTCCTTGTGATGCGAACTCTTCAGATTTACTCTCTTAACAACTTCCAGATATAACATAGAGCACTGTTAACCGTGTTTATCATGTTGTACATTACACCCCTAGTACTTATTTATCTTATAACTGCAAGTTTGTACCTTTTGACTGCCTTCCTCCAAGTCTCCTCCCTACGCCTAACCCACACCTCTAGTGACCACAAATCTGATCTCTTTTTCTATGACTCTGTTTGTATTTGATGTATAATTGACCTGCAATACTATGTTAGTTCCTGTTCAACAACATAGTGATTGGATATTTCTATGTATTTCAA
Source organism: Neophocaena asiaeorientalis asiaeorientalis (assembly GCF_003031525.2). Lineage (NCBI taxonomy): Eukaryota > Metazoa > Chordata > Mammalia > Artiodactyla > Phocoenidae > Neophocaena > Neophocaena asiaeorientalis. The sequence goes on along the minus strand of NW_020175320.1, from coordinate 3,362,215 downwards.
AATTATTACCATAAGTCTGTTTATGATATTTCATCATATATAGATATTAGTTATTGACTACATTCCCCACACTGTACATTTCATACTCGTAACATTTATTTTGCAACTAGAAGTTTGTATCTCTTATCCTCCCTCACCTATTTATTTCCTACCCCCATACTCCTGTGAGTTCTCTATACCTATAATTCTGTTTGTTTTGTTATGTTTGTTCATTTGTTTTGTTTTCCTGGATTCTACATACAAATGAAATCATACAGTATATGTATTTTTTCTGTCTGACTTATTTCACTTAGCATAATACCTCCTAGGTACAGCCATGTTGCCCCAAATGGCAAGATTCCATTCTTTTTTATGGCTGAGTAACAGTCCATAATGTATATACACCACATCATCTTTATCCACTCATCTATCAATGGACACTTAGGTTGCTTCCATATTGTGACTACTGCAAATAATGCTGCAATGAACATAAGGGTGCATAAACTTTTTCTAATTGGTAGTTTTGTTTTCGCCAGATATACAACCAAAAGTGAAATTGCTAGATCATATGGTTGTTCAATTTTTAATTTTTTTGAGGAACATCTATACTATTTTCCATAGTGGCTGCACCAATTTGCATTTCTTGGACGAGAGTTCCCTTTTCTCCACTCCCTCACCAACACTTGTTATTTGTTGTCTTTTTGATAACAGCCATTCTCATGGGTAGAGTATTGTTGGTTGTAGGTTTTTCTCTTTCATCACTTTAAATATATCATGCCATTCTCTTCTGCTCTGCAGAGTTTCTGCTGAAAAGTCAGCTGATGGCCTTATGAACTACTGTAACTTACTGTTTTTCCCTTGCTGCTTTTGTTCACTCTTTATCTTTCTTACGATTTTAACTATAATGTGTCTCGGTGTGGTCCTCTTTGGGTTGATCCTGTTTGGGATTCTCTGTGATTCCTGGACCTGAATGTTTTCTTTCCCAGGTTAGGGAAGTTTTTCACTAGTATGTCTTCAAATATGTTCTCTTCCCCTTTTCTCCCTTCTCCTTCTAGGACCTCTACAATGCAAATGTTAGTGCGCTTGATGTTGTCACAGAGGTCTCTTAAACTGTCCTCATTTCTTTTCATTCTTTTTTTTCTGCTCAGCTTCAGTAATTCCCACTACTATCTCCTAGCTCAAGGATCTGTTCCTCTGCATCACTTAATCTACTGTTGATTCCTTCTACTTTATTTTTTATTTCAGTTTTTATATTCTTCACCTCTGTTTTGTTCTTCTTTATATTTTCTAACTCTTCTTAAAAACTTCTTACTTCTCACTCTGTTCATCCAGTCTTCTCTGGACTTGAGTATCTTTATGATCATTATATTGGACTATTTATCAGGTAAATTACTTATCTCCACTTCAGTTAGTTCTTCTTTGTGGATTTTATCTGGTTCCTTTGTTTGGAAGATATTCCTTTGTCACTTCATTTTGCCGAATTTGCTGTTTTTATTTCTATGTATTTGGTAGGTCTGTTATGTTTCCTGACATTAGACAAGTGGCCTTTTGTAGGAGACTTCCAAATGTGTCCCAGCAGGGTATCACCCTCTGGTTACCAGAGCTCTGTGTTCTAGAGGTACCCCCTATGTGGGCTGTGTAGGTCCTTTTGTTGTGGTATGCTAACTATTGTGGGCATTCTGGTGGGCATGGCTGGATTCCGCGGCGAGCCGTCCTGGGATCCAAAGTGTGGGAGCTGGTGTTGACCTGTTTGTGGAGGGGGCTGAGGACTGCAGGGGTCCAGAGACTGGTGTTGGCCTGCTACTGGGTAGAGCCAGGTCCTTCGTTCTCTGGCTGCAGGGCCCTGGGGTTCCCAGTGCTGCTGTTAGCCCACCTGGCTTCAGGGGCCAGGTGTCCTGAAACTTCGGTCTGCCATTTGGTAGATGGGACAAGATCCTGTGGCGGCTGGCACCAGGGCCCAAATTGTCCCAAAGCCAGTATTGGCCTGCTGGTGGGTGGGCTATTTCCTGACATGGCATGCTGCAGGACTGTGGTGGTCCTGGGGCTGGTGCCCACTGGCTGGCGGGCAGGGCTGGTGCCCATGCACTGGTAGGTAAGGCCAGGTCCTAGGGCTAGTGGCAGCCCATGGTGGGTGGAGCTGGTTCCTAGGGCCTCTGACTGCAGGACCTGGGGTCCTGGAGCGGATGTGCTGGCCTGCTGGTGTGTAAGGCTGCTCTTGGGGTTAGTGCCAGAACTAGTGAGTGAAGCTGGGTCCTGGGGATCCCAAGGCTAGTGCTGTTGGCTCAGGGGGTCTTAGGGCAGCTGGTCTGTTGGTGAATGGGGCTGTGTCATGCCTGGTTAGTTGCCTGGCCTGAGGCATACTAGCACTGGGGCCCACAGCCTGGTGAGTAGGGCCGGGTCCCCAGTTCTATTACGCTAGAGGGAAAACTTCATAATGGCACTTGCTAGCACCAGTGTAGAATAAGCTCCCAAAAATGGATGTCGCCAGTGTCTATGTCTCTAGGGTGAGCTCCAGTTGCCTCCTACCGCTCTGAGAAACTCTCCAAGATCAGCAGGTGGGCCTGACCCAGGCTCCTTTCAAATTATTGCTTCTGGGTCCCAGAGTATGTGAGATTTTGTGTGTGCCGTTTCAGAGTGGAGTCTTTATTCCCCACGGCCATCTGGCTCTCTGAAAGTAAGCCTGTCTGGTCTTCAAAGCCAAATGTTCTGGAGGCTTGTTCTCCTGGTATAGGACACCCGAGCTGGGGGGCCGGATATGGGGCTTGCACCCCTCTTTCCTTGCAGAGAACCTCTGAAATTGTAATTATTCTCTCGTTTGTGGGTCACCCACCCAGGGGTGTGGGTCTTAACTGTATCTCATCTCCTCCTACCCATCTTGTTGTGGTTCCTTCTTTATATCTTTAGTTGTAGAAGATCTTTTCTGCTAGTCTTCCAGTCTTACTCATCAATAGCTGCTCTGTAAATAGCTGTAATTTTGGTATGCCTGTAGGAGGAAGGGAGCTCAGGGTCTTCCCACTCTGCCAGTTTGGCCACCAACCTCCTCCTGTAGAGTTTAAATCATCTCTAGATGACTTATAATACCTAATACAACGTAAATGCTACGTAAACAGTTGCTGTCACAGAGAAAATACAAGTTTTGCTTTTGGGAACTTTCTGGAATTTTTTTTTCCTGAATATTTGCAATTTTCAGTTGGTTGAATCTGCTGTTGCAGAACATGCAGATATGGAGGACTGACTGTACCTTGCAAACAACAAAGAGAGGACCAAATACATGAAGCAATATAAATATACATTAATAAAAGCCACAGAATTGAAGGAAGAAATAGAGAATTCAACAATAACAGGAGGGTTCAATACCTCACTTTCCATAATAGATGGAACTAAACAGAAGACCAACAAGGAAACAAGACTTGAACAACATGATAAACAAACTGGACCTAACAGCTACTCAAAGAACCCTCCATCCAAAAAGCAGCAGAATGCACATTCTTCTCCAGTACATCTGAAACTTTCTCCAGGATAGACCATGTGTTGGCAAACAAAAAGTATCAATTAACTTAAAAGGATTGAAATCATACAAAATATGTTCTCTGTCCATGACAGAAATTAAAAATCAATAACAGAAGGAGCTTTGGGAAATTACAAATATGAGAAAATTAAAAACACACTGTGGGGACTTCCCTGGTGGTGCAGTGGTTAAGAATCCACCTGCCAAGGCAGGGGACACAGGTTCAAGCCCTGGTCCGGGAAGATCCCACATGCTGTGGAGCAACTAAGCCTGTGCACCACAAATATTGAGCCTGTGCTTTAGAGCCCGTGAGCCACAACTACTGATTTAAAAAAACCAAAAAAGCAAACAAAAAAAAACACTGTGAAATAACAATAGAACAAAGAATAAATAACAAAGAAAATTAGAATACTTTGAGATGAATTAAAATAAAAACATAACATATCAAGACTTTTGGAATGCACCTAAAGTAGTTCGTAAAAGGACAATTAGAGCTGTAAATATCTGTTACAAAAGAAAGAAAATCTCAAAGAAATAGCAGAGCCTTCCACCTTAAGAAGCTAGAAAAAGAAAACTAAACCCAAATTGAGAAGAAAATAATAAAGATCAGAATGTAAAAAATTACATAGAGGATAGAAAAACCACAGAGAAAATCACAGAATCAAAAGTTGGTCTTTGAAAAGATAAACAAGATTTACAAACTTAGCTAGACTAACGAAGAAAAAAAGAACATTTTCAAATTATTAAAATCAGGAATGAAAGCAGAGACACAGATAAATAAAAAAAGATTTTAAGGGAATAGTATGAACATTATGCCAATAAATTAGATAAGCTAGATGAAATGGAAAAGTCCTGGAAAGACACAAACTATACATAAACTCAAGAACAGACAAACTGAATAGACCTATAAGAAATGAAGAGATTGAATTAGTAATCCCAAAAAACTACCCACAAAGAAAAGCTCAGGATCAGATAGATTCATTGCTGAATTCTTCCAAACATTTAAGGAATTAATACCAATTCTTCACAAACTATTCAAAAATAAAAAGAAAGGAAAGGAGGAAACACTTCCAACTCATTTTATGAAGCCAGCATTATCCTGATACCAAAACCAGACAAAAAAAAATCATAAGAGACCTACAGACAAATATCCCTTAAAATATAAGTGCAAAAATTCTCAACAAAGTACTAGCAAATTGTATCCAGCAACATAAAAAAAGGATTATATACCATGACCAAGTGAGATTTATCCCAGGAATGCAAGGTTTGTTTAACATATAAAAAAATCAATGCTGGGGACTTCTCTGGTGGTCCAGTGGTTAAGGACTTCACCTTCCAATGCAGGGGGTGCGGGTTCAATCCCTGGTCAGGGAGCTAGGATCCCACATGCCTCCCGGCCAAAAAACCAAAACGTAAAACAGAAGCAATACTGTAACAAATTCAATAAAGACTTTTAAAATGGTCCACATAAAAAGAAAAACTTTAAAATAAATCAGTGCAATACGCTGTATTTATAGAATATAGGACCCAAACCACACGAGCATTTCAATAGACCCAGAAAGTAATTTAACAAAATCCAACACTCCTTCATGATTAACCAAAAAAAAAGTGACATACTAGGAATAAAGAGCCTTCCTCAACCTGAAGACTGGTATCTGCAAAATCTCCTCACAGGTAAGAATATACTTAATAGTGAAAGACTGAAAGTTTCTCCCTAAGATCAGGAACATGACAAGAATGTCCACTCTTGCCACCTCTATTCAACATTGTGTTAAGATTCTAACCAGGGCAATTAGGCAAGAAAAATAAATAAAAGACATCCAGATTGGAAAAGAACTCAATTATCTTTATTTGCAGATGACATGATTTTGTATATAGAAAATCCTAAGGAATCCACAAAAAACTATTTGAGCTAAAAAGTTCTGCAAGGTCGCAGGATGCAAGATCAATATGCGAAAGTCATTTGTATATATGTACTCTTGCAATGAAAAATCTAAAAATGGAATTAAGAAAAAAATTCCCCTTACAATAGCATCAGGAAATAACATTTAGAAACAAATTTAACAAATGTACAATACTTGTACACTGAAACAAAACATCACTGAAAGAAATTAAAGAAGATTTAAATAAATGGAAAGATGTTCTGTGTCATGGATTGGAACACTTACTACTGTTATGATGGCAATAATCCATGAATTGATCTATAATTTCAACGCAATCCAGATCAAAATTCCAGCTGTGTTCTTTGCAGAAACTGACAAGTTGATCATAAAGTTCGTAAGAAAATGCAAGGGAACCAAAACCCAAACAATCTTGAAAAATAAAGAAGTTGGTGTATTAAACTTTCTAGCTTCAAAACTTACTAAAAAGCAGTAATAATCAAGATTGTGTGGTACTGGCATAAAAATATACCCCTTTTTTTTTAACAACTAAAGGGCTGGATCAACGACCCTCTGTGAAGTCAAAAATCCCTATATAACTTACAGTCATATAACTTATAACTCTCCATATACGTGGATGCGCCACATCCACAGTTCCACACCCACAGATTCAACCAGCTGCAGATTGTGTGGTGCTGTATAGTACTTACTGTCGGAAAAAAATCCACATAAGTGAACTCTGGCAGTTCAAACCCTGTTGTTCAAAGGTCAACTGTATAGATCAAGAGAACTGAATTAAGAGTCCAAAAATAAACCCCTCCATCTACAGTCAACTGATTTTTGACAAGGGTGGGCGCCAACAATTCAAAGGGGAAAGAATGTTATTTTCAATAAATCGGGCTGGGACTGGATATCTACATGCAAAATAATGAAATTGGACCTTTACTTCACACCATATACAAAAGCCAACTCAAAAGGGATCAAAGACTTAAACGTTAAGAGCTGAAACTATAAAACACCTATAAGAAAAAGAAAGTGTAAATCTTGTGACGTTGGGTTAGTTAATAGTTTCTTAGATATTACATCAAAAGCATAAGCAACAATAGATATTGAATTTCATTAAAATTTATTTTTCTTCAAAGAACACTATCAAGAAATTGAAAGAATGCACAGAATAGAGAAAAAGTCATTATCAGCTAAGGATCTACTATACAAAATCTATAAAGCACTATTACAATTCAATGATAGAAAAATAACCCATTTACAATATGGACGAAGGATTTGAATAGCCATTTCTCCAAAAACGACAAAGGGCCAATAAGCTCATGAACATATACTCAACACCTTTGTTCATTAGGGAAGTGCAAATCAAAACAACAGCAAGATGCCATTTCACAACCACTAGTATAGTTACAGTAAAATAGACAGAAATAACAAGTGTTGGCTAAGAGAAATTAGAACTCATGCACATTGCTCATAAGAATATAAAATGGTGCAGCTGCTATGAAAAACTGTTTACAAATTGTTAAACATAGAGGTACCACCTCACCCAGCATTTCCACTCCTATTTATGTACCCAAGAAAATTAAAAATATATGTCCATACAAAGAATTGCACATGAATATTCATAACAGCATTATTCATAGCAGAAGAGTAGAAACAACCCAAATGTCATCACACGATGAATGAATACACAAAATGTAGCACATCCACAGAATGAAATAGTATTCAGGCCTAAAAAGGAATGAAATACTGATTCATGCTCCATCATAGCTAAACCTTGAAAACATGATGCTAAATGAAAAAAGCCAGTAACAAAGGCCACATTTTCCATTTATAGCAATGCCTAGAACAGACAACTCCATACAGGCAGAAAGTAGGTTAGCAGATACTAGGGGTTGGAGGAAGGAGGAATAGAAGTGACTGCTAATGGGTATGGAATTTCTTTTTGAGGTGATGAAAATATTCTAGAATTAGATAGTGATGACAGTTGCACAACTCTGTGAACTAAAAAGTATCAAAGTAGACATTTTAATAGGGCGAATTTTATGGTATGTTAATTATATTTCAAGTAAAAATAAGTGATAAGCATGCACACGTACACATACATATGACCTGGGCACTATTAGATGCTTAATAAATACTCGTCAAGTGGCTGAAATGACTAAAGGAGCAAACGTGCATATCAAAAAAGGAAACGGGAAGAAAAAAAATGTGCATGTTAGTTATAGATTGGTGAGTAGCTTCTACTGTCTGTGGTATGGTTTTCTATTTCAATTTTTTTTTATTTCTTTCATAATCAGAAAAAGAAATACAGTAAGTAAGGTTTAAAATTATAAAACTGCTTCCTAATCTCTGGCTATGACCCAAATAATGTTAATTTATAGACAAAAAGATCTTCTGCAAGGAACAATTCCTAGAAATAAAAGTCCAAATATTAGGCCAACATTCCCTTTGGCATATACAAAAGTGATATATGTCTTTCTTACAAAGTATTCATTTACAGTCTCAGTTCCACCACGATTAACTTACTAGTCTATATTCATTGACTACAAAGTGTTTCTGAACATTAACAGCATATAAGATTACTTGGAGAGAATTACTTAATTAGAGATACACCTGAAGCTAATTTAAATCTGTGTACACGTGTGCCGTACATATCAAACACACAGCTGGGTCTATTTGTATAGGTTCCTGGACTTAGAAGCAGCAAATCTGTAGATTTTGTTATGACATACTTGAAAAAAAAAATGTGATTAGGTGTGCTTGGCATTTTAAATCAAAGGGAAATATAAACATGACAGGCTAATCATTTTGAAAACTGAGAAGCCCATACAAGGTATGACATGTCAAATTATTTCCAAATGTATAATGCTTTGCCATCAGGTCCTGTAATCCTTATTGGCATATTCCAAGTATAAATATCTGAATGACTATAAGAATTTGGACAACAAAGATCAATACAAAACAAAGCACTGTAGTTTAATAGGAACTGGTTTGGGAAAAGTGGTAAGGGAAAGAAATAAGTTGAGGAAGCCAAGTAATCAGGAGTTCAACACAATTGAAAATTCAAAGGGGTATCAATTTGTAATAATACAAAAGCAACAGCATCCTTAATCATAGAGCTTTACTACATTCTAAAGGGCACTATCCATTTTCAATAAGGTTGCTCTGAATTGTAAGAGAAAATGGTTCCTAAGTGTTCACTGTTACTTCTAGAGGCCGAAAGGACACCAGGTTTGTCCCCCTTTAAAGGCGTTTCTTGTGAACTTAAGCAGAGTTAATTGCTTCCTCTGTTTGGCGAACACTCAACCTACTTCATGCACTCATTACTATTGTATTTAATACAATGTATTTATTGTTTCTGCAATAGTTTTCACACCACCATCTCCTCTAGTCAACAAAAGCTCCTCAGGACAGACACAAGAACTTATTTAGCTCTAGATCCATAGCATCTAGCACACAGTAATTGCTAAACAAGTTCTGGCTGAAAGAAGAAATGAGTGGAGGATTGTCTCTGTAACTCACCTTTGTCCTGTGTATTTTATGAAGCACAATGTTTAAATTTTTCACACTCTGGAGTATAAACAATTACAGCTGCCATGCTTTGGTCCAGCGCAAATGGTGAATCCAGGGATATACAAATTGTTATTACCTTGTCCCACACCCATGGCAGACATTTTTAATCAATCATGGCATTCTTTCTAGAGTTAGAATGGGTCTTCAAAATCTGCATCACAGTGCCCTAGGGAGCCACCACTGATCAGCTGAAACTGGCACAAGAGTTCTAACCATTTGCTTTTCCTGACCTTCTGAACACTCTCAGAGGAATCGTCTTTGGAAACCCATTCCTTTTCAAGATTTATAAATGCAATCAATGAAACATAATTCTTCACCTGTACATATCAAGAGTTCTCTAAAACACACCATTATACTCCTCATGTGCCCTAGAATTCTTCTCGTGCAATGCCACATTAAATGAGGCTCAAGTGACGCTTCCTGTAGCCTGTAATTAAATGTTTTCAATATTAGACTATTAACATCACCATTTTTAACCATAAGGCACAGGTCCCATTAAAGTTACTACTTTTACCTCTTATGAAGATAAAGGGGAAGAAAAAAAATATAAATGCTTGAGGATGAGGACTCTTGAACTATCCCTCTGCCAGCAAGCTCTGCCAGGAAAGAAGCTGCTGCCTTGGCTGTGCAGAGCAGGCCCTGCTGATTGATTTAGCAAGTAAGAAAGCTTTGCATTCCTTTAGGTGTGGGATTATCCTCTTCCTGCTGCTCTGAAGCATCTGATCCTCAAGCCAGCACAAAGAAAGCTGTGTTCTTTAACTGAGGCAGTAACAGAACAAGAAAGGCTCCACGGCAGGGCATACTGAGAAGACAACTAAAATTACTACTCCCTGCAAAGCATGGATTTGTGAGTCCTAGCAGGGGGCCTGCAACAGCTCTGGTAGTGCCACAGTCCCAGACCAGTCCCTCAGGGCCTCCAACAAATGCAGACTTATATCTAAGGGTCAGAAAAATCCATTTATCAACAACTTTTCCATATCCCTTACTGGTGTAAGAACTGAACAGTGATTCTGAGAGAATGCTAGTGGTAGAAGTTAGCTCCATCTGGTTTTAAAAAAAAAATAGAACTTGATAACCTTTAAAATTTTCTACTTCCTGATAAACTCCATGAGACCACCAAGGCAAAATCCTGTATGCAAAAGCATTTTATGATTAATTACTTAATTCAAATGGATGTTTTAGGTGAATTTTTAAAAACATTATTTCTTCTTTAAAATTGTGGAAGCATCCATTCTCCTTCTGCAAGAAGGGTGAATGCAGAGTTGTGGTGGAGGTGTGGGGCCTTTAGGGACTTTCCACCCCCTCACTTGTTCCCGTAAACCAATTCTTCTCCCTATCGTGCGCCACTCCTTCTCCCTATCGAAACCAATTCTTCTCCCTATCGTGCGCCACTCCTTCTCCCTATCGAAACCAATTCTTGGAGTTTTTCAGTTGACGGGGACTTGCCAGACAGCGGGTAATTTTCCAGTTGCCCGTAACAGGTATACGCCCTAACCGCCACAATGAACAAACAACTATAACGGCCAGAAGGTGGGACAAAAGTTCCTAAGCCAATGAATTCAAAAGTCACCACATTTACCCAATCATTGTGAGAATATACCTGCCCTATGAGTAAATAAACCTATAAAAAGTATGTGATTCCGCTTTTAGGGGTTCCCATCGGCCTCCTGCGTGAGGTTCAGGGAACCCCGGTGCATCGGCTCCTAATGAACCTCTTGCGTGTTGCAACGGCTCTCGACTCTTGGCGGTTCTTGGGCGAGTTGGAATCCCTCGTAGACCGTTTGGGTCTAACAGAGGAAGCTGGAAGCTGCAGCAGTGGGACCCTGGCCATCAGAATGTCTGAGCAGGACACCAGGCAGGGAGTGCAGTCAAAACACTGTGGGCTATTAATGAAATCATGGCTGATGCATCCAGTTTTTTTAAATTACTTTATCACACTAGATACCGGGAATAATAGTAATAAGAAGAACAGCTAATGTTTGTTGGGGCTGTTTTTTGTGCCACCCTGTGCTGGGCAATTTACATGCTTAATTCCATTTGAGTCTAAATCAGATTAAGGAAGTAGACATTATTATCTGAACACTATGGATCAAAACACTAAGGCTTAGAGAGGCTTAGTGATATACATAATGCCACACTGCTAATAATCAGAGGGGCCAGAATAAAACAAGAATTGTAAGTTTAGGGCATACACTCATCCAGGAATAAAAGCCCCAATGAATTCACATTTATTTAGTGGGCAGGTAGGAAGAAAATGTGACTATTCTCTCTTTAGTCCCAGAAGAAAGAAGCCTGTGGATGTGTCAGGCACCTATTTTTTCCAGGGAGTGGGCCCAAGTCCATTTCTTAATAGTTAAGGAATGCTGTATTAAAGAAGCAGTACAGGATCCTTACTCAACTTTGGGTGTTTCAATTCCTGGGAAGGTTTGAGAGTATATAAGAAAACGAATGGCTCAGCAGCCTGTATAGGCACATCTGAACACTTTTACCCCAGTCTCACCAATCTGTGATACGGCAGCTAGAAACCTGCACAAAGTTCAAGCTAAATCATACGATGATACAAGTCATGGATCAGAGCACAGCTAAGCATTTAGCCTCTGTTACTGAACCACCACGGTGACTGAAATATGAATTTCAAAGGCCTTAAAATCTTGGAAGGATTTCTTGGAATCTTTCATTCAAATCCTTACTGATTTGATGAGAAATTCCTCTTTCCTGGAAACCCTGGTAGACGGAAATAAATGTGACACCTAAGATGAATAGATAAGGCAGAAGATACTTCGAAAATGATTTGAGGATAATATGGGGTTTACTGTTCAAAAAAGATTAAAGTAGCAAAATCCAAACATAAAGTTAATTACACTTTTGATTTGTGGATGGAACTTCCATTTGTTATTTCAAAAGCAGATAGTAAGAGGGAAACACCAGACAAACCCAAATTGAAGGAAATTATGCAAAATATCTGACCAGTATTCCTCAAAATTGTCAAGGTCATCAAAAAGAAGGAAAATCTGAGAAATCAGCACAGTCTAAGGACCCAAGAACACATGGTAACTAAATGTAACATCGTCTCTTAAATGGGATCCTGGGATTAAAAAAATAAAAATAAAAAAGGGCACTAGACAAAAACTAAGCAAATACAAATTAAGTCTGGAGTTTGGTTAATAGTAATGTACTAATGTCAGTTTCTGAGCTTTGACAAACGCAACGTAGCTATATACGACGTTAACAAGCCGAGAAATGGATAAAGGTATGTGGGAATCTATAATATTCTCACAAGTTTTCTATAAATCCTAAATTTTCTAAAATAAAGCTTATTTATAAAAACAAATCTCATACAAAGACACACACACACAGCAGACAGTGCCCTTCCAAATGGCCACATATTAAAAGCATATTCATTAGCACTTAAATAGTGCCTGACATATAGTGAACGTTCAACAAATAAATTTTTTTTTTTTTGCAGTACGCGGGCCTCTCACCGTTGCAGAGCACAGGCTCCGGACGCACAGGCTCAGCCGCTCCGCGGCATGTGGGATCTTCCCAGACCAGGGCACGAACCCGTGTCCCCTGCATCGGCAGGCAGACTCCCAACCACTGCGCCACCAGGGAAGCCCAACAAATAAATTTTTGAATGAATGATAAATGAATAAAGCAGATCTCTTTCTCTAGTTTAAAAAAAAATCCTTTGATTTTTCCTCATTTTCTTAAATCTACACTCAGCTTCATTTTCAAGAGCCCTCTACAAACTAGCCAGACTCCCACTTTCTACAGATCATCAGCACACTACTTCTGTTTGAGTCAGAAAAAGTCTTCTCACTCGCCCAGAAATGCTCAGCCTTCATTCCTCACTTGGCTTTGTAGTCCTCTTGCCCCAAAGCTGAAATGTTCTCCCAACTGATTCTACCTGTTCCATGCTGAATTCAAGCTCACCTGGCTTTAAGAATTATTTCTAAACACACATTCTTCTCCTGAAATCTTCCTTCTCTACACTCCTAGTGTCTACCTTGTCAGTTCAACATGTATATATAACATTTGTATATAAAATTGCTTTAGAATGATCAGTCTAAGGTTGTACGCATTTAGTTTCCCTTTTGATGCAAAAGTCACTTAGGAGATTTTTAGAGACAGGGAGGGGCGGAAAGGAGAGATTAAAAAAGGACACAAGGAAAATAGGAAGAATGATCAATATGTTCCTTATTTTGATTATGGTGATGGTTTCATGAATGTAGACATGTATCAGTCTTACCAAACTGTGTACCTTATCTACATGCAGTTTATTGTAAGTCAGTTATAGTGTGATAAAGCTGTTGAAAATGGCTATGTGATTAAATGTTTTGGTTTCTAATTTTTTTTATGGTTTTATACAACTATTGTAAGATAATATCATTTGTATTATTTTCTGAGTTTTAGGCCAAAAATAAACCTCAACAAATTCTAATTTTTGAAAATATTACATGACACTTGAAAAAAGGCCTGTGTGTTCTCTAATATTACGTAATTTGAGACATATATTTTATCTCATTGATGTGTTAAGGACTGAGAAAGTTAAAGTCTCTTACTTCTATGATACCCTGGTAACCTTAAAATTGATGGAACTTTTAAAAAAATTAGCGAATCAGATCATTGCTATCGGTTTATAGCATAATTAGGCCAATTACGTGCCACGCAGTCGCATCTTCATGTGGCTCTTCATCCTTCACAGCGTCCTCAAGAAACCTACCCTAAACCTTTCAACCACTTTCCAATTACTACTCCTACCCCTCATGCTCTTTTATCTGGAAACAATGACATGACCTGTGTGACTGAACTGTACCAAATCACTTATGAGTTGTCAAGACCTGGCTATATTCTGACTATAGTTTCCTCACTGACCAGCACCTGTGGCACCAATTTTGACTCTGGATAATTGGTATGTAAGACGTTCCAACTTCAGAATGAAGGTGGCAGCTATAGTCTTTGTACTGGGGCTCAGTCTCTTTGACGAGTTTCCTGTCTATGTCCATTCCGTTACCCCTGTCTGCCCTACTTATGACTTGTGTGGTCTTTGCTAAATTTTTCCTTTTTTTTCCAACCTGTCCTGCTGGCTGTAGTGCTTCATTAAACACTAAATCAGCTCCACCTTCTTGTCATCCTGCTTCATCAAACTCTCCTACCATGTTCTACCTAGTATGGTTATTAATTTTCTTTCATGCCCTACACAATCTCATCCATCCATACAATTAAAAATGATACAATTTTTGCCTTTCTATTGCTAAACAAAAATTCCACTCCTTCATCTTGGTCTTTTTTTTTTTGTATCTTACATATAGCAAGATTATCCGGCTAGGCAATATAGTGGAAAGAGCTTCTTAATTGGAGGCTGAAGACTCTCTCAGTCCTGGTTCTGTCACTGACCAGCTGTACTATCTGGAATAACTCACTAAATCTCACTAAACTCCAGTTTCCTCATATTTCAAATGGCAATGTGAGAGTTAAATGAAATAATGCAGGTAAAATACCTTACAAACTGTAAAATGCTACACAAGTGCAAAATACTGCAAATAGACAATGTGTATCTATTCTTGATACAGGTATATTTCTTTGAGCTCTGTGAAAAATTAAGTAAAATATTCCATCTCTGGCACTAAAAACTATCAACCCTTTTTGAAAGCCTCACAGTAGTTTGGTAGATATAAAACTAGAGACAAAAATTGCCTTTCTGAATACTAGAGCTTTATGTAGAAGATGAAGCAGAGAAGATATAAAACACAAGTTCACTTCAATATGGAGAAGTGGATAAAATTGAGGTACTAATCAAAATGTTTGAAGACTGTCATCCTTCTAAGAATAATGCTATGCTTAAGAGCCATGTGTTCAACATCTGCAAACCAAAAGCAAATGAAAAATTCTATTAGCTTGTACCAGAAATGTGAATACTCAGCTGAAACTAAGACTATTGTGGGGGGTATAATTCAAAGTAATATCGGGATGGAAATGATGAGTGAGGAGAAAAGGTAAAAAATATTACATAAACACAATTTATTTTGGAAAAGCATATGAGCACATGCAAGGCAGCAAAATCTAAACTTTCTCTTGGTAATTGAATAGCAGAATCAGCATAGGGTTTCAGAAGAAAATCAGAAACCAAACTGAGCCAAAGAAGTTTCATCTGTGAAATTTTTCCTGATTCCCCTAGGCCAACCTCAGGTACTTTATGTTTTATGTTGCAATTGTCCCTTGCACCTACTTCCACTGGAACTATCACCATAATGTGCTATAACCATCTGGGTATGCGCCAGTTTCACTTAAGCTGCCCTTTCTGGAAAGCAGAAACCATGTCTTTTTTCCCTTTGTGTCCCTAGTACCAAGCATGTTGCCTGTCCCATGGTGATCAATAAATTGTTAGGAAATGATGAAGGAACTATTACACTTTGACCAGTAACATGTCTGATGATGAATCTCAGCTTCTTCTCAGGACAGCAAATAAAGACACATTCATTTATAAACATTTAAATGTTGGTGCATGGCTTATGGAAACAGCCTCATTATTTTATTGAAACCCAACTATTTTGTACAGTTGGCTTCTAGATCTGTCTAGAATTTTAGGGGCCTACTATTCAGAGAGTCATAATCTGGGTAAGATCATTCCCATGGATGATTTCTGACGCCAGTGAAAGCAAACTGACAGGGTTAGCTGCCATGCTTGTCAGACAGAACAGCCACGGAAGGTTTGGCAGGTTGCATACTGCACAGGTCTGTGGAGGTGCTATTCACCTGGAGTAACTGCTAAGAGTCAAGTAACGCAATATGTACAAACCATGTGATAGCTCCCTGACATCGGCACTTGATGAAGAAATCAGCCTATTTTGCAGGCAAAATATTTATCCTTATTCCCTCAGCAATTTCACAAATGTGTGCCTTTGTTTAAACAACAAAGGGTTAATGTTCTTGGACCACTTCATGGATGAGTACATTTCAGTGACTATAAAAAATAACCCTGAATTTCCATCATGGAACGCCACTTCTGCGGGCTGTTTATAGAGATCCTAGCAAAAGTGGTTGACGGACTAATTGAATCAGAGAAACACAGGAATAAACAAAGTTAAACTCATTCTTTCATTTACGATATCCCAGAACCTCTAATATGCTAACATTAATCTATAAAAGACATTATATTACACAGTGTTTCTCAAATTTATTTCACCCCAGACACTTTTTCAAGAAACATTTTGCAAGATTAATGTGATCTCATGCATGACACTCAAAAACATTGCCCCATAGTGACCATCTCAATTTGTTTTAAATCTCCACCTACTGATCAGAAGCTACGAGGTGGATACCAGGGATGTGTAATTTTTTTTTTTTTTTACTATTCATTTATTTTATTAAGGTATAATTGACATATAGCATTATATTAGTTTCCAGTATACAACGTAATGATTTGGTATTTGTATATGCTGGGAAATGATCACCACAATGGGTCTAGTTACCATCCGTCACTATACAAAGTTACAATTTTTTTCTTGTTATGAGAACTACTAAGATTTACTCTCTATAATTTTAACAAGCTCCCACATGGGATGTTTCTGTGGCCAAACGGGCACCAGTCAGTGGACTAACGTTTGGGAACAGCTACACACTTTAGCCTAATTTCTCATTATTACTGATTTCTATCCTCAGAAGTTAAATTTTTGTGGCTCATCTTTCACAGACCTCAAAATCTCCTCTCACGTCTATAAGCAAGGGTGTAAAATAGAAAGACAGTTTTATTTTTAGTTCCAGATTTACCATATTATAGGTTCAGATTTCTGATACTGTTAGCAAGGCTTCTCACTCATTGAATCTAGAATTTCGATATGCATACCAACAGGGATTCAAAAAGCATTAAGATGTTCAAAATGTAAATAAACACTTGGAGACTTTTCCTCCCTAGAGTTCTTTTACATAGGCATCCACAGAATCATGGATGATTAGAACTGAAGGGAGTGCCTAGGGAGGTTATTTACTCAGAGTCAAGTAGCTCATTAGTGGCAAAACTAGGGCTTAAATTCAGAGCTCTGACTCTTACTATGGTGCACCTTCTTCTACTCAAATCAACACAGCATCTAGAAATGAATACCTAAACCTCACAGCTATTAATCATTTTGGGGGCAGTCTTTAAGTCCTCAAATTAGGGATAGCAATAAAGGGGAAAAAAGATTTTTATCTGTTATTCAACAATAACTTTAAAGACAATTATCTGAAAATGAAATAAAGACTCCATAGCTTTGTTCAGATGAAGCAGATACTCCAGTATCTACCACCACCCAAGTCCAAGGCTGCAATCAAATTTGTGTCCTTCCAACTCAGTTTCAGTTTCCAGCCTACAGGAAAAAGTCATCTTTTCAAAATGGAAAACTGACCCTGTTATTTTCTTTCTTCAACCCTCCAGTGACTTCCTATTACTTTTTGGGTTCACAATCCATAAGGGCTTTTAAGATTTTGTCCCTCCAATTCTATTTCTGGCCAATCTCCCCTTGTGCACCAGGCTTCAGCCATACTGTCTTTTTGTATCTTAATCGTACTGTACTTTTTGACGTCTTAAGATTTTACTAAATGCTTTCCCTCTGCCTAGAACATTTCCTGCATCCAATCCTAGCTCAACTTCTTTGTTCAGCTAACTAAAAATCAACCTTCAACTCTCAGGTTTAAAATCTATTCTGGGATGTCCTCTCTGGCCTTCATTAACGAACTTCATTTTACTCCGCATTGTAATTGTTTACTTAAATGATTCTTCTCCTAGACTGTAAGCACCATGAAGGCAGACACTAGACTAGTGAATAAATCCTAAGCCTACCTAACACACAGTGGTGATTCAATAAATACTTATGGACAGAAGAAACAAAAAGGAAGAAAGAAGGAGGGGGGAAAGTGTGGGTGGGACAGAGGAAGGCAAAGGAGAGAGGAAGGGGAAGAAAAGCAGAGGAATGAAGAGAAGGAAGCATAAGTTGCTATCTTCCCTAACACAACACCCTTAATATGATTTTTTTTTACCTGGTAAGATTAGAAAAGGGATATTCTGATTAATTCCCATTCACTTAATTAAGTCACATTCAAGGTTTCAGAACAACACACAAAAAACCCTCTATTATATGAAATAGAGTACAAAGTCTATATCAAACAAATAGCATAATGAAATGAGTGAAAGTTAACCAGGTGCATTAAAATGAACAACATGCCTAGCATGTAGCCATTCCTTCTGAATAACACAGCATATTCCAAAACTCAGAGGTACAGCAAACTATTAAGTCATTCACAGCTCAATTAAAGCTTACATTAAAGAAGTAACACTTCTGTAAGTTAGAGAGAAGCAACACTCATTTTTTGGCAGCAAAAATTACTCTGTAGTTTTGATGATAAACTGTTATTTCTACCAATAGAGGTCTGAGACCCTGTATAAGTCTATAAGCAGGAGACAGGACCTTAATTTTGAAAGTCTCACGCTAGACATCTAAGACCACATATTGTAAAAGAATATACAGCTCAATTTATCCATCTTGGAAGGAAAGTGAGCCAGCTGGACCCTACTGGGATTTGTACCTGAAAGTCACAGAAAAATTTGAAGATACGGAACAGTTCTTAAGGCACACCAGTTAAGCAAAAAAAATTGAGAAATATGTTATCTTTGAGAAGGCCATTGGCTGAGCTAACAAAATTAAATTAAGAGTCACAATCACTGAAAAATAAATATATATATACATATATATTCTAATTTTAAGTCTCAGTTGTTTCTCTGTAATTGAAAAAAATTTTTTCGACTAGCTATAGATACATTAATTCTCAAACCACCACCACCACCACCACCCCCCGCAAAAAAAAAAAAAAAAGGCTTCATATGACTCAACTCAGAATCAGATTCCTATAGCTGGGAGCAATCTCAGAAATAATTTAGTCCAAGTTCTCACTTTATCAATTAAATAAAATGAACCCAAGAACATTAAATGACCTGAGCAAGGTTACATACTGAGATATTAACACAGTGAAGACCAGAACCTTAATCACCTAATTCAGAAGTTAGATTTCTGAACACCAGATCACTCTGGTGAGCACCCATGTTTTTCTACTCAGTACTTTTTTTTTTCAAAGCAAATGCATCACATTCTATTTGAGCTCGTAGACATCATCTAAAACCCCCAGATGGTTTCATATCAACTTCCTCCAAGGCAAATCACCCGCATCCTGAATTTGTGCAATAGATTATTTTTACTCTAAAAGAAGTACTTTATTTATATCCATGTTATATTTTATCTTGGTGCTTTCAGATCATTGTTCCTGCCTTTCGAGATCAATTTGAATTTTGGATCTGCATTCATGGTATTAGCTACTCCTCCCAGGTCTGAATCACCTATGAGTCTGAAGAGCATACCTCCTATATCTTCATTCAGGTCACCGAAAAGACACTGAATGGAGAGGGCAGAACTGCAGCTAGCCAGCCTGCCAGGAGACTCGATGCATGAACCAAGACATACTGCATGTTTGTCAGCAGGCTCTGAACTTAATTAATTTAAGTAATTTAAAGATTCTTTCCCTCAATCAACATTTTTCTAGCCTGTTTTTTTTAAGTTCTATAATAAACACAATTGCATTGACTACCTATAAAGCCTTATACTAGAGGCTTTTTGAAAATAATACCTTGCATTTCTAGCCCATTTTACAGTTGACAAAGTACTTTTATATACATTATTTCACCTGCAACTTAGTGAAGGCAAATGAGTCAATAATTATTACTTCTGTTTTGTAGATCAGGAAACTAAGTTTCACACAGGTTAACTGATTTATCCACCATCAGCAAGCTAGTCAGTGTCGAGGCAGAGGATCCCCACAGTCTTGTGCCAGCACTTTTTATGCTATTTTCTTTATAGAGAGCATAGGTAATTGTCAAATATATGACTGACACAAATTTCAGTGCACCGTAGTACAAACTCTCAAGTGCATGATATATCCAATTTTCTGAACACTACGAAAGCCCAAGAGGGAGAGAAATATCTTTTAGAAGACTTCCACATGTTTTCTCTAGATGGGCGCTACAGGATTTCGCAAACCCTGTTTCAAATATTACCATAAATGCGCGCGCGCACACACACATGCACACAGTTTGGTATTTCCTATTTTGAATACCTAAGATAGCCCACCCATCCTACCCTTTTGTCCCAGTAAGTATGTCTTTACAGTCAAGAAAAAAAGTGCCAGTTTTCAGGCCAAAACATTATTGGGAGACACCCAAACACCAACAACAGAATATACTGTTTCCCGTTACTCCTGTTATTTAAATGACACACTCAGCTTCTTGACGTTGCCCTAGTTTCCAAAATGATACCATCAAGCAAAATTCCAAAAGCTTGCAGTCAGTCCCCAGTTTTTCCTGCCTCCTAAAGTCTAGCTAATAACCAGCTTTTATACTCACTTTTGTATATTTGCTCCCCATGCTCAGGATAGCTATTTAGTATCAGATACTGTTCTGAGAATCAGCTGCCACAGATCTATAAAGGCCCAGGCACACATACACAAGCCAGATATCACATCTTAAGGGTCTATCCTGTGTCCTGACCATGCTGAGTATTATAAGGAACTCATATAATGCTTCAGAGTTACATAGCATTTTAGAGTTTACGAAACACTTTCCTAGATATCACTGTGACCCTCACACAACTTAAATAAAATTAACAGTACAGACGCCGCCATTTCCAATTTATGGACGAAGAAAGTGAGACCCAACAAATTAAATGACCTGCCTAAGGTCACAGAACCACTTGAGTGGCCAAGATATGCCTTAAACTAAAGTCTTCTCACTCAAGTTTAGCAGAAACCTAACAAGTAATTTTAAAATGCAACAGTCAGATAACAACATTAGCCACCCCTATTCGAATGCTGCATTTTAAGAGTTCAGGAAAAAAGCTGTAGACATCCCACCTGATCTCAACAATGAGGTGTGCAAGGCCTCCTAGAGCTGTCATGACCAGTAAACACTTTAAACTGTGCTCTTCATGCATTGGAAAGAGCTTCTATTCTGTTGAAGAACATGAGTAAGAGGATGAAACTCAGGTGGATTAGTTATTTTATTCAAAGGAAATAAAGAAGAGGAAAAATATCCTGTTCAACCGAGCGAGTGATCTGGACGGCAGTGAAAGGTGTGAATCATGAGGCCACAAACACTGCAAGGAGGAAGCAGCTGAGTTTCATCCTGACACAATAGCAAAGTGCCAAGCCTGTAGAAACTTAGTAGGAGAAGGAAGAAAAATTACAAACTGAATTATAACTCTCAATAATATCTTGACCTAAAATGGAGGGCTCACAGGCTCCTGCACATTAAAAAGTATAACAACATTAGCCACCCCTATTCGAATGCTGCATTTTAAGAGTTCAGGAAAAAAATCATGCCCCATATGATGTGGGCTCTACCTTCTCCAGGAGAAATCACAGCCAAGCTAAATGTAGAACAAAGGAGGACAAAAAGCCAGGAGGCAGAAACTCACCCAGAAACAGATCATTCAGAAGATGTTCTAGGGCTTCCCTGGTGGCGCAGTGGTTGGGAGTCCGCCTGCCGATGCAGGGCCCGGTCCGGAAGGATCCCACATGCCGCGGAGCGGCTGGGCCCGTGAGCCATGGCCGCTAAGCCTGCGCGTCCGGAGCCTGTGCTCCGCAACGGGAGAGGCCACGACAGTGAGAGGCCCACGCACCGCAAAAAAAATAAAAAGAAAAAATTTGTTCTAGAGTGGTGGCTCTCCAAGACCGCTCCCGGCAACAGCAGCTTCAGCGTCAGTTGGGAAGACGTCTAGAAAGGCAAATCAGCAGGCTCCCCCCACTCCAGGCCTACCAATCAGAAACGTTGGGGGTGGGATCTAGCAATCTGTTTTAACAAGCCCTCCAGGGGATCCTGAATTTAAGCCAGCGAAGAACATGGTAGGCCAGTTACCATACTTAACCCACATCACCTGCTTTTTGGCCGTGCTTTCAGCTGAAGAATGTGAGTTACACGAGGCGTGCGTTTCCACGTGCTATGAGCCCCGGAAATGATACAAGTTTGACACCACCTGCTATGGGTGCAGTTAGCATTATCCTCTGAAAGCTTGATAAACACAATGGGACAGGTATGAGATAATTAATCATTCAATTGTGGTCAGCATACAGTTAAGTAAAAGTAATTTATTCCTCAATTATTTAGCCCCTGGAGCAGTGGTTATTGCACTTTAGCATACCTCAGATTCACCTGGAAGGAGGGCTTGTTAAAAGATTCCTGAGTCCCAACCCTGGAGTTTCTAATTCAGTAGATTAGGGGTGGGGCCAGCTACTTTTCACTTCTAACAAGTTCCCAGGTGATGCTGACACTGCTGGTCCAAGAACCACATTTCGAGAACACCCGTACTAGAGAATAACAACAATGAAAAAAAAAAAGAAAATCAGTGTTTTAGGTACACTGACCCCGGGTTGCGCTAGCAAATGCTTCACAACTTGCTCTCCAGGAAGGAACTTAAAACAACAAAAACTATTTGCAGCATCTGCCAACGTCCTAGTAGAAATACTCCAACCATGGCCCGTATCAAGCTACCAACATGATGTCACTCAGCTCAGAGCCAGGAAGAGATGGGCACAGCCCACTTCTAACAGCCAGCTCCAGTGCACCACCGTGGGCCCCTCACATTTCTCTGCGCTCGATATGTGTAAAAACTACACCACCATGCTGCTTGAATTCCACAGTTCTCCAGGGAAGGAATATGCTGAGTCATAGAGGTATTCCATGTTAATTCTGCTTCATTCTTCCGTGAGTCCCTTACTCTAGCAGGAGACTGATGTACAGATCCATTTCTCACAACAAAACTTACAGTAAATTTCCCCAAATAGAGATGCATCATCCTGAGTCGCCGACACTCAGAAATTGATTTGGGAATGGCCTTGGCAGCAGACTGTTCACTAGAAAATGGGAACAGTATAAAAGTAAACGGGAAAATATAAAAAATGTATTGCCAGGCAAGTCCTGTAGTGGGATTTCCAAAGTAAAATGGAGGTGATGAAATCTAAGGAAGAATTCAAATATTAAATGTGGTCAAGCTGCTACGTGGCGCATAGCTAATAACCCAATTCCTTTTTAAATATGGAATAAATGCTCCTAGAGTGAAACACTCAGAAACCTGAAATAGCACCTGGTAAGAAAAGATTAAAGGAAAAGAACCATATTCTGCTTTCCTTTCCTTTTGAACCTCTCAAACATACATTCTGGAAAAAAATTCTTTGACTCTGTGAAATCATGGTATCCTCTCTCACCCCCACACAGCCTTTTTTAAATGCCATTTGTGCTCCCCCAACCGACCAGTCCTCCAGTTTGGTCATGATCCTGGTGAGAATCCTGACTCACACTGAATAATCAAAATGTGACTGTAAAAGTGAAGGACGTCCCAGGTTTCTCTTGATTTGTGAAGGTACAGGTTTCTTTGAACAAGATGCTGAGAAAACATGGATCCGCAAACCAGGGGTCTTTAAAAGAGTCCCTTTCTTCCAATCTACTTACCAACAGATTCTCCTGACCATGAGTTCCAGTCAAAATTATTGTTGAATATGGAGCATCTGGAAGTTTTACCATTACGAATAACCATCAAAAGCCTTTCGGCTGAGGACAAAGTGACACCCAATTTGAATAACAATTTTCTCCATGTACTAATGAAAATAGTTACTTTTGACCGACATTTTTACCAAGTACTAAGGGACAAAGACAGCTGGTCCAGGTTTCACTAGCCAACCCCAGTCTTCCCAAGCTTTCAGCCACCCCTCTCACCTAGTTGCCATGAGCAAACAGTGAGCCCTGCCTGAAGAGCTTAACCTACACAGAATTCGCTTGGAGTCGTTCAGCACTGCTCTGTAATTCCACGCTTGAAAAGTCTCTCTTGTTGCTGGACCACAGCCAGAACAAAATTAAAGCATTTTCTATTCATTTTTGCCAACTGCAAGAACTCATTTACTTAAAGCCTGACGACAATAAGTTGATTCAACTGCCATTCAAGAAGAAGCAGTTTTGTAAAACGTGTTTCCAGTCAACAGCTCACACTAAGTTTCCATTCCCTCTGCTTCTCTCCCTTTCCCCCAAAGATTGAGAAAAAGATATAATCCTGAGAATGTAGCTTTTTTGGTGGTCCCACTGAGGAACAAGAGTCACTGGATTCAATACACATACCATTACATGCCATGTACATATCACTGTGTTCCTGAGGACAGACACAATCAATAATATCTATAAGTGTGCTTACTTTCTGCATCTTCTTGGCCACAGCTCTGCTTACAGATGCTCCTTACTCATCGCTTTCTTTTTTTAAACATCTTTATTGTAGTACAATTGCTTTACAATGGTGTGTTAGTTTCTGCTTTATAACAAAGTGAATCATCTATACATATAAATATATCCCCATATCTCCTCCCTCTTGCGTCTCCGTCCCACCCTCCCTATCCCACCCCTCTAGGTGGTCACAAAGCACCAAACTGATCACTCTGTGCTATGTGGCTACTTCCCACAGGCTATCTATTTTACATTTGGTATAAGTCCATGCCACTCTCTCACTTCATCCCAGCTTATCCTTCCCCCTCCCCATGTCCTCAACTCCATTCTCTATGTCTGCGTCTTTATTCCTCTCCTGCCCCTAGGTTCTTCAGGACCTTTTTTTTTTTTTTTTCTAGATTCCATATATATGTGTTAGCAAATGGTATTTGTCTTTCTCTTTCGGACTTACTTCACTCTGTATGACAGCCTCTAGGTCCATCCACCTCACTACAAATAACTCAATTTCATTTCTTCATCTGGGATAAACCCCACTTGATCACAGTGTATGATCCTTTTAATGTGCCGTTTGATTCCGTTTGCTTGTATTTTGTTGAGGATTTTTGCATCTATATTCATCAGTGATATTGGCCTGTGTTTTCTTTCTTTGTGACATCTTTGTCTGGTTTTGGTATCAGGGTGATGGCCTCATAGAATGAGTTTGGGAGTGTTCCGCCCTCTGCTATATTTTGGAAGAGTTTGAGAAGGATAGGTGTTAGCTCTTCTCTAAATGTTTGATAGAATTCGCCTGTGAAACCATCTGGTCCCAGGCCTTTGTTTCTTGGGAGATTTTTAATCACAGCCTCATTTTCAGTGCTTGTGATTGGTCCGTTTACAGTTTCTCTTTCTTCTTCGGTCAGTCTCGGAAGGTTATGCTTTTCTAAGAATTTGTCCATTTCTTCCAGGTTGTCCATTGTATTGGCATAGAGTTGCTTGTAGTCATCTCTCATGATCCTTTGTATTTCTGCAGTATCAGTTGTTACTTCCCCTTTTTCATTTCTAATTCTATTGATTTGAGTCTTCTCCCTTTTTTCCTTGATGAGTCTGGCTAATGGTTTATCAATTTTGATTATCTTCTCAAAGAACCAGCTTTTTGTTTTATTGATCTTTGCTATGATTTCCTTCATTTCTTTTTCATTTATTTCTGATCTAATTTTTATGACTTCTTTTCTTCTGCTAACTTTGGGGGTTTTTTGTTCTTCTTTCTCCAATTGCTTTAGGTGTATAGTTAGGTTGTTTATTTGAGATGTTTCTTGTTTCTTGAGGTAGGACTGTATTGCTATAAACTTCCCTCTTAGAACTGCTTTTGCTGCGTCCCATACGTTTTGGGTCGTCGTGTTTTCATTGTCATTTGTTTCTAGGTATTTTTTGATTTCCTCTTTGATTTCTTCAGTGATCTCTTGGTTATTTAGTAGTGTATTGTTTAGCCTCCATGTGTTTGTATTTTTTACAGATTTTTTCTTGTAATTGATGTCTAGTCTCATAGCATTGTGGTAGGAAAAGATACTTGATACAGTTTTAAGTTTCTTAAATTTACCAAGGCTTGATTTTTGACCCAAGATATGATCTAACCTGGAGAATGTTCCATGAGCCCTTGAGAAGAAAGTGTATTCTGTTGTTTTTGGATGGAATGTCCTATAAATATCAGTTAAGTCCATCTTGTTTAATGTTTCATTTAAAGCTTGTGTTTCCTTATTTAACTCATAGCTTCTAAACCCACAGAGTCATTCCTTTCCTTAATCCAAAACCCAGTGACACTACAGGTCTAAGTCTGAAGGGTCGTCTTCATTATTCTCCTCTTCCATCAATAAGGTCAATAATATGTTTTTCTCAAAAAAGCCAAAGAGCCAATAAGACCTGACTGGTTTATTTTTACACAGAAATCCTAGGATAAACCTCAAAAGTTACAAAGTCTTTTATGATGCATGACCTAAAAGAATATGAAGCAGGTCAAGAACCATGGACCAAAGAGGAACAGTGAAGCTACAATCACTTATAGAGCACTCAGCACAGAGATCTTGTTTCCTAAAGTTCAGAACACACTAAGTTGATGTTAGGTGATTCACATATAAGGAATTTTGCTTTAATTATTTTGTGTTTAGAACCTACAGCTTAGTAATAAATGGTATCTATTATTAGTACCATTATGATTATGTTCCTTTGTCTTCTAAAAGGTAATTCTTTAAGAAAACTACTAATGCTTTGATGCCAAAAAGTTTCAATTGCATGTCAATACTCAAATAGTGGATGCCCAGAGAGCCATAGAGGGGCAAATGTTGAAGCCATGTCTAAATTCAGCAGGAAAAAACAATGCCTTCATCAATTAGAGATAAATACCATAGGTTTGGGTAGCAGGTCTGTTATGCATTTGCACCCCTCCTGTCCACTCTTGGTACTAGACAGACTTTAAGGTTCTCTAGCAGAGGAACTGTGCATACACATATGTACATGTAAGTGTGTGCTGGTGTGTTTTACACTTCTGTATTATCAATCCTTGGTGCATAGAATCTACTTTGTAAATATTAGTTAAATGGAATGCACTGATGTAGAAGCACTAAAATGTAGCTGAATAGACACTGGAAAAAATGCAGGAGGTCTATGTTCTGCAAACCAGCTGGTGAAAGCAAGTATATAACCTCAGACAAATCACTGAACTATCCCAGGGCAGTTTTTATAAAAAGTTAGGCAGGATAATTTCTAAGTCCTTTTGCAGCTCCAAAATGTATCGTTTTGTTGTCCCCTCTTTTTTATTTGGAGAAGACAGTTATGACCTATGTTATCAATATATGTCAATACACCCATACTTCAAAAAAAATGGGATCAAGAGTAAGCTCTGAAAACGTCTGAGGTTTTAAATAGTTGAAAGTTATGAAAGCATCAGATAAAATGGACTGTGATAATGTCAGAAGGCCACAGAATTTTTTAAAATCAGAGTCTGAACGTTGGTTTGCTTTTTGAGAGCTGAGCCTCTAAAATCTGATTCTCCTCATTCTGTGACATTTGTCAATGACCACTACTGACCACCTGCTTGATGATGTCTGAGCTAGAGGTTTATGCTGGTGATCAGAGAGGGAGGGAAGGGGCAGCTGTCAGAAATGTGACTACAGAAAGGAAAGCATAACATAGAAGAGGGAAAAAAAGGTAAACATTCTAGTTCTCAGATGATATATGACACAGATATGAGTATTTTACAGAGAAGTCATAAATATATACAGAATTACTAAGCATGCAATCCAGTGAAATGCAATCTAATAAATGTCTTATCAAAGCAAAAAGACACAAAACCTCATAATAATAAAATTTTTCATCCATTCTGAATACCTAGGCTCGAATCCAAAATAATACTTAATGGCCCATAAAAAAAGTGTACACAGACAACTGTTCCATGATATTCATACAGCTAGAAGTGTGAAAAGTGAAAGCATTTATGGTGACTCTTCATATGTCAATCTCCTAATTTCTCAAAAAAGAACATTCAGGAAAGCACTAACTGAAAAACAGAATGAAGAGAAAGAGAAAGATAACAAATTATAATAGAATTAATTTTATAGTAGATATGATTTTCCACATATAAATAAACACAATATAATGCTCTCCTGTCTTAAAATTCCGAATACTCTATTCCTCAGTGAGGATCTCCTGAAATTTTGACATCAGCCCTCACCATGAAAATACAGTTGCCCCATTTCATAACTGTGAAATTTAGATGTTTGAAGTGTCCAATTTGGGGTGGTAGGTGTCTACTTATTAATTAGGCAATTCTAAGATGAATATCCCTCAAGTTATTTGATTAGAAAGCTTACAGATTGTTTTAAAAACTATCCAAAATAGGCCAAGTATTGACTACTTGGGAAGCTAATGCTGAGATTCCTTAAACAGTGTTCCAGCTACCATATTCATCCCGAAATGTAAGAAGTCTTCATTGCTCAAGAGGTGAATAATCCCAGACCAGAGTAGACCAACTAAATCAGGTGTAATATTTTTCAACTGGCATTTCTGAACCTGATCAGGACCCTGTGGGGCCCTCCTCAGCACCAAAGCCTTTCTGTGTCCCCCATTTCTTGTTTGTAGGAAGTAGGCTTCATTCAGCCTCCCTGACCTTCCCTAAGTTCCAAAGGGCAGCTTCAAACAGTTGGTAATCAGGGAAAAGAGGGAGTACAGAAATATGGCAGGAACAGTCAAGAAATAATAGTGCAGCCTTGGGGCAGGGTCCTGGTTCCTCCTTAAGGAATATAAATAACAATATCTTTGAGTTCTTCTGCAGAACTAAGGCTCCCACCCAGGTGGAGGATGGAAACTTCTGGCTAAGCACAAGATTCTTGGGGCACCGCCCTGTTACCTCACCACCAACCAGTCAGAAGAAAGTCACATACCCTGGAGCCCTCACTCCAAATTTTGCCTATAAAAACTTTTCCCCAAAAAACATCAGAGAGTTCAGGGTTTTTTTTTTTTTAGCACGACCCACTTGTTCTCCCTGCTTGGCCCTGCAATAAAACTTTCTCGGCTCCAAACTCCAACATTTCCATTCGTTTGGCCTCACTGTGCACCAGGCACATGAACTTGTGTTTGGTAACATTTCCTTCATTCCCTTTGCTGTTACAGACAATGTCAGGCCAACTCTGGCTTACCCTAGTCCCTCCACTGCCTCTTCCAAGCGGCCACCTTTCACGCACACACACACCATTCTGGGTTGGGAGCTTTTCTTCAGTACCACCTTGACATGCTTTGCAAACCTCTATCATTGCCACCTGTATTTCATTTGCTTTCTATCCCCAGCACCTGGAAAGTACCTCAAACTTGGTAAAAACATAGAAAGAACAAAAATCCTAATC
The DNA here is from genome assembly GCF_003031525.2 of Neophocaena asiaeorientalis asiaeorientalis. Classification (NCBI taxonomy): domain Eukaryota; kingdom Metazoa; phylum Chordata; class Mammalia; order Artiodactyla; family Phocoenidae; genus Neophocaena; species Neophocaena asiaeorientalis. The sequence goes on along the minus strand of NW_020175320.1, from coordinate 3,333,115 downwards.
CATGTTGACTGAATGAATGAAGTCTTTGAGTGTAGTATGTCAAAATATTTTGCAGAACAGCAGTGCTCTTTTCATTGAATGCATGAATTAGAAATTAGAATTTATTTGCTTTCAGTGTAGAATTGCATAAGGTCACGATATCAAATTAAGAATTAATTCTCTTTCTCTCTCTCCCCTTGTATGTTTTATTTTTTCACTCACATTACTCACTAGCTTTTCAATAAGCACAGAATTAGGACTCAGAGACACTCAAAGTGAAGCCTGGCTTGCCCCATGACTAACCATAGGAGCCACATAATAAATGGATTTCCTCCTCATCTGTAAAATGAGAGAACTGGAATAACTGATCCAAGTGGAAGGTCTCCTTCTGGCTCTGTATTTCTACAGTCCTCTACAGTTACCTGACATATGATATTTATTTAAGAAACTACATTAATTTGAACTGCAGTAATTTGGAATTGGTCAGAATATCGACTGAGATAAACCTGTGGTATTGGGGTTTTTTTTCATTTGTTCATTTACTCTCTTAAGAAGAAAAGACTAGCTAAACAAATTAACCACATAATGAAAAAGGTTGAGGGCACCTCTACTCTGCTAAGAATGCAAACTGGTCTTTAAGTGCTTCAGAAGTATCTATTTACTTACAAATGATGTAATTGCTATATGTGCAGGGCTGACACTGTTCAGACTAGTATTTTGATGAGCTAATTAGAGATCATCCTTATCTATTAATTAAAACAACACTAGGCAGTATCTGAGTTGTTATAATAGTTGCAGTTATTGTATGTCCTTAAAAGGGTTTCAATCTAAAGCAAGTATTTGCCAATTTAATTAGTTTTCCTTTTAATTCATTCAAATTAGGGATGTTTGACTATGTTTATGTTATATGAAATTATTTTGGAAAAAAGCAGCTATATTAAAATAAATTACAAGAATTTTGATAGAATGTCCATTAGATCCAAATTTCAGGATTGTAATAAGAAGAGCATTATATCGGCAATCCTTATTTCCCAGAGTATAAGGATAGCTCAACAAAATCGGCACTTGTCATGATTTAAGTCTGTCTACAAAAATCCATTCATAGTAGTATTTTGCTGAATTGAAGCATTATTTATGAAATGAGTGAAAAAAAGCATTTCAACTCAATAATCATGTACTGAGGGCTAACATGCTGGGTCCTGTGATTGCATAACATATGGGAAATACACAGATAATTAATTGTTTGGAACTTACAATTAGGCAGTTACAGAAGCAAACATAATATAAAGTACAATAATTGAACTGCCATAAGAGATATATGGAAAAAAAGCTCTATGAGCTTCAGAGTTAGGAAAGATTATACCTCTCTGCCAGAAAATAGGAAGAGAAGCCAGTTTTTATTGCCACATGCCAAGGTGTTTTACAGTTTACCATGCACTTTTTTCTTAATATGAACATTGACCCTTCAAATAATATATTAGTGTTTGATTAAAAGGAGGGACAGTAATAGCTTGCTAACAATAGGAGGCAGGAATAAGAAATAGGCATAAAGAATCAGGAAAGACCCCTGCTTTGCCGTTTGTCAGAAAACACCAAGTCTGTATACCTGGCTAGAAATATTTCCAACTGCCATTGGTTTGAATTTAGGCATAATTTCTTCTAATTAGATTGGATTTCTTCTAAATGAGAATTTACTGTGTACTCTCGATTTTCACTGCTTAAAGGAATTAAGCCTCTTTCCTGAGCTTAGTCCCAATCACTACTCTTGTTCTTTTGAGTAGTTTATGTTTTTTTCCAAATAATATTCATTAGGCAACTCAATTATAGGGAATGGTTCAGTTCCTTGGTTATTCTTGGTCGATACCTGAGTGAAAGTGGTGTATCCTTTTCTTGCTGCTGTATAACACTAGTCATTTATTTGGTAACAGACTAGCCTATTGATTGGTGAAGGCTTGTAAAATTAATGACCGAGAAAGCCACTTAGCTTCATGGTGTTCAATGAAATCCCCAGAGTTCTTTGAACCTTGTCTGCAAATTATTGTCCTTATGTCACTTGCTTTTACATACATGCAACAGTTTCTCATTTAAACCTTGGAAATCTGTTTTATATAAAGGTTTTTCTTCATCTCTATGATTGGCTAGTCCTTGGTGACATCTTCAGAAAGATTTATATTGAGGAAGCAGTCAGTAGCCTAAGAGGTATGAAGAAATTGTTTCATGAATCAAACCATGTGTGTCAGTGGGAACATCTTCATGCTGTTCCTTTTCATTATATTATAGAGTCAATGATTTACAATGTAATTCCCCCCTTTCTCTGGAAGTAGAACAGACTAAGTTGATATTCTCTGACGAACAGTTGTTTGCAACATTTGTTTAAAGATAACGGTCTACTATGGTTCTAACATCTTGAAGAGTCAAGCTTCCTTCCCCCTAATTCCTGCATTTGGTTCATAATAAATCTGGTTTCAAATAGTAAGGATATGTTGGGTTCTGGAAAAGAGTGCAGTGAGAACTATAAAATGTTTTAAAGATAGTGTTTATAGGCATTTTGTGGAACCAAGAAGTATTCAAGTCTTAGCAGAAAAAAAATTGCAGTTAAGGAGACAAACTAATGTACAGATTATAGTGCCTTGTGTAATTTTTTAAAAGAAAGAGATCCATACAAACAATAAGGTACACTTCCTTTAAGATTTAAATTACTCACTTATTGTTGGATCTTTTCAATTTTTATCTAGAATATTAATTTTACCCTCCTGTAACCAAAAAAACCCTAGTTATTCTTATTTTTCACAGATAGTAGAGCTTAAGGTCAATTTTTAATCTCCCTGTTATTTCTACATCCCATGATTTCAATCTGGATTTACTTTTCTTCTTGCTTAAGCACATCTTTAGTGGTGCTTTTAGTAGAGGTTTCTATGGGACAAATGTTCTCATGTTATGTGTAAAAATATCCTTATTTTGGCCTTCTGAATATTAATTAGTTTTGGTATATTCAAATACAAATTCTAGTTTGACAGTGTTTTCACTTAGCACTGTATTATATTGTCCCTCTTTTCTGGTATCCAGTGTTGTTAAGAAATCATCTGACAATTTAATGGCCACAGACCTAATTTTACACCCAGGCAACTGCAAGCTTGTGTGTAAGCATCTTTTGATTTAAAATAGGAATGATCTAGTCAGCCCTGAAAAAGGTGTTAGTAAAATGAGAGAAGAGTATACTGGATCCTCTCTCTCATGAGATAGTGAAGGGCATGTTCCCATCAGTTCTTGTTTTCACCCATCAAAAATGAGAAGTACAGGATCAGAGATAACTTCATTTAAAGTACATTTTGCATTATTCCCAATGAAAATATTCCATATTCTCCCTATGGCTCTTAAGCATTGTTTAAAGAATGTTGCTGTTAAACAAACACCAAATTCTTGAAGATAAAATAGACTTCATCAGACTAATAAAATAGAACATGTTGATATATTTAAAGTTAATGTACAGTAATTTAGTACTTACTGAAGACATATTTGAAACCAAACTTATCAGAACAGTAGATATGTTGAAACACCCTGGACACCAAATAGATTTTTTGGTGTGTCTTTGAGGAGTATCTATGCTGCAATATTAATTATGGAAAACCACCAAATGAAACTATAATGACAATGATACTATTAGAGTGCCACAAGATTATTTTCAGATTTTATTTCATAACTGAATCATACTTTATTATTACTCTAAGATATTTATATTGCATAATTGTGCATAAAATCCTCCACTAGACAATTCAGTAAAGAATGAACAAATTAGAAGGCAATAATGAAGCCATCCCCAAATTCCAGATGGATACAAAGCTAATTTGATCTTCAGGGTCCTGCAATCTGTTCTTTTTATTTATTTTTAAGCATTACACATTTACATACCTTCAAATCAAAAAACCAAAAAGCAGATGCGTTTATAATGGAATACTTCATTCATGATGGGAAAAGTACAAAAAGCATAACTTATTTTGTAATGGTTTAGTGGAATCTGGTTGAATATTCAAGGCATCAAAAATTCCAAATAACAGAAATAACCAGGCAATGGGAAAAGAGAAAAAGTAGTAAGATTGTAGTAAATCCTATAATATAGTGGCCATATAATTGGTATGTTTTTTTTTTAAGTAAGTTCTAGTTTTATATTTTTTCCTTATTTGGTAAGTTTGAATTAAGATGTTGAAACTTTTTAAGCTGGTAGAGTGGGTTGAATAGTGTCCCCCAAAATTCATATCCACCTAGAACTTCAGGATGTGACTTTATTTTGAAATAAGGTCTTCGCAGATGTAATAAATCAAGGTAAGGATTTAGATGAGATAATAGTGGATTAAGGTGTACCCTAAATCCAATAACTGGTATCCTCATAAGAAGAGGAGAGGACACAGAGAGACATACAGAGACACAGAGAAGATGGCTATGTGAAGTTATCGGCAGAAATTGGAGTGATGCAGCTCCAAGTCAAGAAATGCTAAGAATTGCCATGCTAAGAAGTACCAGGGGAACCACCAGAAGCTAGGAAAAATTATTGCCTAGAGGCATCAGAAGATGGCCAGGTTGCTACCTTGATTTCAGACTGAGAGAAAAAAAAAAATTCTATTCTTTTAATCCACCTAATTTGTGGCAATTTATTAAGATGGCCCTAGGAAACTAATGCAGCTGGTAAAATTTACTCAATGTAAATTTTGAAATCTTTTGAAAGTTTAAACTTTTGACTTTGGAAATCTTTACATATCCATGAGAAAAAGAAGCACATGGAAGATGGAAGATATGAAACTTTTTTCTGCACTGAGAAAATATAAATCAAATTGGACCCTTAAGAAAAGTCCATTAAAAAAGGTACACATGGTTCTCATTCCTAAACTACTCAAAATGTGTTTTTGTACTTTTTTTTTTTTTTTTTTCTGCCATACGCGGGCCTCTGCTGTGGCCTCTCCCGTTGCAGAACACAGGCTCCAGACGCGCAGGCTCAGCGACCATGGCTCACGGGCCCAGCTGCTCCGCGGCATGTGGGATCTTCCCAGACCGGGGGGCACGAACCCGCATCCCCTGCATCGGCAGGCAGACGCTCAACCACTGCGCCACCAGGGAAGCCCTATGTACTATATTGACTAAAGCATTCATTCAAAAGTTACAAAAAAAAGTTATGAGGAAGAAATGTTGTCCAAAGGTATTTCAGAAAGAATAAATGGAAATTTATAATCTGAAAGTAACATCTTTACTGCTTCCTTGTTGATCTAAATATTTCATCTTATTTCACAGGGTATTAGTTTCAAGTTTGAAAATTAATTAAGATAATCAGTATCTAACAATCAATACCTGATCTTTATCCCTGCTTTAAAAACTGTCATGTGTCTATGAGTAGCCAGAAGACTGTGAAGGTGGAGAGGGAAGAATACAGAATCATTATGTTTAATTTTACGCTGCAAATTTAAGAGTCAGCAAACTTGTTTTCTTTTTTCAAAATCTAAATTTTATTTAATCTTTTATTAGGTCAAAAAACTTTGCTATTCTGTATGCTTCATTCACTCTTTGGGTGTGTTTTGTTAATCAATTTGCAATACCATGTAGCACTGAATTCAGGTGTATGCTTACATGCAATAGCATATAATATATGATTTTTTTTCTTTGATCACTCCCTAATACCATTGCATTTTGATTACTGTTCTTAGATAACAAGGCAATAATTTTCGTTCTTTTTTTCTAGCTGAGTAGACTATGTGAGTAGAGTAAGACCAAGGCTGAAAACTGAAAACCTATCAAGCCTGTTCATTTTAAGGAGCTCAGGCCACTGAAAAAGTAAATCTTGCTTTTCGGATTAGTTTCAGGCAACCAACTTTTCTCTGAATTCTACAGTTTTCTCCTCTACTTCCAAAGGCACTTTCAAACTTCCTTCAGATTACCCAAAAGAAATTCATTGCCAACATGGCAACAATCAATCAGCCAAATAACATTTTCTAGGGTCATTTCAGAGATTTTACATTAATATTTCTAAACTATTATATCCTGCTCTCATCATGTGCCTTGCTACCAAAAACTTTGCATGTCTTCTAATGCCTCATGAAAGAAAGTCTAAACTCCACTCACCCTGGCAAAGACAGCCTTTACAACCTGGCTCAGAAAATGCTTTTCCAATTTCCTCTTCTAGGATTGCACATTCAAGCCCTATTCTCCATGATGTTGGGCCCATCCATTCACTGTTTCTGAAATACACTATGTGTATCCCTGTTTCACCTCCAACGCAACAGAAATGTGTGTCACTCTTTTCATACATCCATTCCCCTACCTTTAATCCTTACACTTCCTTTGAACTAACAGCTCTTAATACTTGGCCTGATAATTTGTCATTTAATCACATAGGGCTCACAAAAATTTGAAAACACTATTTTTTATTACTAATTAATTTTCACAATAGAAATTTTCACTGCCTGCTCTATGTTTGACCATCACTCCATGCTTGAGCAACTGGGCAACTGAAATCTGAATCAAAGACAGTGAGATGAGGTATGGCTCAAAGATTGGGTAAAGGATGAGGATGAGGGTCTAAGTCAAGGTGGAGCTCAGAAATAGACTGTCAAAATGAATGCCAGGTATTTTCTTGCAAACATCCTTACTTACATTTTGAACTGACTAGGTCAAACACCATCCACGACAAACAAGCTAATGGCCATGTGAATACTATACTGTTTTGACTACATATTATTTTATGTATCTTCTGTTATTTCTTAAATTGTGTCATATATTATTACTGAAATCCAATGGTTAACATGGATATCAACTTGAACATAAATTACTTGATGAAAGGCCCCTTTCTCTGACTCTTCTCATACTTTTCAATATAGTACCACCTGTGATCATAAAAACATTTGCTATTTCTTATTAAAATGCTATTATTAGATATTTAGAGTTTAGGAAAGTGGGTACAAATCCAAAAGAAAACAGTGTACTTCCAACGGTTAATATACAAGAATGAAACTTAAATGTCAAAGATGAATCCTTTAGAAGGCAACAGGCAATTCAAAGGGATTGAAGACTTAAATTTGAGATATGAAACCGTAAAACTCCTAGAAGAAAACATTGCTCCAATGTTAAGCACACGTTCCTTAACATTGGTCTTGGCCATTATTTTTTCCATTTGACACCAAAAGCAAAGGCAACAAAAGCAAAAATAAGCAAGTGGGATTACATCAAACTAAAAAGCTTCTGTATAACAAAGGAAACCATCAACAAAAGGGAAAGGCAATCTAAGGAATGAGAGAAAATATTTGCAAATCTTATATCTGATAAGAGTTCAATATCCAAAATTTATAAATGTATGAAGTATACAACTCAATAGCAAAAAAAAATGAAAAACAAAAGCAATCCAGTTAAAGACTGGGCAGTGAAACTGAATAGCAGGTTTTCCAAAGAAGACATACAAATGGCCAACAGGTTCATGAAAAGGTGCCAGACATCATTAATCATCAAGAGGATGCAAATCACAACGTTAATGATATATCGTCTCACACCTGTTAAAATGACTATTATCAGAGAAACAAGGGATTACGAGTGTACACCAGGGTGTGGAGAAAAGGGAACCCTTGTGCACTGGTGGTGGGAATGTAAACTGTTACAACCATTATTGGAAACAGTATGGAGGTTCCTCCAAAAATTAAAAACAGATGTCCCAAATGATCCAGCAATCCCACTTCGGGGTATACATCCAAAGGAACTATAATCAGAATCTCTTAGAGGTATATCTGCAGTCCTATGTGTGTTGCAGCATTATTTACAATAGCCAAGATATGGAAACAACCTAAGTATTAGTCAATGGATAATGAATAAAGAAAAAATGTTATCTATCTATATCTATCTATCTATCAATACACACACACACACACACACACACACACACACACACACACGATGAAATATTCAGCCATGAGAAGGAATTCCTGCTGCTTGCAACAACTTGGATGGACCCTGAGGGCATTATGAAATAAGCCAGAGAGAGAACAACGAATACTGCATGGTAGCACTTACATGTGGAACCTAGAAAAAAAGACAAACTCATAAAAACAAAGGGTAGAAAAGTGGTTATCAGGGGCCAGGGGTGGGGAAAATAGGGAGAAATAGGTCAAAGGGTGCAAACTTTCAGCTATAAGATGAATAAGGTCTGAGTATCTAATGTATAACATGGTGACTACAGTTGATAATGTTGTATTATATAACTGAAATTTTCTAAGCGAGTAGAACTGAAATGTTCTTACAAAAAAAAAAAAAGAAGAAAAAGATAAACGTGAGGTGTGTGAGGTGCTGAATGTGTTAATTAACTAGATGGAAGGAATCCTTTCACAATATATATGTATATCAAATCATGGCAACGTACAAATTGAACATCTTACAATTTTGTCAATTATACCTCAATAAAGCTGAATAGACTTTTTAAAAAGGCAATAGGTACAGGAACAAAGAGTTGAACATTCTCAGAAGGAAGATAAATATAATTCTCCATAAAGTGATAGCAATACTTTGGTGCTGTCACCAACTTTTACAGTGAAGTGACATAAGTGAAATATTATGGAGATACACGAAGAATAAAAAAAAAAGTATTAACTTTGCAGAACTGACTGCAGTATATTTTCTAATGTGGATAGTTCCTAGCAAAATCAATAATTTAAATTTACCAACACTTGTCCTAATTTGTAAATGTACTTGGCAGTTAAATGTAAATCTCATTTTTTCCTATAAAAGATATTCCTGCTGTTTGTAAAGTCTGTTTTATAATTTTTAAAAATTTTACTCTGAGTTTTCAAGGCTTTGCATTAGCAGTAATATTTTTGTTAATTCATCACATAATCCCTGTAATATTTTAAAAATCCACCACTAATCAAAATTGCCTTAAGACAAGAAAAAGTGGCTTTTGGACTTACAGTTAGAATTTAAGATAGAGGTGGGCCAACTATGGTCCAGGAGCCAAATCTGGCCCATTGCTGTTTCTGTATGGGCCACAAGCTAGGAACGGTTTTTGCATTTTTAAGGAATTGAAAAAAAAAATCAAAGAAAAATAATATTTCACGATATATTAACATTATATGTAATTCAAATTTCAGTGTCCATAAAAAAGTTTTATTGGAACACAGCTCATTCGTTTATGTATTGTCTATAGCTACTTTTGTGCTATGGGGTACTTGCGGCAGAGGGTGTATGGCTCACAAGCCTAAACTATTTAGCATCTGGTCCTTCATAGAAAAAGTTTGCCTATCTCTGATTTCTGAAAAGGAAAAACAAAATAATTCGGCTTTATCAAATAGGTTGTGAGTTTCAAATTACTTCTTCTATGTGCAATTAGATGAGAACATTCTATGGTCCAGTTATATATATCCCCAGAACAACTAAGCACATACTCAGCTTATAATTCATAACTTCAATAACATTATTTTAAGAGCAATTTTTTAACAACATTTAATGTTTTTATTTTAATACAAACCAATACAAAAGATACAATATACTAGTTGTGACCTGCAACGCAAGTAACAACCCCACTGGTCACGAGAAACTTACTGGTCTGTATAAAATCTCTAACAGGTACAAAGTTATGCTATCTAAAGCAAGCAAAATGAAATAACCCATTGTGGGAATCAGAATGATTTTCTAAATAAATGTTAAGGAAAAAACTTATTCAGAGCTACTAAGGACATCCTAAGCAATATTTTTGTTTTCATTTTTTTTCTACTTTGCTATTAGAGGCTATCTAAGCATCGTTTCTTCTAGATATTGAGAAAAGTACATAATTTCTGATAAGTATGCTACTAGCATTAGTGTTCTTTTAATGAGTACAAGATGTAGATGTGCTAAGTGCATCTTAAATGCACGGAATATGAAATTCTTCTGCATGAATGTGAAAAGGAGATGTTCTAAATAAACACTGCGACTGTTAAACCATTTATGATTATACTATCATCCCGCACTATCAAACATATATACACTTTTCTATTCTCTTTCCAGTTGCTTAAGCAAATGACCAGAAATAGAGAAATGCCCGTATTTATTTATAGGTCACTTACTTTATTGGTTTGCATGTCAAACCAAAGCAATCATAAAATCCCTTTAAAAAGTTGACACATTTGGGAATCAAATAATTTTATACAAAATAGAGATATATCCAAAAATAGGGATGTTTTGCACTGTATCTCACACTATATGTGCAGTTGGGTTCTTTTCCGGTCCGAAGTATAGATTTGTAGGTGGCCTTAATCAAACTGCTTATTCTTTCTTCATCTGTTGCGTATTCATTAAGCAAATATTCTTTTAGCATCTACAATGGAGTAGGTACTATGTGGGGTGTTACACAGAAAAGAAAAAAAGAGAGAGATGAATCAGAAATAATTCTGCTCTCAAGAAATCATAAACATGTAAGAGTATTAATCATATGCCCAAATAACTGTAAGGTAGAAAATGATGAGTATACCTGAGAGAGGTACAGATAAGACACTTTGGAAGGTCAGAGGGAGAAGCTATTACTTCCAGCTGGGAAGATCCAGGAGGGATTTATTGATGACTGCATTTGAGCTGTACCTTAAAGGATGGTTAAGAAGGGTAAATCAACTTGACTGGCAAGGGCATTCCACAAGCTAACAGGGTGCGTAAATGACAGGTGAGAATGTAGCGAATACGTGGGTGAAGAGGAAATTAGTATTTGCTTGCCCAGTTATAGCTAAGTCAAGAGATGCAGCTTGAGGTCAGAACATGAAGGCAGTGCAGTCTGGAAGGAAGCCTTGGATACAGACAGCTCTAGGTTAGAATCCTGGCCCAAGACACTGACTATCTGGGTAAACTAGGACAATTTTAGTCTTGACAGAAAGTCTAAAAAAATGCTTACCTGACTTGCAGGGTCACTGTAAAGACAAGAAATATATATGCATATTTTCTAACACAACGTCCGGCACATTATAGATGCTGAATAAGTGGTAGCTATTATTGTGTCCGTATTATATTGAAAAATAGGCTAAGAATTTCAGACAGTTGGGTAAGATTTATTGTACCAACTATGGGAAAATACCACAAGGTCGTCACTATCCAGAATGAGGAACTATTTTGAAAATAAGACAGTCAGAGAGCTAACTAGTGCTTTTTAACTGGGACTGCCCATTACAATCATCTTGTGACCTTTGTAAACAGTGGCATGACTGGGCCTCACCCCAGACCGATGAAATCAGAATCTCTATGCCTATGGCCTAGGGCATGGTATTTTTTTAAAGTGCCCCAGGGTCTCTAAAGCAAAGACAGAGCTGAAAACTACTGTTGCTTTAGATGGAAGTTGTTACAATTAATATGAGAAATACAGCAAAATACATTTTATTATTATAATCTGAGTCATTTTTACTTTACTACATATCAGTTTTCAGATCGTCTTTCTCTGTTTCTGTGCCATACTCTTTTGCTTGTACCTATCCAGTACCTAACACAGGACCTGACACGATAAAGACCAAGTAGATATTTGCTGAATGAAGGCAGGTTTGACTGATATTATTCCCATTCCCCACAGATCAAAGTGGCAACCTGAAGAACAATATAAGATGGGTACTATGTAGCAATATTTAAGATATTTACCCTTTAATCCTTGTTTTCTTTTGCAAAAGCTGTCATTTATTAAAAGTTAATATTTACATTATGTTCATAATAATGAGTAAAACAGCTACATCTAAAAACTAAGATCATAGCCAAAATATGCAAGGGCAAATTCAAAATTGGCAACATAATTTTTAGATTTATTACCAACAATATCACAGTGATGTTGTCAACAACTTTTTTAAAAAAATCTGCATTCCAGGGGCTTCCCTGGTGGCGCAGTGGTTGAGAGTCCGCCTGCCGACGCAGGGAACACGGGTTCGTGCCCCGGTCCAGGAAGATCCCACATGCCGCGGAGCGGCTGGGCCCGTGAGCCACGGCCGCTGAGCCTGCGCGTCCGGAGCCTGTGCTCCGCAACGGGAGAGGCCACAACAGTGAGAGGCCCGCGTACCGCAAAAAACAAAACAAAACAAAACAAAACAAAACTGCATTCCACATTGTATTTTACCTAGATCCTATACATAGAAATATTTTTTAAAAAATTTTTATCATGTTCATTACAATAGTCCTACCATATTATTTTGTGAAGCAACTGATAGAGTTATGCTGTTAAATTTGCTAATAATCCTAAGAAATACTTTTGTTCGTATTAAGTATGAATAAAAGAATATTGAGCTATGCTGAGGAATGAGTACTAAGGGAATACCTGTGGTTTCTTAGTAATTGAAGGGAATTTAGAGGTGGTCTGGGAGACTATTTCACCAAAATCAGGAAATTCCTCTCCTCCTGAAATGTACTGTGAAGGAAAAATCGACTTGCTTCTTGTCAAATTAACTGAAACACTTATTGAAACATCAAAGCTCACTTTCAACATGGAGGCCCAGATCTTGGGGCTCTCTCCTGATATCTTAGTGAGTTGATAGCACTTCTAAGGACCAAACTGATTCAAAAATAAAACAAACAGATGGCAAATTCTACAGTCAGCAGAAGTAATGTGGGTATTAAAATGTTACCAGCAGGCTCCCTAATGGCTCTTATTTTGACAGGTGTCTACTCAGGTGCTTACTGTTTTCTAAGCAATGCTTTCTCTATTCCTGTGTACAAGCGGCCCTCACCTTTTTATGAGTATCTATGCCATCGCAGTATTTACTATACATAAGACAATCACAACCACTAAACTGTCTCTAATCCTTTCCCCTTGTGTTACATAAATTATTTGTTTACCCTGAGAGTACATGAAATTTTCATAGGCACAATCTAGGATTGCATCTATCCAGCTTTCCTCTGAAATAAATCTTCTGCAAATATTCAAACTCATGTATACCTCAATGTAACCACACTGTAAGCCCTGTCTGCTGCTTTCTCATGAACAATACAGGCCGGCTAACACGTCCATCTCACAGCCAAGAGAATGCTATGATCAAATTCGAATTCTCTCTGGTTTGGTTCACTTAATAGCCTTCTCATGGAGGAGGTCAAAGATATTCTGTAAATGGGATCTCAGGGAATTCACTGCAGTCATATCTTCTTAAACTATCATATGCAAATGTTTCATTCATGCAACAAATTTTTGATGTAGGGACTATTTTAAGAATACTGTGATGAACAAAAGTGGAGTCACTGCACTGCAGGAAATTGTGTTCTAGAGAACAATAAATAAATAGAAAGGAAGTCAGATATATGCTATGAAGAAAACGAATGCACATTGAAGGGAGACGGTGACAGGAGAAGAAGAGAGAAGTTGAGAATGATTTCCGGAATTTTTGTCTATAAGCCAAAACTGATAGAGTTTCCATTTCATGGGAAAGGCTTGAGAAGAGCAGGTTTGTGAGAGAAATTCAGGGTTCTGCTTTAGAGACATTTATTTTGAGAAATCTACTGGACAAGCAAGTGGAAAGGTTGAGTAGGCAATTAGATACACTCCTCAGAAGTTCAGAGAGAAAGTCAGGGATGGGGTATCTAATTTGCCTGTAATCAGTATACAGACAACATTTAAAACTAGAGAGCTAGTGGAGATCTCCTAGTGAGCTGATGTGGACATCAAGGATTTCTTCAGAAATGGAGGTAATCTCACATGGCTGGAAGGGAACATTTCATAATTCACAGAACACCCAACACAATATAGCCTTATAGAAGTCAGTAAAATGTAGGAATTACATTGATGTAATAGGTTGATGTTGGCTTTTCTCTTTATTTTGTGGTAATTCCTACCAAAATGCTATTACTTCATCAGTCACTTCACTCATTTTATGTGACATATTAAAGTTATTCAAGTATGTGATTAATATGCATACTATAGTTTTTCTTTTGTATTATTGTTTTCAGATTATAAAGGTCTAATAGGCATGTTCTTCATACTAATATATACTGAATAAATTATTCTGATAATTACACTTTCTAGGCTAACATTCACTTGTGATATGACTCTAGGCAAGTCACTCCTATTTTTGTCTTGATCTAAAGTAATTTATTTTGGTTTTAGTTTCTATGAAAAATGTTTCTATTTAGCAAAGTTATAAACACTGCAATAGCTGTTACTACACCCAAACTCTTGTTTAAAAGTCCTGCTTAACGTGGAGGTGATTTTTAAATAGTTTATATAGATACAGGTAAATTAAACAACTTCTTAGTATACATAGAAAACCTAAAATACATACATATATACCTGAATAAGGGATCTTTCAAATTTACACATTTTATTGTGATATTGTAATAGAATTTTTCTACTTTATCTTTCCAGAAGTTAGAATAGCATATTTTGGGGAAAAACTATAAAATAGTAGAAAGAGAATAGGACTGAGAGCCCCACCTATGCCACCGTTGATATATCGAAAAATCACTTAACCTCTTAAGATATAACTTTTCCTTATTTATAAAATACAAATATAAGAATAAATGGTTGCTAATGTTTCTTCTGACTCTAACATTTAAGAATGCTATGATTCAGCATGAGTACTTATTTGTGTGTGTGGTTTTAGTGCAGATCTGTAAGGAACTATCATTTTATTCCAGGAAAATTTTCATTGACCACATTTTATGCAAACTATATAGCAGAAACACGGTCAAGAGTAGGCTCTAATATTATCATGTAAAAGAAACATAAATATATACTTTCCAGCACTGTGTCAATAACTAATCAGACAGTCCAGAATAATTTTTGGCATGTGTGCTTTTATCGCAACCATAGTGCTCCATTAATGTGTTTTTTTTTCTTGTTGAATAGTCTTGATTCCTTTAAACAAATTTTAATTAGTCACTTTATGCATATAATTTTCATATTTTCATAATTATACCTAATTATGTACCTAGCAAAAGTTATGTAATCAAATACTTGTCATATGCAATTATATAAAAGCTATAAACATTGGGAAAAACTCACAGATGATATAGTAACATCAAGACATGTTCTTTTTGCTTCCAGTCATCCATATATTTAGTACTGACTTTAATGATTTTCATTTTTAATTTAAATAACCAGATATCAAAGAGGAGATTTTATTCTTAAGGGGAAAATTAACAGTAATTTCCCATAGGCATGGTATATTATTAAAATACAACACAAGTTGAACATTCTAAGAAAAATTACATGTTATATACGAATTTTTTCAGGTGTATTGAGAGAAAATACAATTTCTTCTTTGCTTTTACCCTTAATACTCTTGATTTTTAATACGTTAATCTCACTTTTAGTCATACACGTTCTTGTTTTATCTGTACCTTTAATTGCCTGTATTTGAATACAGAGCCATAGAACCAGATCAAAGAAAATAAAATAAATGGAAAGGCTATCTAGGACACAACCACCTGATTTTACACACTGAGAAAATGAGGTCCTGGGAGACTGAATAACTTCACATGGTCACAAAGGTAGTTAGCAGCAGGGCTTAGCCTGACCTAAGAACCCTTGCCTGCCAGTTCAGGGCTTTTTCCTTCTACACCAAGAGGATATTCTATTTAGCACCTAAATTACTGTATTTAAATGATCTGTTTTTCTTTTTACATCCTTAACTTGAATGTGAAATGTGTGAAGACAGAGATTAGGTCCTCACCATTGTGTTCCTTCGAAGCCTAAAAGAGTACCTGGAACATAATCACAATTGCTCAAGATAGAGTTCTCTGAAAGCATTTTTTTTTCAACTTTTGACCTTTAAAAACAAAAAAATTTGTCTCCTCACCTATCATAGTGGGTACACAATAAATGTTGGCTTAATGACAACTGGTTGAATACCTTATTGTAAAAGAAACATTAAATATTTGAAACATGTATTTTATTTGGCTTTATAAAATATAAAAATCTGTTATGTGCGTATGTACCAAAACCTCACACCGAATGGCAAGTACAGGTTGTTAGCAAGAAGCAACAGAGTATTACAAATTCTCTGGCACTTCCATGGCAGAACTGTTTAAATGATGAACTTTCATTATATCAAAATTATCCTAACTCAAACCCTAGTGAAATAGAAACAAAAGAATAGCTTATAGGTGGAATATTAACACCACAATATATATTCTTATTAATGGCAGCCTCAACGTTTTCTTTTTGAAAGAACCCTATTTAAAACCACATGTGTATTAGCACTTGGATATTAAGCAAACGCTTCTGGGTTTCTCTTCTGGAGGCTCCACCAGGTAGATCTGCTTTTATTTTGCTTCTATTTAGAAATTTACAAAAAGTTAATAATTGATGTCAAATCAATGACAAGTTTGAAGCACTTTACAACATTTTGCCCTAGAATTTGCAAATGATAAATAAGGCATTACTAAGGGCATTATAGAGAGTAAACAGAGGAGGAATAAACTAAGATTCTATTGACTCTCACATTACATAGGTCCCTAGTAAGGGATATAGCTTTGGCAGGGGAAACTCAGAGTACTTTGACTCCTCTATCTTCCACAAGGTAGGTAGCTAATATTTTGGTCAAGATCAAAATATAAAATAGATCCCATGATTAAGTTCAAGCCTCATGTCATTAGTGGGAACACATAGCAAGTATCAATGAACAAAATAAATAAAATACTCTGAACATGCAATATGCATCTGCTACATCTTATGAAGTCAATATTTTTTGATGTGGAAATGTGTATTTACATTTCAAAAGAATAGCTCCAATTCTCATTCTCTCCACATTTCTGCCACATACCAATCTCTCACTGCTAGAGACCGAGCCAAGGTGCTACCAAAAATGTCTTTTAACACAGCAGGAAAAATTGCATGATGTCAAATATTTTGCTGTTTTATATTTGAAGATTTTTAAATACTTAACAAATACACTCCTTAAGGATAGGGTCTGCTCAACACATTGAAGATACTATTTATGATAATGATGCAATTATAAAAAAAAATGTCATTCAGAGGCAACCAGCAGGCAGACTGCACTATTCTAGGTTCTATGCACTCAGGCAAAGAGTCAGACACAGTCCCTACCCTTAAAGAGCTTTACTCTGAGCATCAGAGAAACAAAATGGTACATAAAATACATATAATGCTTTGAGGCATTAAAAAGCTAAATAAAAGATGGGTATGATGAGCACATAGGAGTTTTAAAATGCTTGGGAAAAAAAAAAAAACTTCCTGGAGGAGATGAAATATTTTGGACCTTGAATAAGGGACAAAATATAGATTCAGAAGTTGCAAGCTCAAATGACTACAAAGATCAGCTGAATATGGCTGAGTAGGAAGGTAGATGCAGTGTTGCCCACGTTTTTCAAGAGAATCTGGAATTCCAATTTGACATGTAACAAATCCTGACTTTTTAAATGGTGTCAATGAACTTAATTGAAAAAATTAAATGCTGTGTAGGCCAATGAAACACTATATTCTTACGGACTGCCTGTCTTTATTTTCTTGTGGTATCCTCAAATATTGGAGCAGAGATGAGAAGGCAAGAGGCAGTGCATGAGCTAACGAGCTGTGATGACACCAGATATAGTTTAATTTAAAAGAACCATCAGAAGACCAGCAAAGGAGGTAAGCAGTAGAGGAGATAAATTGGGGTTAGACTGGGGATGATTTTTGGATGTGAACAAAAGCACTTACATTGATTCTGAAGGCAGATTAGAGAAACAGTGCTATAGGGACAGAGGTATGGTAGTGGCAACAACAAACTGGCACGTGCCAACTACCTCTACAAGGATTAAATCATGAGCTGCTGCAGCTGCTGACTGTGGAGAGCAGAAATGAGGTCCTCTGTGCTCTGGGAAAAACTGGCAGAACAGGTCTTCAGATTGTTAGATATTTTCAGGATTTGATTTTATGAGCCCAATTCTCGTATCTCCTCATATCTAGAGAAGCACTAAAATCCTTCATGGTTACGCCTGCTCCTCGCGACTAGCCGAAACCTTCTGCAAAAAAATATGTACTTGATTGTATGTACCCTTCCTTCACCAAAATCACATATATACTGACATTCCCCCCTACCTCTTTGGAGCAGTTTCTCAGAGCTATCTGAGATGCTGTCTTCCGGGCTGCAGTCCTCATTTTGCCTCAAATAAAACTTAACTCGCAACTCTCAAGTTGTGCATTTTTTTTAAGTCGACAATAGTTTAAAATACATCATCTTGAATAAAGTCAAACTTCTCTCAGTATTGACATTAATCCTTTTGCCAAGTTTAATTGCTGAGTATAATCCATGGCATTTTAGAAACTTTAGAAGTGGTAGGAGCCAAATACCACCCAGAGGCCTCAAAGAAAGGTTGTTATGTTGGTTTTTTTTGTTTTTTTTTTTTTTACTTATATTACCAGTAATTCCAGTTAAAGGTATTTAAAACTTTGACTAGGATTTCTCACAGCAGTATCCCAGAGTGCCACCCAGTTTGGACAGGCAACTAGGCCACGTTTCAGCTGAGAATTTTTTTAAAACGTCATTATATGAATACTTGGTGTCTCCTATAAACTGACAATCCAGTTTGTTAGAAATACATTACGTAAATTAGGAAATTGGCCACAAACTACGTCTGATGCTAGTCGTTACTATCTTGTTCACTTCAGATGTGCAAAAATGCTGTAAAATCTACCAAGGGATGTTTTGTTACTGCTATTAATGGACAATGTCTTATTGTAATGTTAAATTTACTGCAAAACCTGGGAATTTACAATGGCATACATTATCCTACACAATCTAATATAATTCAATTTCCTTTGTCCTATGAGAAAAACAAAGGCAAAGTATATTGTCAACATATTCACTTGAGCTCAAACTTTTCCTGTTCATTAAATATTCAGCCAAATTCAGTATCACCCCAAGAGCTGTGAACCAATTTCATATTCTTCAATGGAAAATTGAAGAGATTTCAGTCTTCATAATATTGGTGAACATTCTAAGCTTTAGCCACGCTTTTCTGCTCAATCTGATTTTAGCATCTCTCCTCTGGTCATTGATTGTTCATTGATCGTTCCTACTGTTACGCCACACATTGATGCCAAACTCCCACTCCAGAGGCAGCAAGTATAGCAGAAGCCATTATTGTGACTGTGTACTGTAGTTCATTTTTTTTTCCTTTGCCGCACACTTGTTTATGCTTTTCTTTGTAAGTCCCTTTGTCCATCAGTGTCTCTACCTATATTCAACAACTAGGTCATAAGTGTTTCTGTTTGGAACACCCTCACCAATGCCCTAATGTGTCTGTACTGGACTAAAAACCCAATTCGTAAAAAGTGCAAGGAAAACCAGATCACATACTTGATGCATCATGAACTGAAGACAGAAGCTGTTAACTGGCTCACATATTAATAAAACTATTTCAAAATATGCTTTACAAACAGGGTTTTTTTCTTTGTTTGTTTTGCTTTCCTTTGCTGGTTTTATTTATTTGGTTTTGTTCGCTTCTTTGTTTAGGCAGCCAAAGTACGTTTGTAAAACTCATTGGTAGAAAACACAGAGCCAAAGCAGGAAGTGTCCAGCAAAGCTGATCCTCCTTTACTGAAGAAAGTCTTACAAACATTAAGAAACCATCATTAGATAATTTGTATTCTCTGATTTAAACTATCATTCTGCTTTATAAAAATAATTTATTCAACATTAAGTTTTTCTGACAAAAGTTCATATGGAGTTTGAAACAACTACCAAACTTGGATGTTATATGTTTTAAAATGTCTAAAATATATAGAAAACTCAAATCATTGCATCTTCCTCCGACTTCAGGGGAAAACAAACTCATCTCCCTTAGTAGAAGAAAGATATACAAATGTTCACTAGAGAAATTTCCAAACAACACTCTGGCAAGCCTATAATATCTGTATTCCTCTAGTTAAATATATTATACAATAGAAATAGAAAACTAGGACTCTGTCTTCCACTTTGCTATTTAATATACCGGACAGGGCTCTGTGTTTCTCAAGAGGCAAATGAAGGCGTATGAAGACAAACTTTCCATGTGACTCTCTAGAAAGCTATTTGGACAATTGGCTTTGGAATGGTCTTTTAGCATAGCCATTTATAAGATGTAAACTTAAGATAAATCATTATCGTATCGGTTTAAACAATGAAAGTATAGTATTTTTTCAAATGCAGTAATTTGAAGTTTTGTCATGAATTCTTTTCATTACTCTTAATTATTCCAGAATATATTATGTAATTACTTCTTAATTTTATATCCTAAAATAAACCAACATAGAATTACATAATTAGACAAAATATTATAAAAGAAAAAGAGACTTTAAAAGTCTGAGATATTCATTTCTAATGTAATAACTTTATCTATAGCATTTATTAAGTTGATCAGTACATAGTATATATCACAAATCTACCAAGGTAAGAAGAAAAAAGTACAAAGAACAACTTTTTTTCCAAATTTAGGATAAGCAAGGAGATTCAAACAGAGTTCCCATTCCTGGGTTGAGGCACGTGATTCACAAACGTATAAAGTAAAAGGTGACGAGGGTTTTCTTCCTGTTGTTTCAGTTAGCTTAAGATACCTGTAGAACATGCAGGGTCTCCTGAGGTTTGGGGAACATGAATGCTCACCAATGTAAGAACACATTTGCTCTTAAGGAGCTTTTGTTTCAAAATCTGGGTCTTTCTAGGGAGAATCATGATCATGATTTTCTACGTTACCATCAATAATCTATGCTTAATAGTCTGACTATATTTATTTGCATATGAGAGCAAGGAAAAAATTCGATAATAACTAACGAGGTATTTGATGACTAGCTAAGGATTCTTATACTGACACCATTGCCCGGCCTTTTAGTTTTTTTATTTCAAAAATAAAACAGTTGAAACTTTAGAAATTGCTGTAAGAGAGATTTAAACTTCTAAAAAGAAAAATATATAAACTTAAAATATGATTTTATAAGAATATAAATAAATATACATATTTACTTAAAATTTATATCAACACTACTTTTAGAAATAAGTTAGCTAAATAGTGGCTGCATTAACACTTTCGGGCCACTGTGGCCTAATAAAAGAAAAAGTAAACAAGGTACGCTGTTGTGATAAATAGACAGAAATGCTCTGGAAATCTAAGGGTAATATGCTCCCAATATTAATTTAATTGTATGCAGTGGTTCACAAATATAAGACAATGCCATACCCTTAACCCCTGAGTAGAGTATTAATGAGCCAAAGTCCATTACATCAAGCACAAGAGGTCAAGATTCTACAATCAGGAAAAAAAAATCCAACTTGCTTTCTTTTTGACAATCTTCCCTGCTATCAATCTTGTTGGTTAGCATCAGTAGTCATGGTACTCAATTCAACTGGGAATTCTGTTCTTTATGAATGCAAGATACACAATCATGAATCACTCTAATGAATAATTATACTTATAAAATAAGCAATATCAATAAAATAAAAAATAAAATGACAAAACTTTCTGTCCAAATTTGGAAATAAAAAGGACAAACCCAAAAAATTAAGTGAATAGCTTGCCACTGAAGTGCATGTACTATTTTGGAAACTTCATATTGACAAATTATGGAATGATAAATGTCAGAAAGAATAAGTCACCCATAACTGGCATTTATTAGGGATTCTGAAATGATGATAAATATGAGAATTTAGGAAAATTAATTTTCTTTTATTTCATGACTCACACCATTTTACGTGATAAATTCATGCAAGTATTTCACAAAAATATTCAAATCAATAAATTTTACACACAACTGTTGTACTCTCTGTTCTAGCGCTGTGCAAGGTTCAAATTCTGACACTATATTTTCCATTGAAACACAACCAGGCAAATTAGTGTTAAAGGACAATATAAAGCGATTTAAAAAAAAGTTCTCATATATACCTTTAAAATGTATATCTATCCGAGAAATAAATGCCCACTTAAACTACCGAACCCTAACCTTCATAAATTTTTCCTTATTTGAGGAAGCAGTTTCTTTTTCGTTTTTGCTCTAGCATACATTATTTCACTTAATCCGTGATGTAGATGTTATTAACCACATTTATGTATGAGAAAACAAGATAACAGAGGTTAAAACTTTCCTAATTTCATACACCTATTGTTGTAAATACCAGAACTCAAATTAAGATCTTTCTGATTCTGGAGCTCATGTTCTTCATCCCTACTATACATCATCTCCTGAGTTTATACAACGGAGCTTCACTTTTCCTCTTTTTCTATCCATCTTTTCCCCTCCACACTCACTTATGCTCTAGTCAAAGGGTCTGACTCCCCATTTCCCAAATACAGGTTTTGCAATGTCCCTTTCTTGTCCCAAACTCTTTCCTTTTGTCTTTCCCACCCAGCTAGGCAGGTGCCAATTCTTAAAGGAAAATTCAAAATTCTAACTTTGTCTCGAAGCCCTCCCCCCGCCAGAAAATATAGCCTTTGCCTTGGCTGTATTGGAACTGTGCTCTTCCAATAGTCGGTGCATATGTTCTCTCTTTCCTTTCTCAAGGGCTTCTTAATGGAAGGATGAGTTAGTCTAGACCCTTCAAGAAGCAGATGTCAAGACACAGTTAAACATGTAAGAATTTTGATCAGGGGAGGAAGGCTAGGAGAGTTTCCAGACATCACATCTGATGCGAAGGCAGGAAGGGAAGTTTGGGTGGAAGCTTCCCAGACTGTACAGTCTAAAGAAGGTTTAAGAAGGCCGTTGGGGAATCCTGGAGCCAAAGTCAGCCAATGAAGAGATCCATGTGTCCCAGAACAGGTCTACCTTAGACTCTTTGCTGGGCTCAGTCATTGGCTAGGAGCAGCCCTTGGAGAATGTGGCCTGGATATAAACACAGCAATAGATTTCAGAGCAGAAGCACCCTGGTCAATTATACTTCTCATAATTGGAGGGCTGCAAGGTATATTCCTAAGACTGTCAAAAGGAACAATTTCCAACTGGGCCACTTACAAGATCTGCCACGTTGGGAAAGTTATTGAATCTCTCTGAGACATTTTGTAAAAGTAGAACTGTCATAGGGAAGAAATACGATACACTGGATGAAAGTACCTATTGCAGGAACTATTTTTAAAAAACCAGGTGCTTTTATCTTTAACATTCAGTAGATTACCTGCGCCCGAGAAATAACACATAGTAGGTACTTACTACTGCTTCTTATTTTATGTGTACAAGTACAAATAAACATGTGTACATGAATTTGCAGTCACATGCACATATAAATGTAACTTTGTTTCTATTTCTCTGTTTAGAATTTAAAGAATCTTTCTACTAAATTTCATGTTTCATCTTTGAACCACATTTTTCCTGGTATATACCAATCTATATTATTTGCTTTGTTACCAAAAGGGACACTTGAACGAGTGTAGGTACTAGACTGACTATCTCTTAAAAACAAATAAAAAATAACAATATTATAAACTTCTTTACCTTCTGTGTTCATTTGTTCATTCATTCTTTCAATTATATATTCATTCAACAAATATGCAATACTCTGTACCAGGCACTGTGCTAGGGAAACAGAAACTACTCATATCTTTACTCAGCTTATAGTCCAGTAAGGAGAAAGTCATTAACCAGAGGATCACATAAATAAATATGAAACAGCAATCACCACAGTGCAATGAAGAACAAGTGCAGTGTGCAATGAGAGCCCAACACAGGCAGACTGGATGGAATCGGAGCAGTCACCAATGGCTTTCTGGACGTTGTGATACTAAGCCATAAAGGAACAGGAGTTTATAAGGCAATGAAGATAGGAAAGGATATTCTAAGCAGAAGAAACAAATTATGCAGAGTCCGGTGTTGGGAAGAAGGAAATGGGAGAAGTTTCATGTGGAGAAAAGTAGGAGAGGAGCAGGTTGAGAAACCGGAAAATTAGGAGGGTCCATGTGTGAATGTAATGATTACATAACTGTCCCAAAGGACTGTACCTGAAGAATATACCCAGATCCCATTTCCGGCTTTTCATCACACTCAGTGCATAATCACCATCCATTTTGTCATGTTCACTTTTAATCACTGATTTCTTTAAAAGGAAAGTAAATAGCAGGAAACACAGTAAGGGAAAATGTCAAACAGCCAGCTGCAAATCATCTAATAGTATTTAAATCGCATTACAAATGTGTTCGAGACTACCAAAATGCATTATTTTAAGCCTCTTGTTGACTGTATCTCTCTATATATCCAATATCCAATTTAATTGTTGGACTATATGGAAGGTAGTTATTCAATAATACGACAACATAATAGAAAGCTTTACAATAATAAAACTAGACAATCTGTTAATCTCATCTCACAGAGCAGAAGAATAAAAATGTCATCTGGGGCTTCCCTGGTGGCGCAGTGGTTGAGAGTCTGCCTGCTGATGCAGGGGACACGGGTTCGTGCCCCGGTCCGGGAAGATCCCACATGCCGCGGAGCAGCTAGGCCCGTGAGCCATGGCCGCTGAGCCTGCGCGTCCGGAGCCTGTGCTCCGCGACGGGAGAGGCCACAACAGTGAGAGGCCCGTGTACCGCAAAAAAAAAAAAAAAAAAAAAAAATGTCATCTGACCCAAGAATGTTGAGATATTCTCATTAGTACCCTATTTCAGTGCCTGAGGCACAACCATAGGACTAATAAAATTATTGAGGAGAAAGCATAATATAAAAAAGCAATCAACCACTGGCTTAGAGACCATCATTGCTAAGACACCCTATGGATCAAAAGAGTCCTTAAAGAATAAAGCACATTCAGGGCTTGCCTGGTGGCGCAGTGGTTGGGAGTCGGCCTGCCGATGCAGGGGACACGGGTTCGTGCCCCGGTCCGGGAAGATCCCACATGCTGCGGAGCGGCTGGGCCCGTGAGCCATGGCCGCTGAGCCTGCGCGTCCGGAGCCTGTGCTCTGCAACGGGAGAGGCCACAACAGTGAGAGGCCTGCATACCGTTAAAAAAAAAAAAAAAAAAGAATAAAGCACATTCAGAGCTTTATGTACAGTATAAACTCTTAGCTATTTTTCAGTGCCATCCATGTGGCTGTGGATTTGTGGTGTGTGGATCTGTGGCTGATGTGTTAAATTCCCAAAGGTTATATCTGGCAGGCCTGAGTCTTGTGTAAGATAAATTGAGATCACGCCCTCAGTCTCTTAAGGGAGTGGTGTTACTAAACAGAATATGTAATAATATCCATCTTCTTGAAGCAGGAATATATACAGTTTTCCTAATTTCATGACTGTTATGTCTTCAGGGAAAGATCTGGATCACAACAAGATGGACCACAGAGTGGCTGCAGTGTGTACTCCTAAGAAATCCACTCTGAAAACTTGTTGGAAAACAAAAACAAAAAAACAACAACCTTAAACTAGTAAAGCAGAAACCTAAGCATGTATTAGATTAAACAGAAAAACAACTGATGCTAGTCCAATCAGTAAATCTTCTAAGAAAATAAACTGAGATAAGGAACATGTGGATATTACCTTTGTTTTTAGTTTAGTTTTCAAAGCCATTGGAAAACGAGGTGTTTTCTAAGAGTCACTACTAGCTCTTTCTTTCTTTTTTTAATTTGTCTTTTTATTTTTAAAAATTTTTTAGCTGTGCTGCGTGCCATGTGGGATCTTAGTTCCCTGACCAGGGATTGAACCCGGGAGCCCTGCATTGGAAGCACAGCATCTTAACCACTGGACCGTCCCAGCAGTCCCAAGAGTCACTAGTTATTTCTAAGAGTCACTATTTCATTTTAAAATGCTCCTGCCGAGAGGGAAGGGTAAGTTGGGAAGCAGTGAGAGAGTTGCATGGACATATATACACTACCAGATGTAAAACAGATAGCTAGTGGGAAGCAGCACGGGGAGATCAGTGACCACCTAGAGGGGTGGGATAGGGAGGGTGGGAGGTAGATGCAAGAGGGAGGGGATATGGGGAGAGATGTATGCGTATAGCTGATTCACTTTGTTATACAGCAGAAATTAACACAACGATGTAAAGCAATTATGCTCCAATAAAGATGCTAAAAAAATTTTTTTTCTACTAAAATGCTCCTGCCCACATGATATGCAATCCTTATTTAAGCTAGTTCTTCCAATAATGCATTACCATGACCTTGATCAAGAACATAATGTTGGATATATTCTCATACACATTTATACTCATACAAGGCAAATTTTAGAAAAGTATTATTTTTCAACCCACCTGCAGCCATGATTGAAATCTGGGACCTGTTACGAATTTTTTTTAAAAAATAGAGCAATCCTACATTCAGTCCTAGCAATGATTAACTTTAGCAGAGTCATGGTTGCTGTTAGGTGAGAAAAAAAATACAAATAAAGGCAAGAAAGCAGAAGCAGGAGAGCTGGAAGAGAAAGGAGAAAAGAAGAGTGAAGGAAGAAAAATCCCCAGGCACAGATACGGAGGAAAAGAGTAATCTACAAGCAGTTGTTCTATGACAACTGAACTCTGGAGATCTGTACTTATTAGGTTCCCTGCATAAGCCTGTGCTTTCTCCAGGAACAGGTTGTTTTGTTTTGTTCTTTTAAAGACTAGCGTGAGGTTCTGGGAAGCCGTGAGACACGTAATCCAAAGGGCATGGTTGCTCTCTGCCTTTCCTCTGAAGATTCTCAGGACTGAGTACTGGACTAAGCAGCCTGATTTTTTTTTTTTTCTTTTGCCTCTGAATCACCAGATTACTTACCTCTCTCTCCTCTTGACCCTAATTCCCAGCTAGCCGGCTTGTTTTGATAAGACACCCTGCCTCTGATCCCATCTTGACCCCTGCCTAGACCTTTTCACATTAGGACTCTAGGCACTGTCTTCTGGTTTATTTTCAGCAGGTCTTAACCAGTACACTGACCAAGACCCAAAGGTAATGTGGACTCCAGAATTTCTAGAGTTAGAACAGGATGGAGGGGGACACGGAAGGGGGAGCTACAGAGCCTCTCTTGAAACTGTTCTTTTGCACAGCAACACTTTTACACTTGAATTATGCTTTCTGAAAGTGGACTTGAAGTGGACAGGGCTAGGGGTTAGCTCCAGCTCTGAACCTAGCCACAGCACCTCTCCCCCCAATGCCTGCTGCCTTTTATTACCATCTCAGGAACTATCACCTATTCGTGCTTGTACTAGAGTCAGCACTAGTTAGAAGAGAGTAGGGACAATAGTAGGTGGTAGGAAGATAGAAATCTAGTAAGATTCTCTCACCGTTTATCTGTGAGAGGGTCACTTACATTGCTCCTAGAAAAGCAATGAGGAAATCTTTTTAAGAAAATTAATCCGGCTTTCCTATTTCAAGCCTCATGAGCATTCTCAATTACTGACTCTTTGAACTCAGTTTACAATCACTTCTTTTTATTCTATATATTATATTCTTGCCTTGATCTGGAAAAAGAGAAAGTTCCAATCTTACGTAGGTAATTTTGGATCCTACCAAAAATCCAAGAAAATTTATGCTATTTTTGCATCCAAATCTAACCGAGAGATTAAAGTTTGCTTATAATTCAGATCTGTATGGATGTATAACATTTAAAGCTTAGAAATGTTACACTTAAAACCCTAAATAGTTAAAGCTGCTAAGGTACTAGGGTTTTGAATAATTTCCCCACTACAGAAATTACTAGTTTTTATAGTGGGTAGAGAAAATGTAGCTTAAGAAATGCCTGGCGGTTCTCACTGGGCACTAGGTTTTTAAAGGACAGGAAAGGAAAACAGAGCTTGGATAAACTAGATGGAGAAAGCACTGCCACTCACCACTCTCACTGTCCCCTCCTTTCATGCTCCCCTTACTGTGGACATGCATTTCAGATTTGATATCAATCCAATCTGCCACATTTTGCTTTGTGTACTTGCTGAAGTCTTTTGTCCCTTAAAACTCAGATAAATCTGTGAAACTCTAAAGAACACAATGGAGCCTCAAAGCCCCATTACTGAAACAAGGTATCACACACATAACAATGCATGAAACAGAATGGTGCAGGCAGTTGCACAAGCTTCCCAATAATTCAAAACACTTATAAATTCCATTTTTCCCGCACACTGCCAGTATCCACAACAAATTAAATTCTCATTCAGCTGCTCTGCTAGGAAGCATCACAAAACAAGACTGCGCACGAACCAAAGTGGTTTCTTTTTATTACTTTTTCTTACTATTTATTTCAATGTTCCAAATGGAGTGGTCTTCTGTCTGTCAATTGCCATTATGGTTTTACCTGATTCTAGGAGCAACTGTGGTCAACATTGTTACATCACAGCCTCCTCCCACAACTAACCAAATCTCTCATACCCAGCCAGCCCTGGAGTCACTGCAGGGAATGGTACCAGCAGCCTAGCGGGCCATAAAGAGGAGGCTCTTTCTTATCCGTGGAGTGACCCAACCATGTGAGCTTTGGTGGGGCACCTGCTGCCAAAATTCTTCTGGATGGTTCCCTAGCTATAAATCTACTCCTCCATCTGCCTCTGTTTTGCAAAGAAATTCCAGCAAGGGGCTTCCCTGGTGGCGCAGTGGTTGAGTCCGCCTGCCGATGCAGGGGTTATGGGTTCATGCCCCGGTCCGGGAAGATCCCACATGCCGTGGAGCGGCTGGGCCTGTGAGCCATGGCTGCTGAGTCTGCGCGCCCAGAGCCTGTGCTCCGCAATGGGAGAGTCCACAACAGTGAGAGGCCCGCGTACAGCAAAAAAAAAGAAAAAGAAAAAAAAACAAACTCCAGGAAGATAAGTATCAGAAACAGTGTTGCTTTTTAGCCTCGAAGTGATATATTTTCTTACACAGGGTAAATATTAATGGTAGAATTAGCTATTTTTGAGCAATAACTATCTGTAAGGCACTGTGCTAAGTGTCTAGGAGACTTTATATCATCATCTCAACAGTTCTATGAGACAGATATTATAATATTATAATAGATATTATAACCACTTCACAGAAATTGTAAAGCGGCTCAGAGAAGCTGAGTCCCAAAAGTGCACAGCCATATGTTGCAGGTTCTATAATTTGAACCCAAAGCTGTCTGGCTCCAAAGCCTTGCACTCTGAACTGTAGTCACTTCCAAATCATGGTAATAGTATATTGACTTAAAGCAGAATCCAGTACCAAACATTCACTACCATGAATCATGAACTTCGCTGTGTCATTAATGAAGAGACTTTAAAACTTTGTGTAAAACCAAGCAAAGATATTATCATTAGGAATCGCAATTCTCATCTCAAGACTCTTAAGCCATGGACTTCACACTGTCAGCATGCCCTAGAAACAAGAATATAAATCCCATCATAATGGTACACTGCTCCATGAAACCAGAGCATATGGGTCACATAAAGCAAATCAGAGCTCCCTAGCCCATCATCCAGGCATCCATTTTCTCAACAAATCTTACCATACATTATTATGTTTTTAGTGTTTTCCTGAGATCTTTGGGATATGCAGTAATAGATATGGCTCCTGTCTTACTAATGACCTAATACAAGAGGTAAGACAAATGCCCAGGAAGAATTAAGTAATGATACCATTCAGCAATGAATGCACATACCGGCTGAGTGACACAAATCAAAGATGGAATTGGAGTACAGCAGAGAGAGAACAATGCTCTTGGGTTCCTGGACAGGGAACTCTAGGAGGAGAAATGGAGGGCACAGTGAAAATAATCATGCAGACGTAGGTAGACCTGGGCAATGTGTGTTTAGGAGACCATGAGTATGGCTGGAGTTGAAAATTCAAGTGTTCATGTTGGAGATGCACAGTGAGAACTTTGGAAATATAGCCAGACGGCAGACATTGTACGAGTGAAAACTAGACATATATATTAAGCTATTGATGTTTTAGAATCTGTTACTCAAACAGAGCCTAATCCCTTCTTACTAGTACAAAGACGACTGTACAGAACCGGTAGTTGTGCTCAGGCACTTTGAGGACTCTGGCCTTGGACTCAAACCTAGAAATAGATAGAAACCAGAATTTTCCAGTGACTTGCATAATGGCACTAACACATTACATTTAAAGAACACGTGCTTTTCCAGGGATAAATTAGGAGCTTGGGATTAGCAGATACAAACTGCTATATATATAATAGAAAAACAACAAGGTCCAACTGTATAGTACAGTGAACTATACCCAATATCCAGTAATAAATCATAATGGAAAAGTATCTGAAAAAGAATATATATATATAACTGAACCACTCTGCTGTACACCAGAAACTAACACACGATTGTAAATCAACTACACTTCAATGAAATTTTTTTTTTTTAAACATCTTTATTGGGGTATAATTGCTTTACAATGGTGTGTTAGTTTCTGCTTTATAACAAAGTGAATCAGTTATACATATACATGTGTTCCCATATGTCTTCCCTCTTGCGTCTCCCTCCCTCCCACTCTCCCTATTCCACCCCTCCAGGCTGTCACAAAGCACCGAGCTAATATCCCTGTGCCTTGCGGCTGCTTCCCCCTAGCTATCTACCTTACTACGTTTGTTAGTGTGTATACGTCCAGGACTCTCCCTCGCCCTGTCAAAGCTCACCCTTCCCCCTCCCCATATCCTCAAGTTCGTTCTCCAGTAGGTCTGCGTCTTTATTCCTGTCTTACCCCTAGGTTCTTCATGACATTTTTTTTCCCTTAAATTCCATATATATGTGTTAGCATACAGTATTTGTCTTTTTCTTTCTGACTTACTTCACTCTGTATGACAGACTCTAGGTCTATCCACCTCATTACAAATAGCTCAATTTCATTTCTTTTTAAGGCTGAGTAATATTCCATTGTATATATGTGCCACATCTTCTTTATCCATTCATCCGATGATGGGCGCTTAGGTTGTTTCCATCTCCGGCTATTGTAAATAGAGCTGCAATGAACATTTTGGTACATGACTCTTTTTGAATTTTGGTTTTCTCAGGGTATATGCCCAGTAGTGGGATTGCTGGGTCATATGGTAATTCTATTTGTAGTTTTTTAAGGAACCTCCATACTGTTCTCCATAGTGGCTGAACCAATTCACATTCCCACCAGCAGTGCAAGAGTGTTCCCTTTTCTCCACACCCTCTCCAGCATTTATTGTTTCTAGATTTTTTGATGATGGCCATTCTGACTGGTGTGAGATGATATCTCATTGTAGTTTTGATTTGCATTTCTCTAATGATTAATGATGTTGAGCATTCTTTCATGTGTTTGTTGGCATTCTGTATATCTTCTTTGGAGAAATGTCTATTTAGGTCTTCTGCCCATTTTTGGATTGGGTTGTTTGTTTTTTTGTTATTGAGCTGCATGAGCTGCTTGTAAATTTTGGAGATTAATCCTTTGTCAGTTGCTTCATTTGCAAATATTTTCTCCCATTCTGAGGGTTGTCTTTTGGTCTTGATTATGGTTTCCTTTGCTGTGCAAAAGCTTTGAAGTTTCATTAGGTACCATTTGTTTATTTTTGTTTTTATTTCCATTACTCTAGAAGGTGGGTCAGAAAGGATCTTGCTGTGATTTATGTCATAGAGTGTTCTGCCTATGTTTTCCTCTAAGAGTTTGATTGAAATTTTTTTTTAATTTTAAAAATTTATAACAAATACTTGCTGTTCAATGAAAGCAATGACAATTCTCCATTTAATTAGATTAACTATGTCCTTTTAAAATATCATAATATTATATTAATTAATTGACAAAACATAGAATTCCTTTTAATAACAGCAACAGCAGCGTAATAGCAGTGTTCCTAAAAAGCTAAACTGGAAACTCTGAAGAACCACATACAGCCCTGAAATCATAGGCTTACCATTCTTAGGGAATTTCTTTCTGTCTTCTGACTATATAATAGTAGAATGGCAGTAGAATAGAAAGAGAAGGCTGCAAGACACTCTTCGGCGCATTTCAGTACGGGGGTGGGGTGTGGGGGGAGAGGGAGGGCGTGGAATTAAGCAAGTAGAGTTTCATCCTGCCACTCAGCTCACAGCTCTATGCCAACCATGTCATACGTTCTCAGGCAGCATTCCGGTTGACTTACTGGCAGGTTTTCTCAATCATTATAATTACCAAATTCTTATACCCATGGATATTTTTACTCTTGGAGTCTCTAGATGGAAGTATACGCAATGAAAACAACATAAAAGGGAGTTTATACTAACTCATTTCCATCATTACTCAAGATCATGTGCTGGTGTCCACACGTCAGCCAAGTAATCTGAGTTACATGGTCTTCCAATGCAGGGAATACAGAGTGTATGGCATACAAAGTCGATACGCAGTTGACCTTTGAACAATGTGGGGGGCTAGGGGCACTGACTCTCCATTAGAATCGAAAATCCTCGTACAGTTTATAGTCAGCCCTCACTATACACAGTTCCTCCGTATCTGATGTTCTGCATCCGCAGATTTAATCTACCACAGTTAGTGTAGTAAGGTAGTATTTATTGCTGAAAAAAATCTTCATATGAGTGGACCCTTGCAGTTCAAACCTGTGTTGTTCAAGAGTCAACGGTACACTTTTTTGCCAGACAGAAGGCACCTGCAAGGCCCCGAGCAGGTTTAAAAGAACAATCTGCAATAATGCAATAGAGTAAGGCTAAATAACCCACATGGAAACTAAATCCATGATCTTGGACATATTAGGACTGAGCTGTAACCAACAGAGCTAATTATGATAACAATAACCAGACAAGGTATGATTTAAAACTTCCAGCTGAAAACTACCTCCTGGACTATACCTTTAAGTTAGACCAAGACCTGGTCTGAAATCGTTCTGAAAGCCCTGACAAATGACCTTCTCAGAGTTGTTGTCGAGTGCCAGATGCCCATGCTGATTCTATGCTACATTAGGTCACTGGCATTTTCCAAGAGGACACCTACAGATTCTCTACATAGGACACGGATATGAAAATACCCTATACATATCAAAATATTTAGCAGCAACATGCCACTTTGGATGGCATTTTAAATTGGCTTCTTAGGGGTCTTTTGTGGGGAATAGTCAAGGGGTGGAGACATCATTACACTAATCCTGATCAGCCAAACCCAAAATGTACCTCATGTGGGCATGGAAACTATTCGTTTTAATTCAAAATTAATTAAGTTTGAGTTAGAACAGAAAGGGAGTGGTCCCATAGCTTTCATTGCAGACATTCAATACGGCACAGAGACTGGCATCCCAGTGCTTTGGCCTTGAAATTCTGCCATCAAAACCATTAGTCCATTCAGAGACAGAGCTTGAACACTTGACTGCCTACACTCAGTCCCGTCTGTTATGTGCACCACTGCCAATACACGGGCTGGTGTGCCAATGGCTCTGCGCATCGATGGTTCTTACGGAGCATGCAGGATGCCTACGTGCTTCCACCCGAGCAACATCGTGTCATCTCTCCTGCTAGAAGAATGATCTATCTAAATGCAATACCGTGAATTTATATTTGCTTATTCCTTTCTTATTATTTTAAAAATGTATGCTATATGACCTTAGTACAAAGGGCTTGGGGTTCAGGCAAAGCAAAACTAATAAAATTAGGAACTACAGAACAAATGGGTTAAATGTGTAATTGAGAAAAATAAAGGAGTTTATCAAAGGGGAAAAAATGAAAGATTGAAAGCATGGATGGTAAGATTTAAGTAAGTGTTTTTAGACTATTTTACCTTTACTCTAATTGATTTAGATCCTTTGGTCTAATGACTGTTGTAAGAGATAAAATTATCAATCTAAATCAGTAGTTCTTAACATATTAGAACTCCCTGGGGAACTTAAAAAAAAAACAACCCAGACGTGTAGGTAACACTTGGCATTCAGACCAATTAAATTAGAATCTCTGGGATGGAACTAGGCATCAGGATTTTTTAAAGTGCTTCTGGGGATTCCAATGTACAGCCATGTTTGCGAACCACTGACTTAAACAAAAGAATGAGGTATCAGTTTGTGAGGCACTGTTGTTTCTACTACAGCACATTCACTGTGCTGCAAGAATGAAATAAGTATCCCTAAATTTATATCTGTGGAAAGACAATTTTAAAAGATTGAAAAGTTTGCCTAAGGTCACGTAGCTCATAGGCAGTAGAGCAGAGGCTCAGAGCAAGGACCCTAGACTGACTGACATTTTCACTAAGGTACACTCAAGTCTCTGGACAGGATCACTGAGGGACTGGCTGAGTGGGGGATGGAGGTGAAACTTTGGACTGAGGAGAGCTCTGATAATAAATGTTGCCACAATGATTCCCACTATTTAGAAATCTGAGTTATTCCAAGGTCACCAAAACTTCCCAAATAATAATCAGTGTTGTTATTATAGCTACCAATGATTGTGAACCGTCCTAGTTGTTTTACATACATGATTCCAACTCTGAATTACATTCTGCAAGGTAGATATCAAAACACCCATCTAACAGTTGATGAAAGTGAGGTTTATAAATGTAAAGTAACTTTCCCAAATCATGTAATTAGTAATTGGCAGAGACATGATATGAACTGGCTGTATGTTCTTTGTTAATTTTTCTATTATGTTGTCCAAAGAAGCTAAATATTTTAACACTCTCAATTACCAGTTTAGTTGGCGGAGTTTTCATCATCAACTAAAGTCATAAGACATGAGACAGGTGAAGTGAAAGCAAGGGTGTGTGGGGGATGTGATGGTTTTAAAATATGTCCACCAAATTTTTGATATTCCTCCCCTCAGAAGATGAAGTTTAATTTTCCTTCCCTGAGTGTGACTTAGTGACTTGGTTCCAATGACTAGAATATGGAGGAAGTAACAGTGTATGACTTCTAAGACTCAGTGATAAAAGGCATCATTCGCTCCGGGAAAAGGCAGTGGTCCTACCAAAAGGCATCCTGCCGATAGCCGTGTGAGTGAACCATCTTGCAAGCAGAGCTTTCAGCCCCAGTCAAGGCTACATATGAATACAGCCCCTCTCAAGAGCTTGACTGCAACCTCACGAGAGATCCTGAGCCAGAAACACCCTGCTAAACAACTCCAAAATTTCTGACCCATAGAAATTGTGAAATAAAAAAATGTGTATTATTTTAAGCCACTAAGTTTTACAGTTATCTGTTACCTAGCAAAAGATAACAAATGGAAGAAAAACTGAGGGACGCAGATAATAAATACCCAGATTATGGGGCTCAAAGAGGCACAAGAGTGAATAATCCTGAGCACCAAGAGACAGTGGGCGGGGGTGGGCAGAGCACTGGGTAACTGCATGAGGACATGGGAAGGGGCTGGGGTCAAGAAAGGGCAAGGAGGGTCATCAACTATTTACAATAACTCCCTTTTGAAGGAAAGAAAGAAATGCTGGCTGAAGGGTGAATTCCTTTTCCCAGGTTATTTCAGATTTTGACAGCACTCCATATGACATAGTAAAAGGCACCCAAGCACCTGAAGCAATAATGTGCCATCCAAAGTCAAGTACTTTACCTACTGGCAAGATATGACTCCTGTATCACAGAGAATCAAAGTGTGTCCCTCGATGTGTGGAAATATAGGCAGGAAAGTCAAAATCATTTGCAGCAAAGTTTGTGTTTATGAAATAGGTGTGGATTTAGAAATAGTCCTCTTTGGATTATGATATTTAAAGGTTGAAACAGCAGGACTTCTTTTTTTTTTTTTCTTTTTTTTCTCTTTAATTGGGGTATAGCTGTTTTACGATGTTGTGTTAGTTTCTACTGTACAGCAAAGTGGAGTTCCCTGTGCTATACAGCAGGTTCTGGTTAGTTATCTGTTTTATACATAGTAGTGTATATATGTCAATCCCAATCTCCCATTTCATCCCACCCCCCACCCCCCCTTTCCCCCATTGGTGTCCATACGTTTGTTCTCTACATCTGTGTTTCTATTTCTGCCTAGTAAACCAATTCATCTGTACCATTTTTCTGGATTCCACATATATGTGTTAATATATGATATTTGTTTTTCTCTTTCTGACAGAATGTCTTCTTTTACTAGTAATATGCATTGAAGTTTCCTTCATGTGTTTTCATGGCCGTATCATTTCTGAATAACATTCTGTTGTCTGAATGTACTACAGTTTATTTATCCATTCACCTACTGAAGGTCATCTTGGTTGCTTCTAAGTCTTGGCAATTGTGAACAAAGTTGGAAACAGCAGGACTTCTGAAGTCCTCTTGCTATTTTACATAGTTCAGTAAGGCAGGTCACGAGACTATGATGTTGTCAATGTGACTGCATTGACCTGAGTGAAGAATTACATGTAAGAGCCCTTTACCTTTTTAACTTAAGGCAAAATGTTATTTATGTCTTAATAAACAACTGTATCTACTACAAAGAGATACAGATGTTTGAGTTTTGGCTTTTCAATTTTCCTTGTTCAGGCTTTCAGCTGCGGAATGTCCAGATTCTAGACAAAAGCCCCCTCTGAATTCCATATACTGTGTTCTAACAAGTCTGTTTGGGAAACACTGGGGAGATAACAGGATATACTGATTTTGCTCTTGTCAGCAAATCACCTCCCCAGGTAACTGTCCTTATAATAATAATGCCAGCTGGGTGGCAAGTCTCTACGCCAAGAAAAGGTTGTATTTTAGTCCTCTTGTTCGTTCAGTACAAATTTTAAAATCACAAGGAAGATGAAAAAAATAAAACTCTTGCTGAATAAAGGATAATAGAAAGGGAGAAAAAAAATTTGGAGAGATTCTTTGTAATGCACCTCTGGCATCGCAGTTGATGCTATAAAGGGCAGATAACTTGTGCTTCCTTAAGAAAACGAATTGATCACACCAGTGACTGATAACCCTATCTCTGTTTGCCCGACTGGATAACAGGACTTTCTTCACTTGATGATCATTTGTAACATATCCTCTTCCAAAAATGTATAGAAATGTCTATAGCGGTACTTTCCAAAGGTTGAAAACAAAGAGGAGGCTCCCTTTTTTATGTTTCTTACTTCCCCCATACCCTCATACCCTCTAAATATTTTTGCCATGAATGGAAGAAGAGAAAGAAAAGAAACAAATGCATTTAAAAATAGGATTGGAGAAGAGAAGGGAATATAAATCAGTTTTTAAAAAAAGAGCTTTGGAGAATGTTCTGGAATAGTTTTTTCATTTTCCTGCGGCTGAGGTCCTTGGCCTCCACTTATAAGCTTAATAATCTCACTATGATTAACCCTTGTGTGGCCTCGGAAAGGATGGACTGAAGAAGCTCCAGCCCAATGACCTGGGACTGAGCATCAAATCATCTAATGGTTGTTTGGTTTCACAGTCAGGTATCTTCACCCTGTTCCCAGGTCCAGTTTCCACCTTGATCACACTCATGATACTTGAATTCTGTATTTTAGAATCTCAGAAGCAAGGTACTGCCTCACTTTGCCTTCATCCCCACTTCCAGTTGACTACAGACTTCAGTTCCTCATCATTGTCTGCTCATGGATTCTCTAGCAATACATTGAATTCTGCTCTTAGGACCAGCCAATTCATTTTTCTCCTGCCAACATCCTCACCTAATCAACAGCCTTAACAAGCACAAGCTGTCAGTAGCTAGATTTTTCCAGAAAGGCTAGGATTCTCCTAATACCTCGTCCCTTTCCACACCTGCACCCCATTTCCTTAATTTCTGGTCTTATCCCATTTTAGACTGTCCATTCCATTGTTATTATGTCAGGCCATATCCTGAGATACAACATTTTCCTTAGCCAATGAGAAGCAATGGAATGAAAGGCAAAGCATCTTTTACTCAGAATATAAACTAGGAAAAGCTTTTCTTCTTCAGTCCATCAAACTTGAAATCCTGAGACAAATTTGTCTTAAAAAAAAATTGTACTGTTTTAAAAGAGAGACTTTGATTGATTGATT
Organism: Neophocaena asiaeorientalis asiaeorientalis; assembly: GCF_003031525.2. Classification (NCBI taxonomy): domain Eukaryota; kingdom Metazoa; phylum Chordata; class Mammalia; order Artiodactyla; family Phocoenidae; genus Neophocaena; species Neophocaena asiaeorientalis. The sequence continues at coordinate 3,295,494 of NW_020175320.1, read as the reverse complement.
CACCAGTCTCAAACTAATGTTGAGTTGTAAATAGCAATGACATTTCTTTTTTTTCCCCACTTGCATGAGCTGCTTGTATATATTGGAGATTAATCCTTTGTCAGTTGCTTCAGCAATGACATTTCTAAGGGCTGTACTGCATCTTCAAACACCAGGTGATGGATATCTGTGGAGTTTCATGAGAACAGGAGAGCTGTCACAGCACTGGCTCTGTTCTATATGCTCTGCTGGTTTGCTAGCTAACAGTTATGTAATATATATTTGCTCACTCTCCATGCAAACAGATCAAGATTGACACTTAATAGCTTAACATCAGTTGGGAAAGAAATCTTTAGGACTCAGAAAAATATAATTTAAAACAAACTTCTGTCTGAAAAATGATTGTTGCTCTCATCCTCTCTCAGTAGTAATACCCTCTTTCTTTACATGATTCTGTTTCAAAATCAGTAGCCCACTAACTCCTTGTGCTAAAAAAGGGTTACTGTAGTTCCTAAATGGAATGTATGTATGGGGGAGGGGGTAGCAGGTACAAGTAAGCATAAGGAATAGGGAAATTTAAGATGAATTTTAGAGGTAGAACTATCAGACTTTATGGTGAATAAGATAGGGATGGGTGAATGAGGGGAAGAAATCTAGGATGGCTCTTGTGTTTGGGGCTTGTGCAAGTTGAGCACATGATGGTACCATTTACATAGATGAGAAAGACTGGGGATACCACAGTTCTGACTGGTGATTTGGAGACCAAAATTTCCATCTTGGACTTATTAGGTTTGAAATAGCCTTGAGACATCTAGGTAGAGATGAATGAATCTGGAGCTTAGGGCCGAAGGTTAGGCAGGAGAGTCATTAACCTGTAGGTGGCTTTAAGCCAGTGGAACTGAATGATATCACCTATTTAGAGAAGTGTAAGAGAATGTGTAGGGACAAAAGGAGAGGAGAGGAGAGGAGAGGAGTGGAGGGGAGGGGAGGATCTGAGGCATTCAAAGATGTAAAGGTTAGTGGAAAAGAATAACAAAGAGGAGAGGACTGTGAATAAGTTTTTAAAAAAATATGCATGATGTCTAGATGGGCAAGAGAGGAGGGTGATTCAAAGTGGAGAAAGTAGGCAACTGTATTAAACGCTGCTAAAAGATGGGGTAAAATGAAAGCAAAGCAGTGGCTATTAGATTTGGTAACATGGAGATCTTTAAGAAAAAGAACCATTTCAATGGTGCAGTGGGGAAGAGACAGATTGAAAGTAGTTCAAAGAGTGAATGGTGTATACAGAATTGGAGTTGATGCAGATACATTAAAAAGTTTATTATATAGAGGAGAACCGGGGTTGTAGTTAAAGGAAAATCCAAGGGAAGGCTTTGGGCTATTTTCATTTTTAAGATGTGAGATTTTGAAGAATATTGGTATATTTATGGAAATGGTTCAATAGGAAGAGAAAGAACAGTGATGTAGCAAATATGCCACAATTGAAGGAGTAAAGTCTTCGTGAGGGACTAAAGGTGTGAAATTCAGAGCACAAGGGCAAGAAGCAGGGGAAGGAAAAGAGCCATTTTCATGGTCCACCCACTTCAATTCTGGAAGAAATCTCTGACCACACCCCAAGCCCTTCTCAAAGCTAAGGTTTGCATTAAAACCCACCCCTTTCCCCTGCCATCTTTCCTCCATGGACTTGTGGGTAGAAGGATCACCATGTCTTCAGTCTATATTTTAAGATATGACAGGAAAAGTTATAATAAGCTGTTTATCCCAGTGGAATCAGTATTTCTCTTCCAGCTTTTATTTCATTGGTCATGCATTCCGAGATGTTAGCCATCTAATTTATCATCAAAGGTACAAATATACTTTACTTTGTTGTTACATATTAAGGTTAAACATACATATTAGGAAACACTGAAAGGATCGAGAGAACTTGAAATAAATGCTAGGTTAGGTATTTCTTCAGAAGTCAGTCTAAGTTCATAAAAAATGGGTCTGATGGTTCTAATAATAGCAACTCTCACTATGGAATGTCTAGTGCCAAGGAAGTCAAACTTTTACACAAATATTTAGAAAAGAATTTGAAAGGTATTTTGATCACACATTCATCATTTCTAATCATATTCTGAAAAACTTCAAACTCTGTCTTCAGTGTAAGAGAACAGTGAACATGAAATCCCCTAAAAGAATGTAACTATCTTCTTTTTGTAGATGTCATACAATCACTTTTGTATATTTTCCATAATCTCCTTCTTTGATTTTTTTTGCACTGGTTTCAGAAAAAGATCCCATTTCTGCATATTTTAATAACTGTGTTATAACATGTGATGTGGCATCAGCCACTAGGAGTCAAAGATCCAGATTTAAGTCCTGGTTTTGCCATTAACTAATCACACAATTTTAGAAAATTATTTATCCTTTCCTGAACTCTATTTTACTCATCTATTCAATGAGATTCTAAGAATTTTCCTACCTAGTCTATTAAGATTATTGTGAGGCTTATGTAAGGGTTTGTAATATTATATGAGGCTCAAATGAGATGGGCAAGCAAGGGGGGAAAGGAGGTTGAACAGGAGATAGGGAGACAGTAATGAGAGAGGGTTTTTAAAACCACAGAATGCTACACAAATGTATGGAATGGTTGTATATAAATAAAGCTCATGCTGTCACCAATGAATTACACAAAGAAGTCTCCATTTCATTACAGCCCCTGGGCTAGAAATTTTATGTTTCTATTTTCTGGGAGTCCACAAATCAAGACATCTCAAGGCACGGAAAATTCAGATAAGGGAAAAAGCACTAGATTGGACATCCAGAGGCCTAAGGTTTAGTCTCAGTTCTGCCATTGCCAGTTATGTAACCTTGTGCATGTCACTACACCTCTCTGATCTATATTGATTTATGGTTTTGTACATATAAAAATATCAAAAGCAACATGTTAAAATTAATAAAATTATAAGACACATATTTATAATGGAAATAATTGCAGTTCCTTTACATCTTTTATTTAAAAGATGAGAACCCTTATTTAAGGAAAGGAGAAGAAAAGCTTTAAGTACAACGGCAACTAAAATGGCAACTCAAACAAGATGAAATTGCTTCCGAAGCACTGATGTTTTAATTAGAGAGACTGTCAAAACGCAATGTGTTCTCTTAGCTTCATTGCTTTGAATCTGTTTCTTGTTTCCCAATAAACTGAAGAAATAAACAGCGATTTTTAAAATAAATTAGGTAGCACAATTTTCCTCCAGGAAAACCAATATAGCTTAATTTTCATTAACTATATTGTAAAGTTCATTGCTCTTTTGGAAAACATTCAAGAGTCCTTTTATTTATAAACCAATAGATGAGAAGAATAATACATTTCGATTGTGTCTGGCTACTTCCAAAGGGGGCTTCTTATTTGAAAAAGACTAAGTAGAAATTCAACAATGGTATTGTTCCTTCTAAACTTTTAAAAATGAGAAACTACTCAATATATACTTGAAACCAGAAATAGTGGCATCCAGGGTTAAACTGCAGAATTCAGGATGCTAATTAGCTAACCATGACTGTATATATAATGAAGATATTAAGCTTTCTCTAAGAACATTGCAACTTGAAATTCAAATAAATAACGCTATGGGATAATTGGGAAATATGATTAACTGAGTTAGATACTACTGAAAATGCAGCACAATTCCCTTTCAAAAGGAAGAACAAACATATTCTATAGACAAATGCCAAAATCAGAATTAGCACATAGTCAAGAAAGGAGGTGACTAAGAGTACATGGGTAACCATTTTGAAAAAAATTGCTTTAAAGGGAGTCACAGTGTGAATGAGGATAATTAAATGGCTCTCAACTCTGCTCATGTTTTTTTTTTTTTCTCTTTCAATTGCAAATCCTCTCAACTGTCATGTTTAGTTGTCTCTCTGAGATGTTACTGTACATGGTAACAGATGAGACGGCTTTTCTGTGAGTTTTATAAATGATCTTAGCTCACACAGCAAAGGCATTAAGCTTAGGTGAGGAAAGGCTTGACCCTTGGGTGCTTGCATGCAGTTTTCTATTGCAGAAAATCTTCACAAAGCTCTACAGGAAAATTTGAAAAGACATCAGGAAATAATTTGAAATTCAGGAGTAACCAGGATGTCCTGTACCTTTTCATGGCTTGCACTGACTGTGTGATTATATAGAAGGGTAACTAAATAAATTAACAAGTGATTCCAAGGAGAGGTGCATTTTAAAAGGAATGGCTAATTTGAGCCCTCTGGATTCTTTTAGAATATTCCAAATAATTACGTATAACCACCCTAACAATCAGGATATCAAGAACAAAAATAATTTAATGAAATCAGTGTAAAGATGGATTAATGTGCGAACTTTCTAGAGGAGATGGCCAAGAGAATATTGCAGGCAAAAATATTTCAAAATAGAAAAGAGATTGAACAGAACTATAAACAAGCACCATGGAGAAATAAAAATCATAATCAATCTGCAGGAATTTATACTTGTAACCTTAAGATAGCTACAGTGACTTGTATTTACCTTACTGGCTTACTAATTAGTGTGATGATAAATGTTAAGGAAAGCAAGACTTCTGGGATAAGATTAGAGAATTAAGTTTACTCCATCCAAGAAAACAATGGAGAGAAAAATAGGGGAAACCTAATATATTACAATTTAATTAAAGGTTGATCATTTCAGTACTGAATGAAAACCTCCAACTATTCTGCTGTAAGACTACATACTTAGTTCTTCCGATTTGACATAGGTATGCCTAAAGGATCATAGTCAATCCATTCTAAATCCAAGCGGGCCCTTTGGCAGAGGAAGACAGAAAAAGTTGGCAAGATCCTTGCAATAGGGATGTTGTCTTACTCCTCCTTATATTCTTTGCATGTAAACTGTTGAAAAAGCAATAGGTGTTTGATACATGTATACATTTTAAAATTTTATGTTTAAGTGGCACCATCTACCACTGTATGTTTGCAGAGTATGTTTGCAGAATAAATTATAACAGAAAGGAAAAAAAGTTATTTAACATTACCTAAATCAGTTCCAGATAAAATACATACAAATAAAACAAAAATATTAAATTAGGTACTAACTTTATTCATGACTTACTAGTTGCTCTCACGTTCTCAAGACAATCTGAGAGGCAAGTTATATGTGCTAATTTTTAGAAACAAGGAATCTGGATTCCACAGATCATTAACAATTTGAGCAGAGTATTATAAACGAAGGAATTTGAAAAGAACTCATGACTGATGGTTACCAGAAACCATATTCTCTCTACTTTATCACTCTAAATTATCAAGATTATCCATAACTCCGATTTTTTGTGTTTTTTTACGCTGTTCTTTCTTCTGTCTTCTTTTATGAGTATTTATTCTATTTTACCAGTTTCCTTCCCTTCCCTCTTCCTCTCAAGTATGGATAAATATTATACAATGTCTAACTTAAGTCAAGCTTCTTTCTTCATAGACTAGATATTTTGAAAGTCATCAAAAGACAGAAGAAAAAACATGGAAACATATAAAACAAGGAAAACTTAATATAAACAAAGAATTTTTGTAACCAGAAAATTAAAAAAAAAAATATATAAAACATTTAAATCTAGGGTCCTATTTATACAGTAACTGAAAAACTAGTTATTTTTGTCTCCATATTTTTTTGGATTCATATTTTAATGAAGACATTCATAATTATTTTCCTGATATTTATCACTTTGATTCCAATTTAGATTTTTATGGAGATCTTTTTAAAGCACAATAATCTCAACAAAGAAAGGAAGGACATAGGATTCAGCAGTTTCTGGTTTTCATATATGATTGAAGTCAATTAACTGTGGCATCAAATAAAAAAGGCTGTTTCCCTTGAAGCAGGTCTTTGCAAATACTGTACTTTATGTATATACATATGGTAGATTTTTCACTTGCATTAAGATTAGAAAAATGATCAGGACTTTGCTAAATATTGAAAAATGAAGAAATTCACAATAAATTTGGAAGCAGTCCATGGAGCGGCCACATTTCGGTATAATTGTGCCATCTGTGAGAGCTGAAGAGGGAAAAGTGAAAGATAAAAATAAGTGAGGATGACCTGTTTAGAAGTATGTATGGTAGTGCACTATCAGAAGCAGATTCAGCCTCAATTCCATCTTTCACTTCTTTGGGACTTAGAAGGGTCTAGAAATAAATATGATCTTTGCAGAGTGACCAATGGCTACTCTGAGTCTTAAAAGCCTTAAAGCTCTGTTTCAAATCTCACACTTTATTGTGTGAGACAAGAGGCATGAATTGTAGCCTTTACTTGTCACCAACCAGCTACCTTTTGTAAGACTTCGTCTGTCAAGCGTTGGGTATCAACAGACCTTTAGCCATATCCTTAAAGAATATTCACATTTTTTTTGTGAGGTAGATCAAAATGTATTGTCACTAAAATCAAATAAGATTTGTTAATTAAGTTGGGAAAAGTAATTTCTAGAAATTTCTTAATATAAGATGTTCTTTCATATATTTTCTTCAACTGTGTTACCTCCTTTGGCTTCTTTCTTTTTTCTATATTCCAAGAAACGGAGGCGGTATAATACAGTCATTAATACCATTGACCCTGGAGTCAGACTGCCTGGTGTGAACACTGCCCTGCCCATTCACTACTTATAAACCTTGGTAAAGTCACTTAATCTCTTCGTGCTTCAGTTTCCTCACTTATAAAGTGGGGATAGCACAAGTACTTCCTTATAATGAAGTCATGAGGGTTAATGGAGGCATTACATATAAAGCCCTAGGACAGTGTCTGCCTAAACACAGTCATAAACAGTAACACTCAGTAGGAACAGGTTTAGCACAAGATCAGGTACATATTTTTAAATTTAAATGTAAATACTGCACGTTGCTCCACAAAGAGTGCCATGACTTTCAGGTGCTTTACCACTGAATATATCCCGCCTTCAACTTCTAGATGACCATGACTATAGTAATATAAGTAAAGGGCTTATGAAATAACACAAGTCATATTTTTGTTTCTTTGAAATTTCTATACTTAGATCATATAACAAGTTTGGGAGGCGGGGAGTGGCCAGATGGTAGGTACTTGGGTTGGTTGGTTAGCTGGTTGGTTAGTTGACTGGTTGGTTGACTTTAAATAATGATATTTTATTAAGGTTTTGTTCTCCTCATACTAATTTTACAGCACATCCAATAGGTTATGTTCGGATATTTAAGGACAAGTTTGACAGTAACATGAACCATAAATCATTTCTTAAATAATGTTGGTAAACAACCAAATGAAGGGTGGTCTTTCTAAAATAAAACTCCTGCTTCAACAGTTCCATTTTAAAGCCCTATTCTTTTTAGGTTACTGAGAATCTTCAAGGCCACATCCAGACTCCAAGCCTCAGAGTACAAGAACTCCACTGCTTAGGACCGCCTCCCCATCTGATTCTCTAGCCTCATCTCTCTAGGGTCCGTGTTCTCATTTCCTGGTCCATGGGAATTCATGTCTGCTTCCCCCGCTACCTGAACCCTCCGGTCTCCACCTTTAAGCTGGCCAACTCCTACCCATTCTTTGGGACTCAGTTTAAGGCCTCCCCATTGCTGATGTCCCTCCTGTGGGCTCCTCTGGCAGCACTCTGTGCTCACTTCCATCAGCACTTACCACTGTGGAGTAATTGTTGGTTTAAGTGTCTCTCTCTGTTATTAGATCTTAAGCTACATCATAACAGAAGCTGTGGTTTACTAATCTTATCACAAGAACATTACATCTACTTTTGTTGATCTCTCAGTAAAAGTTTGTTGAATGAATGAATAAATGAGATTACCTACCCTGGTTCCTGGATAGGTCCCATGTTTAAAATGTCTGCTTTTTGTAAAAAGAATGAGGAATGCTACTGAGTACTCTTAGCATATATTTTCAGTGAAAAGGAGCAAGATGTTTAAGCATATACAGTATGCTAACTTTTATCAAAGAAAAGAGGGATAGGAATACATATATAGATATATCTGTAATTTTTTTCAGCAAGGAAAGACAGACCAAAAACTAATAAAAATAGCGACATCCAGGAAAAAGGGACAAGGTAGAGATGCTAGAGTCCTCTGAATTTACTTTACTTTGAAATTTTAACTTTGGGAATGTAATAATTTTTTAAATAATCTTTAGACAAAATTAATTCAAACTAAAAAAGTAATCCATAGAAACCAAAAGCAAAATGAAACAAGGGAATATAAGTTTATGAATTGGTAGCTTAACCACATGCAAATTATTTTAAATGGCATAATCCAATAACTTGATTATATACTCCTAGTGGATATATCCTAAGGACAATAACAACTGCAAAGAAATTTTAAATTGTTTTTACTAATCTCATTGTTAATATCACTGCTGTTATTCTAAAATTATTATTCAATTATTATATATATACAACCATGTGGAACTAAGTTTCTCAGTTTAAGAAAAAAAGAGATAAACATATGAAATCAAAGACTTACAAACAAAAACCTATAAACCAAAAGTTGAATTGGAAACTATGGAGGTATCAATATAAACATACAAAGTATTTCTCTTAAAATCTTTCTTCAGAAAAGGCCTAGAATCAGTGACCAGTTGATTAGTCATGATTAGTATCCAGATTGTGGCCTATGAACATCATTTCCCACAAAAGGAAACAAGATGCCTTAGAGATACGGCTGTTTCCTGGCCTTGCTGAATATATAAGAGAAGAACCTGGGACTGCCTGTCCTACCAGAAAGTGAGAATGTATCAGTGGCTACTGGGATCATTTCAAAAGGACTCAGGAGCAAAACTGAAGAGATTCCTACTGGTAAAAAACAAGTTAAACAACATAAAGAACAATAACACCATTGTAAAGCAATTATACCCCAATAAAGATGTTTAAAAAAAAAAAAAAAGAACAATAACAGCAATGAATTGAAAAATGTCAAATATGATAAGTTCCATGAGGTCATAATGCCATATAAAAACCACTCAATAGTCGTCTCTAGAGAATTTTAGAGAACCAAACTATTATTCTGAAAACTTATAATTAAAGAGAGAGAATCAAGTATTTTTTTTCTGCTTTCCTATACAAAATGTGCCTCAACATAAACACTAGACGCAGTAAGGTTATTTTCTAGAGAAGAATTCCAGCTATTAAATGAACAAGAAATGATAGAATTAGAATCTTACTATTTTGCAATACCTGTTGAACAAATAGATCAGTGTAATCATTATCAGTGACACTAAACCATCAGGTGAAAAACTGACAGGGAACTTTTTAATGGATGAGTCAAGTCAATCTTAACACCATAATAAAGAGATACTAGACATTATGAGTTTCCTAATGTGGTGCAGTGGGAGGAACCCAACATTCTGAATGAAGTATTAATGCCAAAATATCAAATCTGGATCCAATCAAACATCTATGTCTAGATACAGCTTATATGAAACAGGGGTCAGAGGAAAGTTTTAAGCAATATCATGGAGGAGCGTTCAGCGAAATACAGAATGTGGGAAATACTACAGGAAAGTAAACTAATTTCTTTAACAAATAAAGTGCAAGGTAAAATGGAGGGGAAAGTATATAGTTTAAAGGAATTTTAGATTTATATTAATAAACTGCAAAGTGAGGGTCTAGTTTGGATCCTGATTCTAAAAATCCAACCGTATATGTATGTATGTATGGGTATGTGTGTGTGCATGCATATCGAATTTAATGCTGACTGGAATTTGATTGGAATTCATCAAATTTTTGCTAACTTTTAAAAATGAGATAATAGCATCCTAGCAATACTCTTTGTTTTTTTTTTTTTTAAAGAGTCCTTATCTTTTAGAGTTACATACAGGTGAATTACGTGATTTCTGGGATTTGCTTCAAAAACAATTCATTAGGGTGGAGTGATTAGTGGGGGTATATATAAATGAAGCTTGGCTGTGTGCTAATAATAACTGTTGACACTGAATGTGGGTTGATGGGTAAAGTTCATTAATTGTTCTCTCTACTTTTGTCTATGCTTGGAAATATACATAATGGAATGCTTAAAAAAATTATGATGGCACAGAATTGAACACAAAAATTCCTGTTGAAGTTTTGATCATGTAGCATTGAATTTATACATGGATTAAAGGCTGTTGAGCCTTCCAATCAAGAAACCTATTCTCTCTCTCCCTTCTTTCCTCAGTAGCATTTCTGTTGTTATCATTCCACTTTGGTTTCTATTCCCTTGGTAGATTGTGCACATTGATTCATAATTTGCAAGATTTTTTGTTTTACTAATTTTTTTTTTTTTTTTTTGCGGTACACGGGCCTCTCACTGTTGTGGCCTCTCCCATTGTGGAGCGCAGGCTCAGCGGCCATGGCTCACGGGCCCAGCCACTCCGCGGCACGTGGGATCTTCCCGGACCGGGGCACGAACCCGTGTCCCCTGCATCGGCAGGCAGACTCAACCACTGCACCACCAGGGAAGCCCTGTTTTACTAATTTTTAAGTCTTTTTCTGTTTTACTAACAATAAGCTGTTTGAAAACAAAAAGGAAACAATTGTTTTTGTATATTTACTTTTTAATTTTTCTGGTTACTATGCGGTCTTTCTGGTCCTAATAAATTTTCAATCTAATATCCAATTTCCAATCTAATCTAATCTAATTTCTTAGATATTCAGGTGGACAATCCATAATGTACAAATAAAGAATAATGTCCACAGACTGTACTGAAAGTTGCAGTTGTTTCCTGAGATCCATATTTTGAGAGGTTTTCTATCATAAAGCAAACAGAAACTTGTATCATGTTCCTGCCAAACTTGGAGCTCTCATATATAACTCATATAGGGAACTCTGAGATTAATATAGCTGATGAATTTGCACAGTGATTGAAGTTCTCAACTCATCCTACCATCAAATGTAGTTCAAAGAACACCATCAATATCTAATAGTTGAGAATATCTATCCCTAACACATGTCAACATATGGGTGCCACTACCACAAGAAGATTAGTTAAGAGAAGGCTTCCTTGATTCTTATTTGCAGGCTTATGAAATAAGATGATTAAATTAATATGAACCCAGATTGCCTTTTGTTACAAAGTGGATGTGTAGAAGACTCAGAAATTGACTAACAATTTTGAAGCCAATCTTAAAACATAAACATGAGGGGGTGTGTGTGTGTGTGTGTGTGTGTGTGTGTGTTTTACCATAAGGGATATATTTTGTAGAAAAGTTACATTTTTATTCCAGAAGGCATTATCTTGGCTTCACTACACATAGCACATGTGGGAATTATCTACTTGAAAGCCTTGGCTAGAAGCTCTATCTGATGGCCTCAAATTGATTCTGATACTGAAAAGTCTAAAGGAAGTTAGTGCATACCACAAGGGAGGCTGCTTGGCATAAACTGCCTAAGACACCTAATTTTCCCATGGGAAGAGACTAAAAAAAATTGAATCAGAATTCCACATTGGTTTTGCATTATGAGATAAAATCTTTTCCCTTCAGTATACTGCTTCTCACAATGACTTTGATTTTGCTTCGACCTCAAGCCTCTGCGGTGACAATGCGACTCCATGCCAGTTTCTGGCAGCATACAAGCTGCCAGGCACAATTATTCCTGACAACGGGTCCACATTTGTCTCAGTCGAGTTATAGTATTTGTGGACAAGGATATTATCTAAGCAGTCGGCACGGCACCTCATCTGTTTTAAAGGATGTTTAGGATGAAAGGGTGGTGCAGACTAACAAAGACGCCTTGAAGTGGACTTTTAAAGATACTGACCAATAATTCTTGCCTGGTTTTTCATGACTGATATCTTACAGGTGTTCATGAAGAGGTGCTGGTTATGCTGAATACTAACTAGTCAGGTTAAATTTCATAACTTGTCCAAACCATCTCTACTGAGTATAACTGAGAACTTATAAAACAAAAGAATTGTTCTTGATATTGCTCTGGCTAGATGTATTAATCATTCATTATTTTAAAATCATGCACTTTTATCACTGTAGTTTTTCTTTGCTGGGACTTAATTCAGTTCTTGCCTCTGCAATTTGGGTCTACATAGCTGCCGTTCCTATGAAGTCACATGGCATCCTGTGCTTTCTTCGTGATAGCACTAACTACCCACATTGTAACAAGTGTTTCATCTGTATGCCATTCTGGATTGTCAACACTATGAGTACAGAAATGTGTCTTTTCTCTTCTCTTAATTCTACCTCCAACACCTAGAATGGGAACTGGCACAAAACAGACATACAAGGGCCAGATTACAACAAGTCCTTTAGGTCAGGCTTCTTCAAGCTGACTTCTAAAGTCAACCTTATTGAAACTGTGGACAAGCTTTTATTTGAAGTTACAGATATTCCAGTAAGCTCCTTAATGAAAGCCCACTTAAGGCAAAAAGCCCCGAGATAACACCATGGGTAAGGAACAGAGGAGTAAACAGACCCAAATAAGGAGTTGTTTTTCTGTGAATACAAGGTCACTGCCTTTAGACACAAATGAAAGTGCCCTCAGAGTAAAATTTCTCAGGTTGGAAGAGAATGCGGGAGCAATAAAAATCCATCTGCAACACTTTTTAGTTGAATAGAGACTGCAAATGGGAAAAAATAAACCAGTATTCTGGCTCATTGACCCAAATTTTGAGTGTCTGTCATACTTGGTACACACATTTCCCTTATATTTGAGCATGTCTTGGGTAACATAGACTTGCGAGTCAGCTACAGCACTCCTTCCAGGGACTCTTCACTATGATAGGAGTATCTCCCCTTGAATCATCTTGATTTTTTCCTTTCGACAAACACATATGGAATATGTATTATGTGTTACCAGTAGATATTTGAAGATGAATTATATTCCACCATCCTTGAATTTAAAGGATATTCTGTTGGAAAAATTTACATATAAATGATTATAATACAATGCATTTATATGTCATATGTATACGGTATATAACCCAAAAGTGCTTATGAGGAAGTCACCAAAATCCCTAGAGAAGGTTTTACAGAGAATATAACATTTGATCTCATAGACAATTGCACCTGATAGATAATGGGGGGTGGGGAGCTATTCCTATACGGGAGAACAGTGTAAACAGTGACGTAAGGCATGCTAGAACATGGTTTGTTCAGAGAATTGTAAATATTTTGATGTGTCTGGATTGTAGGTGGCATAGCATATTGTACATTGAATGGAAATGAAGACAAAAGGATAGCTTTGGACAAGATGGTAAAGGATCTTTGAATCAGGTTTTATCCACTGTCCTTCATAACTGCAATTGGCTCCCTCTGAAGCACCTGCCAGGTTTTATACAACATGACTCTGCCAACCTCACCATGACCCTCAACCCTCCAACACATCTGATTAGACTCAGGGTGGTCACTGTATTCAAGGAAAACCAACTCATAAGCCAGATAGCAACCCATGAGGCAGCATTTCAGACTTGCCTTCTCTAGAATTTTAAACTGAAAAGTATTGAAAGAATGAGCTGATTTGAAATAAAGCTGAGTCATGAGGTAGCATGTAGGCAATGAAGATCTTGTGGCAAGCCAACCCCATAAGAAGCAAAAACCATGAATAAGCTGGAGCTTTGAGGTGAACAGAGGTGAACACAGGACAGGTAAGACAAATGGAGAACAGCAAAGTACAGGACACTAAAACGAAGCTACAATTCCTTCCCCAGTAAGGTTCCTGCTTTTCTTCACAGCTGATTGTTTGGCTTTATCTAACAACAAAAATGAATCAAATCAGAAGAACCTTGTGTGTCATGAGGATGAGTCTGCTATTTAACCAGAGGCGACAGGGAGCTATTCAAGGGATTTAAGCAAGACAATAACGTAACCAAATTGGTGGCAGTGTTTTAGGGAAGTAGTAAGACCATTCTGGAGTTGACCTTTGGGTTGTTCCACTGAAAACTCACCAAATTCTTCTCTGTGTACCTTGTCCTTTGGCATGGGATAACTTGCTATTTAAGAGATTATGTGAGCCATATGGGAGAGAGACTGTATATTAGAATATAAGTGATTTCTTTCCTTTTCAGAGCCAATAATTTACATGTTTCAGTCACTTAAGGGAAGGTAAGCCTGAATAATTCAACATCAATAAAGGTTGTTCTATAAACTAAATTTCCAACAGTAGAAGAAATTTAAAATAATTGTTCCATCCATTTCAAGGAATGTGATGCATTAAATTCAAGTTAGTGAAAAATTTGTATAACTGCCAAAATTTGTATAATTTGTATAACTGCTAAACTTTGGATTGTGAAACCATGGTCCCTATGTTTTATAATGAATATTTATTGCTTTTATAATAGAAAGGAATCAAAGAATAGTTTAAGACATATGTTTTACTTCTAACAAAACAGATTTTAAGTCTTAGTTGTATAGATAAAGCTATATGAGGATAGGTAAAAAGTTATCTATTAATGCCTGCTGTTGTTTTTCACATAGTACAAAAACTTTGGTTTGGATTCAAAGAAGACACAATGGTCATAAAAAATACACTAAGAGTCAGAGGATCTAAGTTCCACACAAAGTTCCTGTACCCATATCATATGTCAATTGAGCCAGTTACTTTATCTCTCTGGGTTTCAGTTTTCTGATATGTAAAATGTGGACTGGATAAAATAACCTCAAAATCCTTTCCAATTCTATGATTCTCTAAGCCTTTATATCATTATTACTTGGTATTACTACAATACTCTCCAAATTAAATGTACAAAGCTTATAAGCCACTTAAAATTATGTAAAACTTCTCAAGCCTTTTAGAAGTACCCACAGGAAACCTTCAAAGCTTAACAATTAGGATTAATAGCCTAAACATAGGATGACATGTTTAATTGCTTTGGTTTCTTTAGGCAGAAACAGAGTACCTCAGCAGGAAAACACCAAGACTGAAAGTAATGTATACCAAGTCAAAAATATTTTCATGATTTTTAAGTAAATACTATAGAGAGAAAAAATACAGAATTAATGCAGACTGTTGCCTTTAAGAGAAAGTCTGGTCTCAAACTGAGCCAATGAATTAAGGAGAACATTTAAATGACTATGTGATACCTATTACTAGTTTTTGAACAGAGGCCCACATTGTGTTATTCACTTGGATACTTGGATCATAAATAAAAGTTTGCCTAGTTGAAATATCATATTTACTTGTAAAGCTCTACTTCTTAGCGATGTAAAAACACACATACATACACACACACACACACACACACACACACACACCACAGACCATATTAAGTTCAAGTTTGTCTAATTTTTACTACTAAGTCACAAAAATAAATCTGAGAAGGAAAAGTCGTTCTAAAGTATAAGTGATAATAATAACTGAAACCAAAATTTTGATGCAAAAAGCGAGAAAACAAATCCATATTTCAGTTCAGAGTATAGTTGGTTTCTTGAGAAAACATACATAAAATTCTATTATCTATATTTCATTATAAAATTATAAACTCATTCTTTTGAGAAAATACTGGGCTCAGGCTTACAAACACTGAAAATGTGTAAACTTGCAAGTAGTTGTAATAAATACAAAATATAAAATGCTAGAGAAAATTCAGCCTAAATGAACATGATGGCCTGAAAAGTCATTCTATTTCCACCCAATATATTCACTCAGCCACAGCAAACTATAAACACAAAAATGGTATTTCAAAATATATATTTTCCTAGCACTTTTGAAGGCTGCTGGCTTGCAAAAAAGAATAGGTTGCTCTGGGCTGAAAGGGATGTGGGAGAAACCTCACGAAAGTGATGATTCAGAAATAAATGAACAAATGGGGGTAACCTAACTGCGACCCACAGAAGAATGAATGAAATGATAGTAGGCACACACTGAATTATACAGCCAACAAAGCCACAGGTAAGTACAATATAGCCAAGTTTCTTCTGATTTAAAACACTGTATAGAGAAATATGTACATAGTAAGAGACCTTACAATGATTCCGGTAAAGATGGCCTGGAAGATATGAATTTCAAAGAGGAGAGCAGCTCACTTTTATGATTGAAGACTTTTACCTCCATGTCTATCCTTGGGCTACAGTCCTGGCTTATACGGCAGCTTTGCTAGTCTCTTTCCCAGCCCCTGTGATCACCTGCCATGCCTGAAATCTGTCATGAGAAACTGATATCTTAAATATGACTGGTTTATTGCACATTTTTATTACCTCTCCTTCCTCAAAACTCATGTAATGACAAACGAATACAATCGAGGATAAAGAGGAGGTAAGAATGGATGAACAATTTCTACAAATTTCTGGAAAACAAAGAATATGTAATAAATGAGTAGAGTCAAGAAAGCTACAATCTAAATGCTTACTGAAGGGGGACCCTACACTGTGTAGCAAAATCTTTAAAGCCTCCAGAAGAGGGGGCTCACTTAAAATACAAGGACTGGTTTAAAGTCTTCATGGTGAGTGACTGACTGCCAGATCCCCACCTTCACCCCAAGAAATCTAGAGACTATCCAGTATGGACTGAATGTCTGTGTCCCCCCAGCAAATTCTACGTTGAAGCCCTAATCCCCAAAGTGATGATATCTGGAGGTAGAGCCTTTGGGAGATAATTCAGTCATGAAGGTGGAGGCTTCATGAATAGGTTTGTACTGTTATCAAAAGAGAGATGATCTCTCTCTCTGCCATGTAAGGATACAGCAAGAATGCATCCATCTGCAAACCAGGAAGAGGGACCTCACCAAACACTCAAACATGCCGATCTCAGACTTTCTGCCTCAAAAACTGGGAGAAGTAAATTTCTGTTGTGAGTCACCCACTCTGTGGTATTTATTATATAGTCAGCCTGAGATAAGATACTACTCCTTTCTTCAAGCAGAGAAGAGAAAATGCTTATTTTCTGTCAAATTCAAACACAAGAAGCTAAACCCAAGTACATGAGGCAAAGCAGTAAGGCTTGGACCTGAAAACAGAAGAATTAAATGAGAATGTACATAATGAGTTGGGGACCTTGTCACCCTTCCCCTGCTTTGTCCCAGGACACTGGTAGCCAGCAGTCCTGGTGCAGGGGGCTTGGGGTCTTCTCTGAAGGAAAAAAATCTATATTCATGCATCTGGACATTCCTCAGTAAAAAGGCAAGCTCACTGTTTAATCCTGCTACCACAAAATCCACAGCCAAAAGCTTGCCTACACACAGGGGACCTTCTCTCAGTTTTTAGTGCCTCACTCGTTAACCTGAATGAACACACAAGAAACTTAACATTTGAGTAAAGCTTCCAACATGAAATAAGCCAAAATGAACTAATTACCTCAGTGGAAACAGTGGCATTGCAGCAAGCAGTATACTACAAAAACACTCCATGCAATGTCCTCAGAGTAAGAAGAGGTCACATCGATAGAAATAGAGCATGATGATATTAAGAAGAAAATAAGAGAACCAGAAAAGAGCTCCTGGAGATAACAAATATGGTCACCTAAACCGGGAGAAGAGGGAGGATCCGCAAACTTTTTCTATAAAGGTCTGTGAATTATACAGCCAATCTTTTAATCAGTAAAGATAAATTTTTAAAATTCAGACATGAAACTTTTATTTCACATGCACCCTCTCAGGAATCTGTTAGTGAATATGCTTCAACAAAACAAGTGGTAAACTAAAAAAATGAATATATGGGATCCAGGAAACGGGATATCACCATTGGAGAATGGTGAAGGGGGTACTAGGTTAACAGCTGTGATTAGATATTGGGGCAGAGAAATGGAGTGCTGCAGAAGAAAGGGATTATCTGAATTGACTGAGTATTTGGAACAAATCTTTTCAAATATTGGGAAAAACAACTAACCCTAGGTACAGACAAAACTAAGCAAATTTGTGGGAGGGGAAAGAGAGAGAATAGGGACAATTCTTAACTGCAAGAAAAACAAAAAGTTGAATGGGAATGGAAGCACAATCTAGTATACCACTTAATCCAGCAGCATCATTGCTTACATAGTCATCCTAAGTTAAATACTGTTTATTTATTTAATACTATATTAACATGAAAAGTGGGACAGTGAGAGAAAGGATGATACTAAATCTTCAGTTACAATAGCAAGAAATGAAAATCTCAACAAAATTCAGAAATATTATGAGAAGGAAATGATAGTTAAAATAAAGTGACTAAAAAAAAATAAAATAAAGTGACTGAATCTAAAAGAGTAATTGGTGAAGAAGCTGAGAAGGAAAAGCAAGTATGGGTATTTTTATTTTTTTAATTTTTATTTTTTTAACATCTTTATTGGAGTATAATTGCTTTACAATGGTGGGTTAGTTTCTGCTTTATAACAAAGCGAATCAGCTACACATATACATGTATCCCTCTTGTGTCTCCCTCCCACCCTCCCTATCCCACCCCTCTAGGTGGTCATAAAGCACCGAGCTGATCTCCCTGCGCCAGGCGGCTGCTTCCCACTAGCTACCTATTTTGCATTTGGTAGTATATATAAGTCCGTGCCACTCTCTCACTTCATCCCAGCTTACCCATGTAAATTGATACAGCCACTATGGAGAACAGTATGGAGGTTCCTTAAAAAGCTAAAAATAGAACTACCATACGACCCAGGAATCCCACTACTGGGCATATACCCTGAGAAAACCATCATTCAAAAAGAGTCATGTACCACAATGTTCATTGCAGCTCTATTTACA
Source organism: Neophocaena asiaeorientalis asiaeorientalis (assembly GCF_003031525.2). NCBI lineage: Eukaryota > Metazoa > Chordata > Mammalia > Artiodactyla > Phocoenidae > Neophocaena > Neophocaena asiaeorientalis. The sequence goes on along the minus strand of NW_020175320.1, from coordinate 3,276,920 downwards.
ACAGCCAGGACATGGAAGCAACCTAAGTGTCCATTGACAGATGAATTGATAAGAAGATGTGGCACATATATACAATGGAATATTACTCAGCCATAAAAAGAAATGAAATTGAGTTATTTGTAGTGAGGTGGATGGACCTAGAGGCTGTCATACAGAGTGAAATAAGTCAGAAAGAGAAAAACAAATACTGTATGCTAACACATATATAGGGAAGAAAAAAATATGGTTCTGAAGTATGGGTATTTTTAATACAAATCTTTTCTCATATTTGCTTTTCAAACTATGTACAAAAAATTCGGTTCTCCGATACCTTAATATTTCCCATTTCTCAGAGTTACCTACTAAATTTCAAGTACACTGAGAAGGGTAACACTATAAGCCATTATCAGCTAATACCATATAATTCATTTGTTGATAAATGGGAAAAAAAAATATCCAGAAGAACTGGGTCACCATAGGTACCTGAAGACCAAGATTTGGAGATGAAAGAAAATCACTGAGGAAGAGGCAAGGAGATTCCTGGGGGAAAGCCTTCTCTTTTTCTTGCATGTGTGAAACTCTTGTTTAAACAGTGGGCTTATTGTGCGAGGATGAGATATGACTGATGAGGCCTGCAACAGTCTTTGAGTGGGTGGGGTCACATCTGTTGGAGCAAATATTCCTGATGACAACCCCCAATCAGAAAACTGGATCTCAGAAAGCTAACTCTGTATAAGAATCATTGTATGAGTCATATTGCTTTGTTTTTTCTCATTGTGTTATCTCCTAAATTTTTTAGTTTTTATAAAAATTTCTTAAAATGTTATCTAAACTTTCAGCTGTGCCACTTGTCCCAAAAGGAAATTATGTCTACTCTTGGGCTGAAGTGTCAAAGGAGGAGCAGCAACACTGTAAAGGTGTTGGTGGTGATTAATGAAAATCCCAAAGGGGGATTACATCTGAGAGAACACAGAGTCACATGAGTTGTCTTCTACTTGCTCTCAAACGTGAAGTCCTCAGAAAGGGATTTTCTGACCACTCCATCAAACTGTCGCTAGCCCGTAAACTCTGTTATTTTTCTTCATAGCATTTATATCTCTAGTTGACATTGTAATGTGTGCCTATAATGTTTATTTTTTACTATCTCATCTAGTGATGCATGCAACTAGAATGCAAGTCCTCTGATGGTAAGTGCTTGGTCTTACTCACTGTTGCATCCCCAGCACCAAGAATGGTATAAGAGCTTGATAAATATTCACTGAATAAATAAATTCCCAACCCAGTACCAGATAAAGAAATTTTATTTTTATAAGAGATGCATGGCATTTACTTCCAAGGACTCGGTCAGTTTCTGCCTGAATCACAATTTTGCCACATGGGGGCTCTGCTGTGAGCCACAGGAGATTCCTAAGCATTCCCCACACTCTTAAAGGAAGTAATTTTCAATCAGGATTAAAAGTATTTATGTTACAGACAAGGGTTCTCCAGCCCAGTTTAAGAAAGTCCCCAAATAGACTGAAATATTTTCATGTAACATAAGGACCCACAGCTCCTATTCGTTGCTACTACACCAACAACCTACATAAAATTTCTTTTCTTTTCTTTTTTTTTTTTTTTCAGAATTTCTTTTCTATCAGAGGTTTAAAAACTCTTAGGTCTCCAGCATAAAACCAAAAACCAACAAACATTGTTTCAGAAACAAAAATAGAACTAACCAATGGAATATTAACTTTTTTCTCCAAATCAAGATTTCTATCATCTTTCCTCACCTGGGGGTTAGGAAATTTAATTCTTTTTTTTTTTTGAATTTTATTTTTTTTATACAGCAGGTTCTTATTAGTAATCAATTTTATACACATCAGTGTATACATGTCAATCCCAATGGCCCAGTTCATCACACCACCACCCACACCCACCTGCCACTTTCTCCTCTTGGTGCCCATACGTTTGCTATCTACATCTGTATCTCAGTTTCTGCCCTGCAAACTGGTTCACCTGTAACATTTTTATAGGTTCCACATATATGCATTAATATATGATATTTGTTTTTCTCTTTCTGACTTACTTCACTCTGTATGACAGTCTCCAGATCCATCCAAGTCTCTACAAATGACCCAATTTCGTTCCTTTTTATGGCTGAGTAATATTCCATTGTATATATGTGTGACATCATCTTTATCCATTCGTCTGTTGATGGGCATTAGGTTGCTTCCATGTCCTGGTTATTGTAAATAGTGCTGCAATGAACATTGGGGTGCATGTGTCTTTTTGAATTATGGTTTTCTCTGGATATATACCCAGTAGTGGGATTGCTGGATCATATGGTAATTCTATTCTTAGTTTTTTAAGGAACCTCCATACTGTTCTCCAGAGTGGCTGTATCAATTCACATTCCCACCAACAGTGCAAGAGGGTTCCCTTTTCTCCACACCCTCTCCAGCATTTGCTGTTTGTAGATCTTCTTATGATGCCCATTCTAACTGGAGTGAGGTGATACCTCATTGTAGTTTTGATTTGCATTTCTCTAATGATTAGTGATATTGAGCAGCTTTTCATGTGCTTCTGGGCCATCTGTATGTGTTCTTGGGAGAAATGTCTATTTAGGTGTTCTGCCCATTTTTGTATTGGGTTGTTTGTTTTTTTAATATTGAGCTGCATGAGCTGTTTATATATTTTGGAGATTAATCCTTTGCCCGTTGATTCATTTGCAAATATTTTCTCCCATTCTGAGGGTTGTCTTTTCATCTTATGGTTTCCATTGTGGTGCAAAAGCTCTGAAGTTTCATTAGGTCCCATTTGTTTATTTTTGTTTTGATTTCCATTACTCTAGGAGGTGGATCAAAAAAGATCTTGCTGCGATTTATGTCAAAGAGTGTTCTTCCTATGTTTTCCTCTAAGAGTTTTAAAGTGTCTGGTGTTACATTTAGGTCTTGAATCCATTTTGAGTTTATTTTTGGGTTTGGTGTTGGGGAGTGTTCTAATTTCATTCTTTTACCTGTAGCTATCCAGTTTTCCCAGCACCACTTATTGAAGGGACTGTCTTTTCTCCATTATATATCCTTGCCTCCTTTGTCATACATCAGTTGACTGTAGGTGCATGGGTTTATCTCTGGGCTTCCTATCTTGTTCCAGTGATCTATGTGTCTGTTTTTGTGCCAGTACCATATTGTCTCGATTACTGTAGCTTTGTAGTATAGTCTGAAGTCAGGGAGTCTGATTCCTCCAGCTCCATTTTTTTCCCTCAAGACTGCTTTGGCTATTCAGGGTCTTTTGTGTCTCCATACAAATTTAAAGATTTTTTGTTCTAGCTCTATAAAATATGCCATTGGTAATTTGATAGGGATTGCATTGAATCTATAGATTGCTTTGGGTAGTATAGTCATTTTCAAAATATTGATTCTTCCAAACCAAGAACACAGTATATCTCTCCATCTGTTGGTATCATCTTTAATTTCTTTCATCAGTGTCTTATAGTTTTCTGCATACAGGACTTCTGTCTCGCTAGGTAGGTTTATACCTAGGTATTTTATTCTTTATGTTGCAGTGGTAAATGGGAGTGTTTCCTTAATTTCTCTTTCATATTTTTCATCATTAGTGTATAGGAATGCAAAAGACTTCTGTGCATCAATTTTCTATCCTGCAACTTTACCAAATTCGTTGATTAGCTCTAATCGTTTTCTGGTGGCACATTTAGGATTCTCTATGTATAGTATCATGTCACCTGCAAACAGTGACAGTTCTACTTCTTTTCCAATTTGTATTATTTTATTTCTTTTGCTTCTCTGATTGCTGTGGCTAGGACTTCCATCGTATATTGATGAATCCTTGCATCCCTGGGATAAATCCCACTAGATCATAGGGTATGATCCTTTTAATGTGTTTTTGGATTCTATCTGCTACTATTTTGTTGAGGATTATACATGTCAATCCCAATGGCCCAGTTCATCACACCACCACCCACACCCACCTGCCACTTTCTCCTCTTGGTGCCCATACGTTTGCTATCTACATCTGTATCTCAGTTTCTGCCCTGCAAACTGGTTCACCTGTAACATTTTTATAGGTTCCACATATATGCATTAATATATGATATTTGTTTTTCTCTTTCTGACTTACTTCACTCTGTATGACAGTCTCCTATGAGTCTGGCTAATGGTTTATCAATTCTGTTTATCTTCTCAAAGAACCAGCTTTTAGTTTTATTGGTCTTTGCTATTGTTTTCTTTGTTTCTATTTCATTTATTTCTGCTCTAATCTTTATGTTTTCTTTCCTTCTGCTAACTTTGGGTTTTGTTTGTTCTTCTTTCTCTAGTTCCTTTAGGTGTAAAATTAGTTTGTTTATTTGAGATTTTTCTTGTTTCTTGAGGTAGGCTTGTATAGCTATAACCGTCCCTCTTAGAATTGCTTTTGCTGCATCCCATAGGTTTTAGATCATTGTGTTCTCATTGTCATTTGTCCTAGGTATTTTTTGATTTCCTCTTTGATTTCTTCAGTGATATCTTGGTTATTTAGTAACGTACTGTTTAACCTCCATGTGTTCGTGTATTTTTACGTTTTTTTCCCTGTAACTCATTTCTAATCTCATAGCGTTGTGGTCAGAAGAGATGCTTGATATTGATCATCTTCATTATCATTATTCTGAATTTTTTTCTGGAAGGTTGCCTATCTCCACTTCATATAGTTGTTTTTCTGGAGTTTTATCTTGTTCCTTCATCTGGTACATAGACCTCTGCTTTTTCATCTTGTCTATCTTTCTATGCATGTGGTTTTTGTTCCACAGGCTGCAGGATTGTAGTTCTTCTTGCTTCTGCTGTCTGACCTCTGGTGGATGAGGCTATCTAGGAGGCTTGTGCAAGTTTCCTGATGGGTGGGACTGGTGGTGGGTAGAGCTGGGGATTGCTCTGGTGGGCAGAGCTCAGTAAAACTTTAATCTGTTTGACTGCTGATGGGTGGAGCTGGGTACCCTCCCTGTTGGTTATTTGGCCAGAGGCAACCCAACACTGGAGCCTACATGGGTCTTTGGTGGGGCTAATGGCAGACTCTGGGAGGGCTCACGCCAAGGGGTACTTCCCAGAACTTCTGTTGCCAGTGTCCTTGTCCCCATGGTGAGCCACAGCCACCCCTGCCTCTGCAGGAGACCCTCCAACACTAGCAGGTAGGTCTGGTTCAATCTCCTCTGGGGTTACTGCTCCTTCCCCTGGGTCTCAATGCGCACACTACTTTGTGTTTGCCGTCCAGGAGTGGAGTCTCTGTTTCCCCCAGTCCTGTCAGAGTCCTGCAAGCAAGTCCCACTAGCCTTCAAAGTCTGATTCTCTAGGAATTCCTCCTCCTGTTGCTGGATCCCCAGGTTGGGAAGCCTGATGTGGGGCTCAGAACCTTCACTCCAGTGAGTGGCCTTCTGTGGTATAAGGGTTCTCCAGTCTGTGAGTCATCCACCCAGCATTTATGGGATTTGATTTTACTGTGATTGATCCCCTCCTACCATCTCATTGTGGCTTCTCCTTTGTCTTTGGATGTCGGGTATCTTTTTTGGTGAGTTCCAGTGTCTTCCTGTTGATGACTGTCCAGAAGCTAGTTGTGATTCTGGTGTTCTCACAAGAGGGTGTGAGAGCACGTCCCTCTACTCTGCCATCTTTGTTCAGGGCCTGGATTTAATTCTTAATGCTAACATATCTGCCAGGAAGGCAAATTTTAAAATATACTAGTGTACCCATTGAAACTATTATACATAATGCTTTAAAAGTACAATAGAAAACCTATAGACTGAATGTTTGTGTTCCACCTCTACCAAATCATATGTTGAAACCTAATCCCCAAAGTGATGGTATTTGGAGGTGGAAACTTTGGGAGGTGATTAGGTGAATGGGATAAGTGTCCTTAGTAAAGAGGCCCTTGAGAGCTCCCTTGCCACTTAAGCTATGTGAAGTTCCAGAGAGAAGGTGGCAGTCTGTGAAGCAGGAGGCAGGAATGCAATCTCACCAGACATGGAATCTGACCACATCTTGATCTTGGACTTCCCAGCCTCCAGAACTGTGAGAAATACATTTCTGTTGTTTATAAGCCACCCAATCTATCACATTCTGTTACAATAGCCCAAATGGACCAAGACAGAAAATTTTCTTTAAAAAAAACTTGTACATCAGAACATATGTAAAGCAAATATAGCAAAATGTTTATTATTATACCGTTTAAATAATATTGACTTTATATTCAAAGCACAGCCATACAATCATTTAAAGTAAAACATCAAATATTAAGGTACAAATATGTAAGAGACTTTTATAGTTACTCTAAAACTCCTTTGTTCTATTGTGAGAAATCATAAGAATTTTGGGAATATATATAGGACTATAAATTTTACAATGTGGCTCTGGTGCCACATCTTCCTTCATGGACTTTGTTCCAGATGAAAAGTTAGACAACTGATTTCTCTCAATAAAATGACTACAAATGAATTTTGATGGCTGTTCTCTTGAAAGTAATTTTTTGAGCCTCTGTTAGAAGACTATCCCAATATTAATATAAAAATTAGCAGGTTTGTTTAGCAAGGAACAAAGCAAATAATTGCTTTTGACGACTATGGGCAAAAAGGCAAGTACAGTGGAAAGGGAAGAACAGAAATACTAGTAAATATGAATGGTAAACCAACCGAGACTTGTGACACCTTAATTTTAATTATTGCTCTGAAAACTTGCCATTTGACCCATTATTGTATTCCCTGGTAATACAAACAGAAAAAAACAGAAATACATATTTTCCTTCAAGTTCTAAGTCTCACATTACTCAAAAGTTAATGCAAGTCTTAACTTTGCTACCAAACATGAATAGATGTCCCAAGTATCAATTTGGGGCTGGATATCCTGCTTAAATTAATGAATGGACTCTTGCTCAACATGTATGCCATTAAAACTTACTCCTTACAACTTAAATGATACAGGAGAAGTAATCAACGGAACGTAAAACATGGAACAAGCTACAGTTCAAATAACCTGGTACCTCCCAATAAATTGATGGCATTAAAAACTTAGAGAGACTTCAGAAACATGAAAACCAAATGCAATATTTGGGCTTCACTTAGGTCTTGACCATAAACCAGCTTTAAGAACTTATCGTTAAATATGTTAGGTGTTCTAATGCTAGATGGTTAAATTAAAAGTCTTTACTGGTTAGAATTACATACTGAAACACGAACACACACACACACACACACACACACATATGTGTAAAATGACATGATTTCTGAGATTTGCTTTTAAAATACTCCAGAAAGAAAAAAAAAAAGTGTGGGTGTGTGTGAAGGAAGGTGGGGATAGGTGGAACTGAATTAGTAAAATATTGATAATTGTTAATGTTTATTATACTATACTCTCTACTTTTGTGTATGTTTTGAAATTTCCACTAAAAAAATAAAATAAAAACAATTGTTTCCTCAAAGTTATGTAGTCTTTTTCAATCTTCAAAAGTCTACCAATAAGTGTTACATTTTAAGAGTTTGTTATTTTTCCCTATCCTCAAATTTAGCTTAGGGCTACCTCTGTAGGAAGAAAAAGTGAGGAATGCAATAAAACCTGAGAGTATGGGTTGATGCTGCAGCATAAATGTATCTTTAGGTGAGGGAGAGGGAGATGTGTTGGATAATCTTGTAGGTCTCATTCATTTGAATTTGCCTCATTCCAAAAAGACACTGAGAAACCATTTTAATGGTCAGACCTGGAAATTTCTTCATCCATTTATCTAAGTCAGACATATTCACTTATAACCATGTGTGACCAGACAGGGTTTTTAATGGAGCCCTTGAAGCAAGCAGATGGAAACCAAGGATATTTCAGAGACATGTTAATGCTTGATGGAAGATCAGAATATAGTTATAAATGTACAAATGCATTTGAGTATTCTAACCAACTAGAAATGAAGAAAATAAAATTTTCATAGCTGTAGGGACCCTATAGCAGCATTCTGACTATCTTATTACACGATAGGGTAGCTGAGTCAAAAACATTAAGCTCTTTACAACATCTAGATAACATGCACTTATTGGTGAAAGCACTTTATGAGTTAGAATGTCAATGATGTATGCTGTATAATAAATGGTTGTGGTATTAAAACTGTAGTAGAAAGGGAATACTGATAATTTTTTTTTTATAATATTAGTAAATTCTGACTCTGCCCTTGGTCATGTTAGTGACCCTTGATATATGTTTGTTCCAGTATATGCTCATGACCAGAGCACCTAGACAGAATTCAAAGAAAAATTAATTTTCTCATAGGTACACTGATTTCAGAAATATTTTATAGTACTTTATAGTCTACAATGTATTTACATATAAATTATAGAACTTGACCCTAAATAAAAACTTTAGAGATTCATAGCACAGGTTTTATGAGTACTATTTTGCAGATAAGCAAACTGAGACCTTAAGAAGACTGGCCAGAATCAGTTCCAAATTCCAAATGTCAACTGGCATATGCAATAAAAAGTATGTGTCATTCTCTAAATTATTCTAGAAAAACATTTTGGATTTTTACCGAATTTATTTCCCAAAACTCTGAGTCCACATGTTCCCCTATCTGGTCTTTATGTAATTTTCAGTTTTCATCAAAGCTTTTGATTCCATTGCCTTCTAAGACAGTTTGCAAAGATGGTGCCACTGTGCAGACCATCTGAACAGGAATCCATGTTGCTATTGTTAGTGCCTAATTTTGCTAGTCATTTTACAAACGATTTTAAAATCCATCATGGTTCTTTGAGGCCTAATAACAAGAAGATGCTTGCAAAAATTAAAGTCTCACAAAACTGAAGAAAGTTGAGAACCAAATTCAAACAAAATTCAAATGTGTTGAACTCTTGATGTTATTCCCCGAACTTGACCTACAGAAGCAGCTGATGGCTGTACCATCCCTCCAGTTGCTCAGCCCATAAAACTAGCAGTCATCTTTTTTTTTTTTTTTTGCGGTGCGCGGGCCTCTCACTGTTGTGGCCTCTCCCATTGCGGAGCACAGGCTCCGGACGTGCAGGCTCAGCGGCCATGGCTCACGGGCCCAGCCGCTCTGCGGCATGTGGGATCTTCCTGGACCGGGGCACAAACGCACGAACCCGTGTCCCCTGCATCGGCAGGGGGACTCTCAACCACTGCGCCACCAGGGAAGCCCCAGCAGTCATCTTTAATTTCTCTCTTTATCTCATACCTTCACTTCTAACCAACTCCTGTTGGTTTTACCTAAACATAAATCTAGAATCTAACCAACTCTCACCACTTCCACTGCTACCATACTGGCCCAAGCCACAATCACCTCTCTTGACTGGTATTATAACCTCCTTACTGGCTTCCCTTACTACTCCTTACTACTCTTGTCCCTTTAGAGTATATTCCCTCTCTGACTTCATCTCCAATTACTCTCCCACTTGCTCTCTCCACTCTAAGACTGACTGGCCTTTTTTCTAGTCAATGAACACACTATCTACTCCTACAAAGAGCCTTTGCACTGGTCACTCCCCATACATATTTATGGTTAACAACCTCACCTCCTTCAAGGGTTGTTCAAGCCACTTTCTTAGTGGCCCTAACCATCCTATTTAAAACTACGATCCACCCCACCCCTTCCACTCTTAATCTTCACTATCTTTCTTACTTTTTTATAGTACACACTACCTAATAATATACTACTTATGTTTGTTTTTTATTGGCCATTTTACCCCTTCAGAATGTAAGCTTAGATCTTTGTTTTGTACACTGATATACTCTAAGTGTCTGGAACCGTGTCTATGACTTAGTTGGTACCCAAACTGTTAAATAAATGAAATCTCTGAGAACAACCCATTGTTAAGATATCAGTATATCCACTTTAAGCCCTGATTTTCTAAGTTTATATATGGCAATTCAGTTTCATATTACACTGAAATTTGCCATCATATAAGTAAGATTGGATCTATTTACCCAATTTAAACAAAATATGTCAAGCTATTTGAAGTACTATCAGTGCAATAAAAAAAAGTCTTTAGATACATGACACTATATTCCATAAGTATATAAATCATTAAGGTCCTAGATTCATTGGGGAAATTTAAGTTGTCCGGTAGTTTATGTTTTTTTTCTGTATGTGGTGTTAAGTGCAAAAGAATTTGCTAAATACATAATGTAGTATAATTTTGCTTCTTTTAAAAGGCAAGTAAGAAATAATCATCTTGCTGCAGTCAACAAGTAAAAGGAGAATAAACTTTAAAAAGTAACCAGCAAACTACTAAAATCTTTTAGAATAGAAGGTTTTGTTTTTCTTTTGAGAGATTACTCGATGTCTTGGGAGTGATTTCTGTAGCCTCAAGTATTCAGTCTGGTTTAGCATTGCACTATTTTATTTTTGGATTTCTCTACTAGCCTCTTGAGTGGTCTTCCCTCTTCAGGCACTTCATTACCTTGAACCAGGATAGACCTGGTGGTGGTACTGGCTTAAGAGCTAGTGCCAAAGTAGGAGCCACACAGAGGGCCTGGAGTCAGACCCAATCCAAGAATGGCTACCGATTACTACTGCGGAAGAGATCAATAATCAGCATTAAGAGAAAATATCAATTTTGAAATCCAAAAGGTGAATGTGAAGTCAGAACTATGGAGCAAAATAAGATCAGAAGCCAAGATACCAGGAAAATGTCTAAAAACTAAGGGCAAGGTGTGTGACACAGCAGCAAATGTTATTCACCATAATTGATCCAAGAAGATTTCTCCCAGGAAAAGCAAAGTGAGAGAATTACATTCTCAGTGGGCTCATCTGTGCTTCTGTCAGGGAATGAGAGAAGAATAAGAAACACAAAGTTGATGGGGCCTCTGGCCATCCTAGAGCAGCCCTCTGCAGCTGTTAGGCAAAACAGACATCGGATAGCTGCTTCCCTTGGAGAAGCAAGGATGGTGAAGAGAAAAATCAGAGCCTTTCAAGCAACAGAGATATGATAGAGGAGTTATAAATATGATTCCCTTTAGTCTTTTTTTAATAGATACAAGTTGCCAAGCCCTATTTGGGATGTTAGATGATAAAAGTTGTAACATGCCAAAGGGAATATTCAAACCTATACTTACTATTCTCATAAAATATACGGTTTAACTATGAATACAAGAGATGTCTACATGAAAAGTGAAGATCACTTGCTGACCATGTGAGTATTTCCTCTTCCCAGTTTCTTGCCTTATAACACACATTTTTTAAGAACACTTTCTCCAAGACTGTATCCAATCTCACTGGCCAAGGAACTTTTCAGGGATCAATCCCATGTACACAAGACTAGCATTACATAACCAGTTTATCCTACATCAAATGTACCTGTGACCCCCATAAAAATGTATTTATTCAATAAATCTTTATTGAGCATCTATAATATGCCAAGCGCTATTGCAGGTTTCAAGGAAACTGAAGTAGACAAAACATTGTCTTTGTCCTCATAGAATCTATATCACAATGTCATAGATTTATATGTCCTCTCTTCCTACTAGGAGAAAATTTATTCTTTTTATTCATTCCCTTACAGTGCATTTTTTAAACCAAGTTGTCCATCAGAGTCTGTTGATAAGTGTAGCCTCTTCCGTCCCCTTGAATCAAAATCTTGGGGGAGGGATTGGGAAATTTATCTTTTTAACAAGCTCTCTGGGGGCTTTATGCGCATTGATAGCAAGAATAATTTGGGAGGAAACTGCCCTATTAATGGCATACTATCTGAGGAATTGCATGATGTCTACGGGATCCCTTTTGTTATCATGACTGTTACCAAGCTTCTCATCCTTAGAAGATCTGAAAGCTCTCCAGGGTTTTCCACAGTCAATTCATCTAACTAACACTTTTATTTTTTATAAAATTACCATTTATTTTTAAACAAAATGGTTTTCTCTGTGGGGCAGATGTTACCATATTCTGCTCTGGGAAGAAAATAATCAAACATTAATTACTAGTTATGGTCTACTAGATACTGATTTTAAAGATAAAGTTGAGATGATGGCAATTTAGGAACTCTTCTCATCAAAGAAGGCAAGACTGAAAGGATCTCAGAAATCCACTGTAAACAATATAAAAAATATTCATTGAAGTAGTTCCTTGTGAGTAAATGAAAGTGAGTATACTCAATATTCAATACTAAATAACATGCAATACCAGCAAATACAGTAAAGCTGATATTATTCAAATAACGGCTAACACAGGCTTATCATGTGCCACTTACTATTCTAAGTACTTCCCAGACATTTAGATGACTTAATTCTCAAACCCTCTATGAAACGGAATTTTGTTTTTATGCCCATTTTGTAGAAGTGAAAACTAATGCATAGAGAAGATAAGTAACCTAGTGAAGGTTACAGAGCTGGTAAAGTACAGCCAGGATTTGAACCTAGATGCAAAAATTCATCCTCTTAATCATTAGGCTAAGCTTCTCCTCTTTAGTTTTTATGATTCTTGTTAGAAGACTCATACCAAAGAAGTTTATGAAAACCTATTCTAGAAATCAAGAATTGTATTTTATTACAGCTTCCCTGACACAGTGACTTAGGATAATTTTCATTTGGCTCACTTTAAAGTGAAGGTAACAATGTTGTTGAAGCAGGATCATCTAGCAGTTAGAGGTGTAAGCTAAGAGAGCTATGGTTCTAAATCTCAGTTCTGACGCTTGCTATGTGACCTTCAGCAAGTTACCTTTCCAAGTCTCGGCTTCCTCATCCTCAAAATGAAGGTTTTAATGGGACCTACATCATAATATTGGTTACAGATAGAATAAGATAGCCCATTTAAAGCACTTAGAAAGTGCTCAATAAATATTGCTAGTGTAATAGTAACAGCATCAATAAACTGAACCAGATGATCTCTTGATTCTTGTACTCACATTAAATATGGCTTATTTCTCTTCTAATTAAAAAAATAAAATGACAGCAACCAAAACAACAAACCAAGTCATAAGCCATAAAACCAATTATGTCTTTTGTGGGAAAACCAGAGAGGTTACTGGACACATTAGTTTATATGTCACCAGTTATCCTCTCTACTCCAAAATGTACATGTTCTAGCATCCTGAGACACCTTGTATAATATAATCGCTGTGACTCCAAGAGGTCAAATGGGCAGGCAGCTCAATAATTCATTTTATAAATTTCAGTTCAAAGCTATGTTGAGGTTAAGAAAAATTGACATTCGGTCTGTGAACTTCATGTCAAGCTCAAGAAAAACTCTGGGCAGCGCATGTTTAGCGATTAAGTGGATGCAGACAATAAAGACGTTGCCAAATTGTAAAACAAGACTTGGAAATTACAGAAAATGTTGCTAGTTATTGATTACGGGGACCATTCAGTTCCTATTGAGCCACCCAAAAGAATCATTCATTTTCCAACAGAAAGCCTGCTCATTTGCAAGATAAAAGAGAGACATTTCTGCACATGCCCATAATGTTCTTCACCACTGGGGGCAGCTTTACATAAGACTGCATTCACTAAAACCAAAGCAACAGTCCGAGCAGCTTTCAGAATGACAGTCTGCAGAAGTGAGCTGAGCGTGTGCGCGGTACGGGGCTCTCCTGCCTTCCGGGCTCCAATGCAGCGCTGTGGCTGAAGTGGGTGCTCGCCACCAGAAATGCTGGGCTATGGGATACAGATGTGGCAGCTCAGGTAGCCTCACGTTGCCTGGAGGAATACATCTTGCTTTCCGATAAGAAGAAATTCCCCCCCCCCCACAAAAAAACTGTAAAGATGCAAAAACGTAATATTCATGAAGATCCTATTACCTAGGAAGATTTTGATGTTTTGCTGCAAATGCGGTGTTGGGATTTATTTGTTCTTGGAGTGTTCTGCGTGGCTGGCAAAGAATAATGTTCCAAAATCGGTCCATCTCCCAAGGGGTCCAATTTTTCTTCCTGGGTGTCAGCGAGCCCTGACTCACTACAGTGCAGCTGACAGGGGCTGTCATGCAAGTGGCCCCCTAAGCCAAAGCAAAGACCTAAGGACGACCTTTGAACAATACAAAGGATGGGTATGTTTTGTCACTTTTCTTCTTTTCTTCTTAAAAAAAACAAAAACAAAAAATCCACTAATCTGTAAATTAATTCTGCCTTAATTATTGTAGAGATTACCTTGCTCTGCTCTAAGACTATAAATTCGATTGCTTAGTTGCCATGTTTCCTTGCTTAACTATTAAAAAAAAAAAGCCTAAAGACAATTCTCTTTAAATTATAAGGAGATGATATTTGATGTTAAATGTTTTTATCTAGATTTAAATTTCTAAAAAAGAAAATACATGCTTATTTTTGCTTGATTAAAAAATAAATGAATTCCTTTTTTGGGGGGATAACTTTTCTAAGTTGTTTTTATTTCCAGGTTTCAATGTAATTAGGCTACTGAGCGGATCAGCTGTAGCACTGGTTATAGCCCCCACTGTCTTACTGACAATGCTTTCTTCTGCCGAACGAGGATGCCCTAAGGGCTGTAGGTGTGAAGGCAAAATGGTATATTGTGAATCTCAGAAATTACAGGAGATACCCTCAAGTATATCTGCTGGTTGCTTAGGTTTGTCCCTTCGCTATAACAGCCTTCAAAAACTTAAGTATAATCAATTTAAAGGGCTCAACCAGCTCACCTGGCTGTACCTTGACCATAACCATATCAGCAATATTGATGAGAATGCTTTTAATGGAATACGCAGACTCAAAGAGTTGATTCTGAGTTCCAACAGAATCTCCTATTTTCTCAACAATACCTTCAGACCTGTGACAAATTTACGGAACTTGGATCTGTCCTATAATCAGCTGCATTCTCTGGGATCTGAACAGTTTCGGGGTTTGCGAAAGCTGCTGAGTTTACATTTACGATCTAATTCCCTGAGAAACATCCCAGTGCGAATATTCCAAGACTGCCGCAACCTGGAACTTTTGGACCTGGGATATAACCGGATCCGAAGTTTAGCCAGGAATGTCTTTGCAGGCATGATCAGACTCAAAGAACTTCACCTGGAGCACAATCAATTTTCTAAGCTCAATCTGGCCCTTTTCCCAAGGTTGGTGAGCCTTCAGAACCTTTACTTGCAGTGGAATAAAATCAGTGTCATAGGACAGACCATGTCCTGGACCTGGAGTTCATTACAAAGGCTTGATTTATCAGGCAATGAGATCGAAGCTTTTAGTGGACCTAGTGTTTTCCAGTGTGTCCCAAATCTGCAGCGCCTCAACCTGGATTCCAACAAGCTCACATTTATTGGTCAAGAGATTTTGGATTCTTGGATATCCCTCAATGACATCAGTCTTGCCGGGAATATATGGGAATGCAGCAGAAATATTTGTTCCCTGGTAAACTGGCTGAAAAATTTTAAAGGACTGAGGGAGAATACAATTATCTGTGCCAGTCCCAAAGAGCTGCAAGGAGTAAATGTTATCGATGCAGTGAAGAACTACAGCATCTGTGGCAAAAGTACCACGGAGAGGTTTGATTTGGCCAGGGCTCTCCCAAAGCCGACATTTAAGCCCAAGCTCCCCAGGCCGAAGCATGAGAGCAAACCCCCTTTGCCCCCCACAGTGGGAGCCACGGAGCCTGGCCCAGAGACCGATGCTGACACTGAGCACATCTCTTTCCATAAAATCATCGCAGGGAGCGTGGCCCTCTTCCTGTCTGTGCTCGTCATCCTTCTTGTTATCTATGTGTCGTGGAAGCGGTACCCTGCCAGCATGAAGCAGCTGCAGCAGCGCTCCCTCATGCGAAGGCACAGGAAAAAGAAAAGACAGTCCCTAAAGCAAATGACTCCCAGCACGCAGGAATTTTATGTAGATTATAAACCCACCAACACGGAGACCAGCGAGATGCTGCTGAATGGGACGGGACCCTGCACCTATAACAAATCGGGCTCCAGGGAGTGTGAGGTATGAACCATTGTGATAAAAGCGCTCTTAAAAGCTGGGAAATAAGTGGTGCTTTATTGAACTCTGGTGACTATAAAGGGAATGTGGTGCCCCTCTCCCTACCCCTCTCCCTCTCCCTCTCACTTTGCTGGCAAGGTCCTTCCCTGTCCGTTTTAGTACATTCATAATACTGGTCATTTTACTTTCATACATAATTAACCCATTGAAATTTAAATACCACAATCAATGTGAAGCTTGAACTCTGCTTTAATTTAATGCCTATTGTATAAGACCCTTTATTGATTCCATTAATGTCACATTTGTTTTAAGACAAAACTTCTTTCATAAGTAATCCTTCACATCGGCTGTTATTCTCCTTCTGGCAAGACCGAATCTATAGTCCTAGAAGGTTTGCAGTTTATTGGCAAATCAAGGAAAAAGTGAATGATCCCAGGTACTTGGAGCCTGAACTGATTTTAGGTGAGGACTTGATTATAGAACATTTAGGGACAGCCTTAAAACAATGCCTAGCTTAAAAAGAAAACTGCAGAAAACTATTGAAAGATGGTGCTCTGTTAAAGCAGCACCCCGAGCAGTTTCCAGAGGTGTTTGAATTACAGTAAAGCAAGCCTAGGGAAAACTGTTGAAGGGTTAAAATGCTGCAAGTAGACAACTGCAAAATGTGAGGAGACAGTAAAAATACAAAGTTTTAGACCTGAAGCCTTGTCTCTGAAACTCTTCTCTGTAAAAATCAGACTAGAGGTTTCACTGTCAATTTCTTCTAGCCTCCACATTTCTAAAATAAGTATAAATGAATAAATAAGTAGATAAAATAGGCAGGAGGCAGATTTCTCCACTGTTCCTCACCTTAAGGAGTTTTCAGAGATGAGGCTTGCAAATGGGAATGCAGCTTGCTAAATGCATGTGGTTGGAAGCTTACCAAAATTTCTCTTTCCAGCTCTTTTAAGGACCCTAATGTAGGGAGTGGAATTATGAGCTGTCTGTTCTGTTTGGGATTTGTCAGGCTGTCCTGTTGTGTTCCACTCTATGCTCTGCACACACACCAGTCCCCTGATGACTGACACTTCATTCAGAGGTGTAAAGAGAACACATTCCAAGACACGCTTTCCACCACCGACAGCCTCGTTAAAAAGGATAGTTTTGACAACACCTTAATAAACGTATCAAATAAATCTTACGGGACAAAAGACCAACCCCATGGCAGTTGTCTTTTGCTTTTCTGTTGCTGATGTTACAGTGTCCTCTTGTTCACCTATATTGTGAACTCCATTCATCAGTATGATTCTGTACAGACCCTGTTGGCAATCTGCAAGCTGCATGCATGTTTTTATGTCAGTGGTGAAAGTTTATTGCCTGCAGCACAAATATCACAGCTTCTGTATTTAAGTAACTTTGACCACATTTCATTTAGATCTTAGAAAAATGTCTTTAGCCAGTATTCTCTTTCATCCTCCAAAACGAAGAATTCTATTATAGGAACAAAAATCAGGAATTGCAACATTGAGCCCGTTTCATTTAATTTGGCTTGTCAACAAGCTTTATATCGTTAGCCATGCCCCTGTTCTTTCAAAACAGAATCACTGCAGCAAAAAAGAAAAAGTAAATGGCTATTTTTACCAGCATTTTTATATAGTTTGGAGGCTTTTCATATTCTGAGAGGAAAAATCTAGGCAAGTCACCATGAGATATAATTGCAAAGAAGCCAGATTATAAAAATCATACTTTTATAAGCAATAAAGAAAAAGGAACGTCGAAAGTAGATTTCTCAAGGAACTGTACTTTGATTTTTATGAAACCTTAAAATAGATACCAGTTCAGAGAAGCATCACAGCTACAATATATTTGTCCATGTATAACTGTTGGATATACATTTATTAATGGCAAATAGTCACGGATTCCCAATTGATTAATAATGCAGATACTTCCTTACAGTACAGTGAACTGGATGACTGAAACTACCGCGATGTTTTTCACTGAAGTTGTCATTTCACATTTTTCATAAAATGTCAGTAAATACATACTCCATCTAAAAACAAAACTTTCTTTGGTCAGCCTCATTTTTACCTGTACTAAACATGATTGTTTTAATTAAATGCAGTGTTAAAGTGAAAAAGCCCATTTTTATTCTTTGACTTGACCTTCTGCCTCATTTGTCATGGATACCAAATAAATTTAGGCAAGGCATAGTTATATTCATATTTTGAAACTCTTGCAAATACTTGATGCTGTGGTACTGCTAGTATATATAAAATATGTTTGCTGTATTAAAAGTGTTTCTAAAGTTCAAAGCCACTTGGTGTGTTAAGATTACATGAGTGACCAAAATTTTGAAGGTTGGTCATTTTTTAATGCCTAAATTTAACTACATATAAATTTAATAATAGAGAAGAACCAAAATAAAATCCCTTAGATTGTAAAAGCAATTTTGATTCAGTACATGGAATTCCAAAAAAAAAGTCTTTTCCCTCTCTTTGGGAATGAAGCTTCTTTAGTTCTCAGTACATAATTCTTGTAGGTTAGACAATCACTAGTTCGCCACTATAAATTTAACAAAGCCAACTGGTGAATGAATGTTCTGCTCAAAAGTCATCGTCCTCACCATCACCCCATGGCACTTTTTGGACTGCATACCATAAATCTATTCTCATAAGTATTTAAAAACTCATTGCATATTAGAAAAATATAACTGATATTTCATTTTCTATTCCAAATTTATATTAAGTGTCTGACTTTCCTCAAAGGTGACAACAGTTAAATAAGCAGCCTGACCTGTTGAAATACACAGCAGAGATGCATCAATGAAGAACGGATTCAGTCTTTGAATGCTTTACCAGAGAGAGAGGAAATACAGTTTAGTCTCTGAACTGTATGGGTTTTATCCCCAAATTTTTATGAGCCCCGGTACACATAGTGCTACTGCAGCATAGGGCCAGTCTTCCAAGCAATAATTATGCAAGATATATTTCTTTTAAATGAGTTTATATTTTCCAAGGATGTTGACATTACATCTTTTCAAAGAATTTAAACCATTTTTTCTTGATTCGGTGAGTCAACTGCCTAAATAGACAGGCAATGGACTGTATTACTGTGGAGCATCAGTGACCTCCAGTGGCTGGTTAGACTAACCACAGCTATTCAAACATTTTATTTAGTTTTTTTATCCTGAACCCTTATGTAAATGTGGTTTACAACATATGGTTTTCAATCCATGAATCAGATTTTAATTTTATTTCGTTCATCTCCCTTGGAAACATGTTATAGTACAATTTTTTAAGTTATATTTTGTATATTGACTTATTTAGTAATGCCCAGAGGCCACAGAACTGGAACTAAGGGCTAGAAATAAGTGTCCAAAGATGAAGAGCAAGTAATAATGCAACAAAAATCGATAAGACATATTTTTTAAGTATTTATAATCATCAACATCGGCCAAATATTCTGATATTTTCATTAAGTGAGAATATTTTCCATAGGCAGGATACTGAAATATAATTTAATAAGTTGGGGAAAACAAATTTCAATATTAATACTGAAAGAACCAGCATCAGTTGTTTACCAGTCAGGAGTGTCTGAGCTGTGGAGTGAGTGAGGCCTCCCCATCCAGCTCTGGAACTCTCCAGTTTGTTATCATGCCAGTGACCTGTGCTTTGCCCCAGCGCTCTCTCCCTCCCTCCCCCTTTCCAGTCAGCTGAACACTGTTCTATTAGGCTCTCTGACAATGATGTTACAGTCTAAGAGGTGATGATTCATAGATAATGAAATTATGCTCTCCTTCTGGGGAAGGATAATGCAGAGTCAGATTTGTAGATTTGGTAAGGATTTTCAGGATGCTGTAGGTGCATGAAATACCTTCTCTTCCCTTGATATTTACCAAGAAGAGAACTCAACTAGCTTATTTAAAGTGTGGATTAAACTAGCATCAGAAACAGCATCAGGCCATGAAGCCTAAGACAAAATGAGTTCCAGACATGACAAATGAGAACTGAGAAATGAGAAATGAAAAATTCAGAAACTGTGTTGCCTCTTTTATTCCCTTTTCCCTGGATTCTCATTAGAATCTGGATTTTATGCAAACCCATGGAATTTTGCTATACTTGTATTCTCTTAGCTACCTACATCAAAAATCAGAGGCAGCTGGAATAAACCATGAACACAAAAAGTAATATCAGTGGATTTTAATTACAAATGTTGTAAGAGAAACAGAACTGATGAAAGGCGAATAGGTTGTATTAAATGACTCTTGAAAACTAGTAAGATAATACACAGGTGAAAGTAAGACTTTCTAGAATCTAACATCATAATAGCCTATAGAATTGGACCCACTTTTGCCTACTCTTCAAAATCATTGTTGATTTTTGCACAGTTGGGTAGAATACAGTAGAAATATTACAGAGAAAATTTATATAAAAAGATACTATGATTCTTTTGATTTAAGGAACATATCATGGCCATGTAAATAATAGAGTATGGGCCTTAGATTCAAATTTCTCTGACACTTGCAAATCATATAATCCCGAGGAAATTCCTCAGCTTTTCTGAACTTGAAGTTACTCATCTGTAAAACGGGCAAAATTATTGACTTCATATGGTTACTGGGAGGACAAAATGTGAGCAACACTTTGTAAACTCTAAAATGGCAACTATCTATTATTTTCAAAAAGTATTTAGTGAGATAATCAGTTATGTTTGCCAGTGTTCTATGTTTGGCCTGGGTTAAAAAGACATTACTAACCTCTATGTAACAGAAGCCTAAATCCACTTTACATTAATATGAATTCTGAGACTTGGCTGTGAGTCTATAACTTAATTTGTCTTTGACGTTTATTTTCCATAAAAAGTTTCTTCCATCCCATATCAATAATGACTGCAATGTACAATAAACATAAATAGACACCAACCAGAGCTTATCAAACTAAATCAAAATTCTAATTGGGTCCCAAAAAAGATCATTATAGAAAAGGTTTTCAATTAACATAGGTTACTTGCCCTGCCCCTCTTCAGTATCACTATTTTGAGCCCTTGTCGACTTTATACCTTATAAATACAACATTTATGGCAAGATAACGTCATTATTGAGCAAAAAGTAATTGCTTTTAACATGTTACAGTGGGATTAGCACATATTCCAGGTATCGATTACATGACATCTATTCTGTTGTTTCTTTTTTTTCCCCCAATGAAAGATTATCCAAAATTTCCTCCTAGTATAGAAATTACTATTAACTTTACCAGTTATTACTGTTGAAAATCACTGGATTAAAAAAAAGTAGCATAAAAATACAAAGCCTTTTTTATGAGTTATAGCCTATTCATTTATGCAAAATTAAATACTTAAGAGTACTCTTTTTGGGCCTTCCAACAAAAAAATGACCAGTGTAATCAAAAATCTCTCTCTACTGGACGTAGCTTTTCTTACCAAGTATGATGTAGCAGACGTATTTCCAAAATTCTTATAATTTAAGTAGAAAACCATCCTCTTTGATAGCTGAGTTCCTATGAAATCTCTTGAGGACAGAGAGAGGATGATGGTTTTTCAGTGGAAAAAGCATTTTTTAATTTTATTCTGCTTTACCTTCGTAGGATTATTGTTATATGTTCTTGAGTTAGGTCTCCTGAACATGTGAGGAGAATTTCAGGAACACAGAGAGAACAAGACTATCTGGGTCACAATGTAAGACCAAGCAGAGGGAATCTATTTAGCAACTGTACTTTCTAATAGCAGAAACTCCATATGCAATAATAATCCATTTTATTGAAAAAAAAAGAGAAAAAAAGAAAAAGAGCTTCTCTCTAAACCTACCCAGCAAATGTTGTAATGCAAATTGATAACTCTTTTGATAATTCTTTATACCTTATTTTCAGGGACTCCCATTTCCTCCTGACCCAGGAAAAAATTTCAGTTATGCTTTTATCCCACTCTTAAATTGTTGTTCTCTACTTCCTATGTCACACAAAAAAGGTCTTGCCTCATATAAATCAACACAATTGGTCATCTTACTCAAAGGAGAATCCTATCTTCAATAAAAAAAGTTAGACCATAAAACAAAATGTAGGGCTTCCCTGGTGGCGCAGTGGTTGAGAGTCCGCCTGCCGATGCAGGGGACGCGGGTTCGTGCCCCGGTCTGGGACGATCCCCCATGCCGCGAAGCGGCTGGGCCCGTGAGCCATGGCCACTGAGCCTGCGCGTCCGGAGCCTGTGCTCCGCAACGGGAGAGGCCACATCAGTGAGAGGCCCGCGTACCGCAAAAAACAAAAACAAAAAAGTGCTTCTTGTCATTAAGTTTGATCTGCTGTACTCTCTGAAAAAAGGAACATGATTTTTGATGCGGTCAACCACCATCTCACAAGAATGTTTAAAGGAAACTTGTAGGACATACCATGTTGATCTTGAAGTAGTTGAGTGACTTTAAAGTCTCTGATAAACCTGTGATAACTTACCACAGTGAAAGAGGTTTAAAAACTAACTTGACACTTTAGGATCAGTGTTGGCTTGTTTTTCATCAATTTATGAAAGGGATTCTGCAAAATTTGTATGAAATTTTAAAGTTAAAAGGTATAAATATTTGGTTGGAGTACTGCCATTTACCCTAAGGAAGGTTAGGTAACATCACTGAATTACAATTAAAATGGAATAATTAAAGATCTGTTTAATATGGCACAGGACATATTATATACATAAGTATTCTGTGTTTTCCACCAAGCTAGACATGTTTTAGATGCTTAGGGGAAAAAAAGAATCCATGTCCTTCCTATAGGATTATTCACATTTTATCACATATTTGTTTACGTGTATGTGTATTTTTGTGTAGTTGACTTATTATGTGCCAGGAATGTGTGTATAGTTCTTTTTTTTTAATATAAGAACAGAGTCCCTATATTGACTCTGTTCTCTGATAAATTTCATCTATTAATCTTAAATCTTGTCCCTCTTTATAGGACTGCCCTAAAATAATTCATACCCTACCCACACAAGGCTTCTCAAGCCAAATTATACACCTCCAGCTCCATTAGGAAATGATTTCTAGTAAGTTACCATTAGGATATCCCTCTGCTAGTTAAATTCTGATCTGCTGGTGTAGTCATCTTCCCAGCCTGTGGCACTCACTCCAGCCTATTTTATGTCGTTAAAAGGCAACATGCACTTAGCCCTATGGACTTTTACAAGGAGGACTGAGTAGTAAAATGTAAAAATCTACATATTTTTATGGGCTTCACTTTGGTTGTTTTTATGGTTGAACACACAGAGATGTGCGGGGTCTTAGTTTACACTGAAATGCAAAACCATTAAGCTAGCTATAAATTAAAAAGAAAAGGTCAAGATAGACAAAAAAAAATAGAGTCTAAAGATCATGTTATTTATTTCTTAATCTTAAAAATAATACTAAATAATGAACATCCTGTATTTCACTTTCCTGACATCTGTTTTACCCTCCAGGTTTCCCATCATATTCTCGAATTTAAGCTTCACGTTTCTTACATTTTCCCACTTCTAACACAGAGGTTTCTTTTGTTTGTTTTTTAGTTGTTTTGTTTTGTTTTCTGCCTGCAGATCTTTTCCCAATGCTTTTGTTGTATCATTTTGCCTGCTTTTCTAGACTCCCCACTCAAATTTTGATCCTGTCAGAAAGTCACAGGGTAATTCATCAGTTTTGTGATTGGATTGATCAGACAAACGGACTGGGTTTGTCTCTAGGGTGCAATCTAGTCAGGTCTGGGATGTGTGCCTTCTGTCTTCCCTGCCTCCATTCCCATGCCTTTTCTCCACTTAGGATTATCCATACTGAAATTCCTCCATCCAGTGCTACCTAGGGCTCTCTTGGTTCCTTACTCCTTACCCAATATGTATCCCCAGATCTCAACTAGCATCATTATCGATTCCAAGGACACTTACACCTAAATGGGGATAAAAACCTTTTGCTAAAGGTGAGAAAGTCATATACTGAGAGCAGGGGTTATGCTTCGAGGGCAAAAGTGCTTTGCAAGCACCTCTGAAATTATCCTACAGAGAAACCTCTGTATTTTTCTCAAACATGAAGTTGGGCCTTCCCAAAGGAACCAAGGCAGGACAAATAATCCATGTTTCATTCAGTAAACTATAGTTTGAGAAATCTCTTCAGTGAATTACCATTATACACAGGCTTTCTCCTTAGTTTTTCTCCACGGAGAGACAATATTGTATATAATTAAAAATGTGGGCTATGGAACCAGGATGAACCAGTTTGAATTCTGGTTCTGGGATTTAATAACTGCAAAATCTTGAGTGTTAGCTTCTTCATCTTAAAAATAAAAATGTGTAAAATAATATAATCATCACAGGATTGTCACAACAGGGCAAAGAATCAGCATTTCTTGAATATTTTTATGTACTTTGTTTTGGCACATTGCATATATTATTTAATTTAATACTCATAAAGTTCCTAGATGATTAAATAAGATGACTTAGATAAAATCCCTTAGTATAAAGCTTGGTACATAATCGTAACCTTCTCCTTTATTTGCTCTAATTGCTAAAAATTTCAGTATAACAGAATGCTTTAATAGCTGTATTCCACTATCTATTTTTACATGAAATAACAAACAGACATCTGGCAGACTTTCAAGAAATAGAATCTTAACTGCCATAAGCTCAGGGGCAACTGGGCACATGATTAATACTGAAGAGTAATGTGGTACATAAGACCAAAATCCTAAACCTCCCATCAAAGCCCAACTACATCCCTACCTTTATTTCCACATTATTCCCCATGCTCTAACACTGAAGTGCTTTCCTACCTCTGTTCTTTTGCTCAAGCTATTTCCTTTGTGAGAAATGGCTTTCCTCTCCCAAGTTCTCCTGTCAATCTCTGAGTCTTCTTATAACAGATCCAACTCAAATTCTACTCATTCTAGAAGTCTTCTTAATCTTGCTTGCCCTTCCCTGTTTTCCATGATATTTTGTATGTCTACTGGAGACAATATCACAGGCTGCCTTATGTGAGAGTTATTAATGTGTTTTCATACCCTTTTTGAGGAAAGGGACCATCTCTTCTTCCATCCAGTGGTGATTGGTTATAGAGTTTTATTCATAGTAGATGTCTGTTGAACTGATTTTCTGTTAATTATTATAAGGTTATTGTCAACTTTTTTTTTTTTTTTTTTTTTGCGGTACGCGGGCCTCTCACTGCTGTGGCCTCTCCCGTTGCGGAGCACAGGCTCCGGACGCGCAGGCTCAGCGGCCATGGTTCACGGGCCCAGCCGCTCCGCGGCATGTGGGATCTTCCCGGACCGGGGCACGAACCTGCGTCCCTTGCATCGGCAGGCAGACTCTCAACCACTGCGCCACCAGGGAAGCCCTACTGTCAACCTTTTATTTATATAGTCTGCATGTACATTTTTTTGTTTTTATTTTATATGTACTTTCTCACATATAAAGTTTTCTCATTTATCAGTAAACTGGTTTCAAAAATTATTCTTACAAAATACGGTTTTTAAGAATCACGTTCAGATTTAAGTTGCTTCTATGTTGTGAATAATCTAACAACAATTTTTCTTTGACAGTTACCAAGGGTATGACCATTTTAGCTGGCATGTTAAAGTTACTAAGAACTAAAAAAAAATGTGGGACAAAGAAAGAATATTTCATTCAAAGAATGAATACATCTTGATTTCAGCAAAGGTTGGGTAGTCAGCTTTTGTTGTAAAAGCCATACATCTGTGACTACTCCTTGTTCACTGCCTCTTGGGAAAGGTCCTTTTCTCTTTAGCTTCATATCTTCTCATCCCATGCCTAGTGCCACAAGGCTTCTGCTTTAGACACACTCCAAGGCCTCTCCTCCCTTCCCAAAGTGGCTACCCTATACTATCACAGAGACCAAGTCAGAGGTCTTTGGCTTTCTGATTATATACATTTTCAAAGTAACTATTCTACTGAAGGTTTCAAACATCAAATACTAAGAAGGTGACAATTAGAAATGCTCATTATTTGTTTACCTCCTGAACACTGATTTTGCAGAAGGCACAATTGATTATAGAGGATTGAAGTGTCTGCCGTTTGCTGGGTTTCTCCTTTCCTACCTTCTGTCCATCCTCTTACTCCTTTTCCCTGAATTTTTCTCTCTCTCTCTCATCACCACTTAAAATATCTTTCAATTTTTCCCTCTATCCAACTTTATTGATAAGTCAATCTATACTATACTTGACTATGCACCTACTGACTGGGTTAAGAGGAAAATACTAATGGGTTTTTTTTTCTCTTAGAAAAGCAATAATTAAGATGACACAGTCTAATAATTTAATTTAAAAGGGAGCCAAAAATCTATTTGTATTCAATAGCTTTTTTCAGTTCTATAAATGAAGAACTATAATTTTGTAAACTGTAGTTTAATTTCAGAGATAGCAGTTACATCCCCCCTGAATATATATATATGTATATATATTTTTAAAATATTTATTTATTTATTTATTTGGCTGCACTGGGTCTCAGCTGGAGTGTATGGGATCTTTAGTTGCGGCATGCA
Source organism: Neophocaena asiaeorientalis asiaeorientalis (assembly GCF_003031525.2). NCBI lineage: Eukaryota > Metazoa > Chordata > Mammalia > Artiodactyla > Phocoenidae > Neophocaena > Neophocaena asiaeorientalis. Next base: position 3,250,584 of record NW_020175320.1, on the reverse strand, counting down.
TGCGGGATCTAATTCCCTGAGCAGGGATCGAACCCAGGCCCCCTGCACTGGGAGTGCGGAGTCTTAACCACTGCGCCACCAGGGAAGTCCCTCCCCCTGAATATATTTTTAAGTCACATTTTAATCGTGATTTGTAAAGGCAGGGCAGATTTGTAGAACATCCAAGTATTCCTTTAAATGTGAGGTATCACTCAGACTCTGGACTGTGGTAATCTTTGCCATCAATGGAGCAGATTCATTTTTGGAACATATGTAATAATACGAGAATTGAAATGAAACCTTCATTTAGTCATAAAACTTGTAGCTATGAGGGTTTTTGAGAACCTTGCAGTCCATTTTCTCACCTTCTATTTGAAACTCTAAGCTAATTTAATTGTATTTTTAATGATCTTCCAAGGACTGCATTCCTTAGTCCCTCTCTTAGTTATCCATTTCAGGGTTTTACTATAAACACTGCATCAGTTTTTACCTCTAATCTATATCTCTCTTGCTTAAGATATACCCAGTGGTTACTTTAATTTTAAAAAGAAATTTTTTTGTTTCCATTCTTATTTAAAAGAAAGAAACATAAGAAGTGGTCGAGTTCTGGTTTTATTTTTAATCTTCAGTATTGGAATCTGCTTGGTCTAGCTCAGGTAGAGGGCCCTGGGCTCCATGGCGTATAGTTTGAAACGATGAAATACCACTGTTCTGAAACCGGCACTAATCTACTATAGATTCAAGAAATTCTGTGTTGGTTAACAGCTGAATGAAAGGAACTCAGTGCTTAACTAACCTATAACCAATCACATAGGCAAGAAGTTTCCAGCAGGATGTATTCAGCAGTTTTCAATGCCAGGCTCACAAATTATACTTCCAGAGGTCAAATTTGCATGTAACTCTTTGAACCACAACTACCTCCTCATACTCAACTCAGTTTTAACATCTAGCAGTGTGCTGTGCAGAAATAATCAATGGTTAAATTATTCCCATTTTGTTGGCTCGGTTCACAGTAGCCCACTGATTAGTTAAAAAAAAAAAACCAAACTATGTGATCTTCAGTTGTATTTCAACTGTACCCAAGTGCAGATGCCATCTCTGGTAATATGACAAAACAGATTTAAGTTTACAAATGTTTCTGTGTGCTCCAATCACAGCACGCATCCTGCAGTAACTATACTGTAGTGCAAAGTGTTGTAAAAAAGTGCAACTGAGTTTCCTGGAGAATCACTTTAGAGTTAATTAAACCTTCTCCACCTGTAATTTAAGAAAAAAGAAAAAGCCCAACACTCCTAAAGACTATGGGGGAAAGGCAGTTTAAGAAATAGAAGTCCTCTGTTTTTCCAGGGATGTACGCTACAAGGCAGACAGCTACACCACAGTAGAGGGACAACATTTCCTCAGCTGATTCGGTTAATTAAAATGCACAGTTACAACAGGCTTTCTTAGAGCCTGCAGCTGAATGACTGAAGTCTCCATTTTCCTACAGTGTCACACAGAACGTGAAGAGGCAAACATACTGCCCGAGCACAATTTGACTCACTAAAATCCAGCACTCTAAACACGAAATACATCTCTCAGGCACATTTTAAAAGACGTATTATCAAGATTTATGGCACAAGGATAGAAATAATTTGCAGTTAGGCAGGACCAAGAGAATATCCTAGGTTCCTCTCAAAGTAGTTTTAAGTAAAATTTATAAATAAATCTTATACAAATAAATTTCTGCACTTTCAATGCAGAAATCGTCAACTCTTTACTTTCAAATGTATGGAATGTGAATCTGACAAACAGCCCGTCTGCTGCTAGAATTTATGAGTGATATGAAAAATCAAAGGCCACAAAAGCTGTTTGTCACATGAACTGCAGAACGCAATACCAGTCTGCAGGGCTCATTTGCAGAACTCATGATGAGCATGGGAGGAGGGGATGCTAACAGCTGCAGCCTTGACTGCACTACCGTGCCAGCCAGAATTCAAGCCGCGTGAGCTGGGTATGGGTGAAAGAGAGGGCCAACAAATGAAAAAAAAAGAGCGAAAAAAAAAGAAGAGGTTTTTATATCTAAGTTTTTATTAAATCAGTACATCAGTGTGCACAGATGAATACCTGCAGAACCAGTTCAAGACAGATGTGGCCTGCAGGTATTCAAATTAAATCTGTTCATGGAAGACTACATTTATTTCCTGCTATGGAAGAGATATTACAGCCTTTGAATCAGACTAGCAGCATGGCATCGTGTCAGTTTCCTCATCTGTAAACTGGGAATGGTGCTTCACATCTCAGGGCAATTTCAAGAATAAATTGAGATAACATGTTTGTGGGCACAGCAAGTAATAAGTTATTCTCATCTCTCTCATGAGGTGTTTTCACAACGCAATGAGTTGATATGAATGGGAAAGTGAAAGTTCCCATATTAACCATATAAATTAAGAAGTCTGCAATCTATAGAAAATGATTAAATATTCCTGGAGCTTAATTAATAAGTCATTAAATCAAACTCAAACAGGGCTTACCAAAAATCTGAAAACCCTCTATTAATATCCATTAATGGAATTGTTGTATTAAGTTTTGTTCTGTAACAATTTTGCTTAGAACCACAACAAAAAATTTTTGATCTTAGTATTGTCCTTTTCTAATAATTCAGCATCATTTCCTTTTCATAAACATTACTTGAAGAACTGACTCCATTACCTTTCAGATGTCTCTTTAAAATCTGCTCTAACGTCTGTCTGTATGTCTCTCTTTTTTTTCATTTTTGTACCCCAAACATGGACATATCACATCCCCCCCAACACTCGGTACTAAAGGGAACATGCTATTACTATTGGAACAAATAAAATAGTCTATATAACTTAGCACCTAATTCATTTCTAGTGGGAAATAATTTAGGCGTTTGGAAGAAAGGAACACATTATTTATGTTTTCAAAAATTTCAATTGAGTCTGTGAAATAATGGTTGAATTATTCAAAGCAGTTTATCCAAAAGTTACAATAAAAGATTTCAATGGATATTTATTAAGCACCTACTACATGCAGGCATGCAAGTGGATTTTTGTCTTTACTCAAGGCAAACAAAACATAACAGATGGCAAAGGATATTTGAAATTTGGAGTCATTTCATCAGGAAAGACATTTAATTAGTTGACTGGTTTTGGAAAGTCACTTGTTCATAAAGCATTGAGTTTTCTCTTTTCAGGAGAGAAATTTGATACGTGCCCTTCACTGGAGACATGATAATAATTAGTTCTTTTTAAAGATTTTTGAAAAGAGCAGAGATGAAAAGAGCTGTAAGAGTTTCAAAATGACACAAGATCTGTGAAGTGGTAGATAGTTAACACAAACCTCATACAGCTGTTATGTGGATTCTTAGTTAATCAGTTAGTTAATGACTTTTAAGTGTAAAATCTTATTAGACTTTTGTTCTTATACTTTAACACATATGAGAAAAAAATTACTGTCTGAAATTAAAAACTGACTATACCATTCTAACATATTGGATCTTTCCATGACATACCTTCAAGATGTTCTTTCCTAGTCTGATTTTTTTTTTTTCCAGACAACTCCTAAAAAGCCTTTCTAGACCCTGATCCCCTACCCCTTTATTTTTCAGTATTGCCATTGGCTTCCAGTTAGCACTAAGCATAGAACTGAAAAATCCCCATGACAAGGTATTTTGTGTAATAAGGTGTTATTTGATGACAATGGCATCAACTGTTAAACATGCTATTTAAATGCAGTTTTGTACCTCAATACAGCAGCGGAGGGGCAAAAAAAAACTGTTGGGTAAATCTGAAAGAAAGTGAACAAGGGAAGGAGTTGAAAATCCAATGATAACTACCTTGCTCTTTGGAAATAGTGACTAATTTCTCTCCTGCATGCTGGGAATTTGAGAAAGGATGGCAGAGGCATAACTAGTTTGGCAATATTCTACTATGTGGGAGACATTTCTATAGCTTAAACAAAGATTATGGTTGACATACAATATACACAGAGAAAAGTGCACGTATTATCAAGGTTATCCAAGCCAAATGGATACTGGGCAATCCTGTGTTCTCTACAACCAGATCAAGAAATAGAAGATTCCCAGAACTCCAAAAGGCCCCTCTGTTTCCTCCAATCACTAGCCCTATTTCCAAGGGTAACAACTCCTGTTAACTCTAACAGCATTAGGATAGCTTCATCGGGCTTGGTACTTTATATAAATGGAATCATAAAGAATGTACTCTCTTTTGAGTCTTGCTTCTTTCTGGTGACATTATCTTTTATGAGATTCATCCATATTGTGAAGTGTCATTGTAAATCTACAGATTTCTAATTGTGGTCCCTCCACCCCTCCCTCACCCGTACACACACAGATTTAACCCTTTTATTCAAAGAATGGCCAAGGATCCCTGTACTGGGAAGTCCTTGATGAACTTCATGGGAGACTCAAGAATTGCTAGTGAATAATGTCCTCCTGTCTCTTTTTCTTTTTTTCTTTTTGCATCAGTAAATATAATGCAATCTCCAATTATTTTGCACTTTAAAAATCTGGTCATGGAGAGAACCAGGTCTAAGGAGCACACTGAGGTAACCATTTTTTTCAGTAGCCCTTGTTTTCAGCCCTGAATCCCCTACTCAGCTATCCTTACCAGCAAAGCCCTCTGTCCCTGTCCTTCAGCTCCTAGAAAGCCTGCCCTACTCTAGCGGCTGTATAAAAAAACAATTGGGTAAACTACTTCACACCAAGGTGTTAATGCCTAAATCCTTAGCTCTCTAAGGTCTGGCCCCAGGACAGTGCTGTGACACAGAAGCCCAGTTACTCTCCGATTACTCTCTAATGGGGTCTCTGGTAGAGCTGCAGTTATTGACTTGTGCTATAAGGTTCCTTTACACTGAAGGACTCTAAGAAACAGATTGGTGGCATCTGATGCTGTTTTTACTATTAGAGCATTACTGAAACTATTATTTCACTACATCACACAGTGTTCTCTTTATGAGAGTCCGTGGGGGAAGGGAGACTACTTCTACTTCTTCTAATTAACTTTATTTTAAAATACATAGCTATTCATGCAACTGATCTTGCCAATGCCATCCCCTGCACTTCCCCCACCTCTCTCCTGCTAAAAATACCAAAAAATAAGAGACAAACACTTCTAACAAATGTTAAGAAATTTATAACTCGTCTTTTTGGTCTACCTTCCTCACCCTTGATTTCATCTTTTTCTTATGTTCTCTTTTTAAATGTCTTTAATTTTTTAAAAACCCTGATGAATTTAGGGAGAATATAGATTAATTTGATGAAATACGCTATCCCTTAAGAAAAATTTTTCAGTCCCTGACATTAGACCAAGCTGGACAACTGAGGGATGTATATTTTAGGCAGAGGGCTCTTCCAGCAATTTCTAAGTTACACCCCATTGGGTGGCTGTGATCAGAAAGAATGCAGGAGCTTATTTCTGAGGCACTGGATGGTATCGTGCCTTACGCAACATAGGTTTTTATAAAGCTTTACTGAATGCATTGACTGAAGGTATTTTCCATCAAGTGAAGTGGACAGGAATGAGAGAATGTCTAGGAAAAATGTAGATCAAGAACAGAATAAAAGATAAATGTACTTGTGAGAAAACACAGAGCTGAGTTTTCAAGAGAGTGGAACTGTTACTATATGTGATATTTTGCAACTCCTAGTCCATTCTTATTTTCAAGGCTCTCAGAGTTCTACCTGGGAAGATTTGATTAATGCATTATTTATTTGAGTCACTGATTTATGGAGCTTAACCATAAGATACAGCACAGCTCATTTTCTTTCTAATATTTATATCTACAGGAATAATACCACAATGAGGGGGGGTGTTCTACCCTTGACTAGTAATCCACAGAAGCAATCACCCAAACTGATAATATTGAAAATATTAAACAACAATCTGTTACTTACTCCCTTCATTGCTAGGATCCCACTATTTAAGTACAACAATTCCCAGAAACTAAGTGATAATCTATAAATCATACCACAAAATGATCTAGGACATATCCCAGTGAAATGTTTTCTGTGAAATGGGGAGGAAAAGATGTCAAATGTGGATCTCTTAATTCCTGTATTAATTTTTAGATCAAAGAAATAATTCCAGTTCAGATAAATTAAAATTGTGGCTTTTTTTTCTTTTCTGTTAAAGCTATTTGATTTTGACACTCTAGAAAAAAAGCATATTGCCTTGCAAAAAATACAAATTTATTATCAGAGATTGTGTGAGATTAGCAAAAATTATAATATATATTGATGATATTTCTAAGGTTTTCAATGGTACCACTCAGTAATGTAACAGAATAGTCATATTTAAGTAATTTTTATTTATTCCAGTATAGTTTGCCAAATTCAAAATAAATTTGTTTAGAAACTATCATTCCTGAAGATACCATGGTAAACATTCCCTTTAAAAATTACTAAATCCAATATAAAAATTAGGACGTATTAGGTTAAATTTTTTGTTGCTGTTGTTCAGCAGTGACTATAGAATTAAACATGACTGGAGTACCACTGTGTATATTTCAAATGCTCATAATGTACAAAAATGAACATCCAGCAGGCTTGCTGGACCCTGGCAGCCTCCAATTTGACAAGGCCTGCATGCCCAACATGCACGTAAAAAGATCTCTCTCAAATACTGTGTGATTCTAACAATGTGTGCAGAGAGGAATGGATACTGAAACTATGAAATGGAAAAGCATTTTACTAGATTTCTGAGTGGTTCAGAATCCAGGCCCCCAAACCAGACATTGCATAGTGAACTTGTCACATCACAGCTCAGAAACTTCTAACACCTCCCCAGGACTGGTCTCAATCTGGGCTCAACCTACTCTTGCAGCTTCTCTCGTGCAATTACCCTTGTACCACTGTGCTCCAATAAAACCACAACTTACCATTCTTTGAGCATCTCCCTCAAAGCCCACCACTAATTTGTTTACATTTTTCTTCTCCTTGGAACATTCCTTTTTTGCCAAATTCATCTTACATTTTATGACCAAAATCAACTCTTTCAAGAACTATCAATATTTTCTGATTATTATAGCTGGAGGTATTTTTCTTTCTCCCTCAACTTCAATTGTACATTATTATTATTGCTATTACAATTATTTACTTCTATAGCCATTATTATTTTCTAACTTGTGTTATATTTTGTTATGTCTAAGATATATTATCTTCCTTACAGGGAAATTTAACAGGGAGGAAACATGTCTTACGTGGGTTTTTTGTTTGTTTGTTTTTGTATTCCAAACATGCTTAAGGCAGGATTTAAGATATAGTATATGCTTAATAAATGTCTTTAGTGAACTAATGTGTGAATAAATGAATGTCACACTTGTGGGAGTCGTGCTGAAACTCTAGTATGTTAAACAATAGATTCTTATTCCCTTACCCTTGCAAAAATATTCATAAGAGGTTTGGGATACAGTTCATACCATAAAACATTACACTTCATATATTTCATATATTTTCAACAAATGTTTACCATTTATAGTTATGTGAATGACCCTACATAGCAAAAGAAGCATTAGAAATATAAAAGTGTCATCCTATAAATTATAAAATCATTCTTGAATTCTAAGCAGCTTAATTGCCACATACAAAATTTATATTGAGCTGCAACCTGGGAGGGCTCTGAATGATGGGCATGGAAGGAGCTTTCAGAGATTTTGCATGGTGCAGTAAGTTGGCTATTAACCCATCTTACAGTAAAGAAATTGAAGTGTAATCACAAAGAGCTAGAATTTGAATCCTGATTTGTCTATCTGGGTACTTATAGTCCCTGAACAATAAACTCTCTGAATGCTAACTTCCCTCTGAATAGATGGGATGCTTATTTCTATACAAGTCATTTTGCTCTACTGCATAGTATTTACCACAAGACACTGTCAGCTTTTTCCATAATATTTTCTTTCAAAAAAAAGTACAAAAACACAAAACTACCTCTTTTGAAAGGCTTACTATGAGGCACTATGCTAAATGCTTCCCTTACATATTTAATTCCTACAGCAACCCCGTGAGATAAGCATTGTTTACTCATATTCCAAGATAGGGAAACTGAAACATAGAAACTTAAAGTCATAAGCTCAAAATCAGTTTCTGTTTTGTTTCTACTAGTGCTTCTAGTGTTATTGGAAACTACTACTTCTAAGGACAGGAAATGGAATTTAAACTCAAGTCTTTCTTATTCCTGAATCCAAGTTCTTAACTATTCTATTTTATTGCCTTTTATTCATTTTTACTAATCCTTAAATATGTTTTTTTTTCCTAAAAAGAAAATTGGATTACTTGAAGCTTTATTTAGAATATGTAGCTTATCATGGGAAACATGTAACACTAAACTTGAAAGCAATCTAGAGGAGTGGTGGGAGAGGGATTAAGAGATGGGCTCATCTCACCTGGTCTGACTAAGCTGTTTACATTTTTCAGAGGTCCCATCTCCAAGCCCAGCCTCAAATGACAGTGCACCTGGACCCATCCCAGGGCCATTTAGATAAACAGAACATACATCAGGGAAGCAGTCAGTGCCCTTAACGAATTGGCTGGCTTGCTTCTCATCCCAAATCAGTGACTTACAGCAGCTAAGCGTAATGTGGGAAACGAGTCAATATCTTCCAGCATGTTGAGGCTATTTCCTCCCCCCAATATTTTTAAGCACAAGACAGGTGCAGAAATCATTTCAGCTGCCACTGGAGGGGGGCACAGCAGCTGTCACACGGTCATACAGCGGCAGAAGTCTTTGCTAAGATTCAAAATGAAAAGAATACTCATTGTAATTGAAACTATGCAGGGGACAAAGCTTCCCAGATGCACACAAGAGTTCTGAAGGTTTGAAAAGGGACAGATGCCACTTTCATACTCAAGCTAAGACATACCCCATTTCAACAGCTCATGAGGAGGTACAATCAAGTCTTCAGAGAGAAAAGACATAAGCAACACATCTGTAGCATCCACAAAGTAAATCTTTTTTTTAGACTACAAGGGGTCTTGAAGATGATTCAGGGTATACCCTTTTGTTTTCCATTTGATGACAGCAAGGCCCAGAGAGGTTAATACTTGTCCAGGATGACCGAGTAAAGCTTTGGCAGTCAAAGGCCTTGAAACCAAATCCATGATTTCTTCCTTTCTTCTACTCTACCCTGCAGCCTCTAATCTGCTTTGTTGTGATTTGTTTTAGATTATTTTGCTTGTTTTGTTTGTTTTTGTAAGGGTTACTTAATGGAAGACAACCATGACATAGCACCAATACAAAAGGAATTTTTTTTCCAGTATGGGGAGTTCCGTACATTGAACATTCCTCTCCTGGCTAAGGCATTCAGCTGCTCCTGTAGCTAAAACAGAAAACTGTTATGAACCGTCGGAAGCTCATGGCAAGGAAATAAACTGAAACAGGTATTCCTCTTGGTTGTGGTTGAGCTCAGCTCTCTGATTCTGAAAGGACACCTTCATGAAATCTGAGTTTCCTTTGACTGAGATATGAACTGTCTAATTACTGTTCTCTGTTTTAAAATGGTCAGTTTATACACAGATCATAAGAGATTTATGTATGCATCAAATCAAAAATGCATTCTAAGCCAGGCTAGATGCTGGTGATACCAAAGTTAAACAACTGATGTATAATACAACCATTTAAAGTCATAGAAAAGTGATATTCTGCTCTGTGATACGAGTGATCTCAGTCAATAGTTATTCACTCACTAGCAATCAATTAATAAACATTTATTAAATGGCTTCTTATAAAGACTTATGATAGGTACTGAAGGAAGATACCAAAACATAAGCATAAAATCAAATGGAGAAGATGTATTCATATGAAATGATGTGAAAACAATGATATTTTAATAATTGTAATGATATACTACAAGGTGAATTTACCAGTATGTTAAGATAATATAAGATTATATAGTATAAACACAGGAAAAGTATGCAGGCTTTCCTGAAGTGTTTTGAAAAAGGGATGAATAAAAAAAGAATGGATGGGGAAAAAATGCAGGAAAGCAGGTCCAAGTGTGGAGATTAGCAGAAAAATTTTACAAGATTAGCTTGATTAATTGAAGTGGTCTAATTTAGATTTTATAAGTAACGGAAAAAAAGTAACTCTGTGTATGTGTGTACTTGTGATTGACTGCTTATGCAATAATAGGCCATAATGAATGGATAAGTCAATTAATTCAAAGTTGACATTGCCACTGTCAGAGGAATTCAGGACCTTCCCATAAGTCCATTTTCATTTGTAATTGGAGTGGCAATCACTATGGGTGTACCCACTGTTTACAGCCAGGGACTCTTCTGCTTAGTCAATACTTATGTCCTACTGGTTGTTAAATATTTTTTAAATTGTCCCAGATTATAACCGATTGTATAATTTCAACAATTTTCTGGGAAGCCTGATACAAAAACAAGTTCTTTTCCAGTTAGCTAACTTAGAGCCAATAGCCAGCAAAAGAGCAAGACAGACATTCAGAATGCAGAGTATCCTTTGAAATGCCTCTACAGAAGAACTTCAAGTAGTTTTCAAAAGCCTGGAATCATTACTGTAATTCCCAGTTAACTTCCTTACCATCCACTGGAGAGAACAGAGCCCATTAAGAAGCAACTTCACCAACAATATACAAGGATTCCCCTTTACTCTGTTCATGGGAATGTAAATTGGTGCAGACACTGTGGAAAACAGTATGGAGGCTTCTATAAAAACTAAAAATAGAACTATCATATGACCCAACAATACCACCCCTGGGTATACATCTGAAAGAAACAAAAACACTAATTCAAAAAGATACATGAATCCCAATGTTCATAGCAGCATTGTTTTCAATTGCCAAGATATGGAAGCAACTTAAGTGTCCATCAACAGATGATAAAGAAGATGTGGTACACACATACAATGGAATATTACTCAGCCATAAAAAGGATGAAATTTTGCCATTTGCCACACCATGGATGGACCTGGAAGGCATTATGCTAAGTGAAGTCAGTTAGACAGAGAAAGACAAATACTGTATGATATCACTCGTGTGAAATCTAAAAAATACAACAAACTACTGAATATAACAAGAAAGAAGCAGACTCACAGATATAGAGAACAAATTAGTAGTTTCTAGTGGGGAGAGGGAAGGGGGAAAGGGCACTATAGGGGTAGAGATTTAAGAGGTACAAACTATTATGTATAAAATAAGCTATAAGGATATATTGTACAACATGGGGAACATAGCCAATATTTTATAATAACTATAAGTGAAGTATAACCTTTAATCATCATACTGTATACCTGTATCTTATATAATAGTGTACATCAACTGTACTTCAATTAAAAACTTAATTTTAAATGCAAAAAAAAAAAGAAAAAGAAAAGAGAGAGACAACTCCAAGTATAGAAAGAAACCAATCAGCAAAAGTTAAAGGAAATTCTTATTCATGTCTGTCCTCAGTTAGCCTAAATACAGACTTGACCCAGTACATTTCCCTGAGACACTAATAATCTAGTTCTCTCAAGATCTAACTTTTCTGTGAGCAACACACAGATCAATCCAGGATATCATTTCCAATATCACAGGGAGTAATTGTCTTGAAGAGGGAAATCACTAATTGTTTTTGAATGTGCTCCTGTCAACAATCCACATTATTAAAAACAAAATCTTCCCTACTAAAGGCTCACTGCCAATCTTCTGAAATGAGAGAGCTGAAACAAATACATGAGTCAAGGAGGTTTATTTTAAGATTTTACATATTTTGATCAAATGTGATGATTGCATTGTATTTTTTTCTATACTTTCCCAAGAGTAAGTCATACATCCTGTTTTTTCCAGAATGACTCTTTTCTTAAAAGTCTTACTGAAACACCATAGTTAGTTATGAATCAGATTGTTTTAATGACAGATTTAAGCATCAAAGACACATTACCTCATAAAAATAATAAATTAAAAATACTACTCAGAGAGTTTCATCTGTTTCCTACTTAATTCCATCTTTGAATCTTCAAATAGCTATCATCTAAATTGTATTTCTGGCATGTTTTATGACTGGTAGCATGTCTTCCTAAGATAATATTAGTCCATGTAAGTTTTTTTTTTTTAAGTTAGCCAAAGGTGTTTGTAGCCTTTGATTAATATAGTTATCAGGAGCACAGGGTCCAGAGACAGATCCATGGGTCCAAATCTCAGCCAGAAGAGCTGTGTGACCTTGGATAAACAACAACTCTGAGCCTCCATTTCCTCTGCTATAAAATCAAAATAATACTAGAGCTCATCTCAGAAAGTTGTTAAGAAGTTTACAGAAGTTTACAGATATAAATGATTATAACAAAATTGGCACACAGTAAGTGCTCATTAAGTATGCGCTTTATTTCCTCTCTGCATATATACATTATACATTACAATTCCTAACTTAAAATGGTGGTCAACAATAGAATGGAATCATCTGATATTCAATAATTCAAGCTTCACCGAAACATAAAGCTTTTATTTAAAATAAAAAATTTCCAAGGAATTCCCTGACAGTCCAGTGGTTAGGACCCTGCACTCTCACTGCTGAGGGCCTGGGTTCAATCCATGGTTGGGGAACTAAGAGCCCACAAGCCACACAGCATGGCCAAAAAAATAAAAAATAAAAAAATAAAGTATTTCCAGCATTAAACTTGAAAAATATGGATTTTTCTTAGCATATTTCAGTACTGGATTTTATGAATCAGGCATAACCACACATTCTTTGGCAGCTAGACAAATATGAATTATTTCGTAAACAATTATTTGCATTTTATCCTAAATTTGCCTTATGTCTATTTAAACTAATATTAAAATCAAGGTTGCTGCATCATGGGTTCTTTTTGTAGGTCTCCTCAGTGACTGAAGAGGGGAAAAGATAACATAGAAACAGCTAAAAAAGTGACAACATTTAGTGAAAGGCAAGGCTACCACATACAGGAGAGCAGGTTGTGCACTGCACAATCCTACAAGGTATCATTCATATAGATTACAGTGTTAATGCTTACCCCTTGGTGCAAAATGTATGGTCAATGGGTGAACATAAATACATAAACTTGGCTCCAGTTAAACTTGTATCCAATTGTAAACAGAAGGACAAATTTGGATTGCTATCCTAACGTGCATACTATCGGTACTTACCACTATGTTATCTTGGCCTAGTAAGTTAACTTCTCTGAATCTGTTTCCTCAAAGGCCTTTTACCTGTTGAATGGGAACAGAAGTGTTCCTTCACAAAGAGTTTACTATACATTCCATATAAATTTACCATGTGTTAGCAGACCTAAAAGATGTTAACTGATTTCCTGAGAAACTATCACAGCCCAGGTAGACATTCACATGGCAAATTCAACTGCTACTTTTTGTTTCTATTCTGTTTTTTTAACTTTTAAGTTGCTGAAGGCCTTTCCACAGGGACTGATTATTAAAGGTTTTTGTTTTAGAGTAGAGAAGCTACTGGACTAGAAATCAGAAGCCATGAATTCTAGCCTAAGCACGGCCATTGGCTTACAATGTAATTATGTCTAACTTTCTTATATATAAAATGGGAGTAATAAGCTCTGATATCAGTTAGGAAAAGTATCAAGATAACAGATGTAAATGTGCTTTGGAAAAAATTAGAGCACAGTAACATACATAGTTTTATAAGTCTTTCCAAATTTCTCATTGTATAATACACGGTAAACAAAAAATAAATACACACACTTCTGCTAACCTCTGAAAAGTAAGAAACTCTTCCTAAATGTCTTTGGTCTTTTGTAATCTTCCCGAGTGTTGTTTCATTGAAAAGATTGATTTTATTCTGTCCTGCGCTACAGAAGACAGGAAAATAAATGTTATGTACATAAATCATCAATATAGAATAAGAAAAAAATGATTACTTTGTGGCATCATTGTATCATGCCTCTAGATAATACCTATTGATTATTAATTATTCAATATGTGTCAAGCCCAGTAGGTACTATACAGATACACAGTATATTTCCTCACAATCACCCCATAACATGGGTGATAAAATCATCCCTATTTCCCAGATGAAGATGCCATCTCAGTAAGTTAATCATCTTGCATAAGGTCATGCACCTAAGAAGTTGGGGAGCCAGATTTTAGAAACAGGTCTGGTTCCAAAGCCCATGTTCATTCCAGGATTCCTCATTGCCTCTTATGAAACTTGACATAGAGTCAACATCAAGTAAACAGTGATGGATAAATGGATGGACGGATAGATGTATAGATGAATGAATGACTGAATGGATGGATGGATGGATAGACAATCGACTAACCTATGGGAATTATGGTCTCTAAGAGCAAGACTTAGGCAGCTCACCTGGGCTCTGTCACCAGTTGTAGTTTAGTTTCTATTATTCTTCCCCTTGTGCAATTTGAAAATCCCAGGTTACAAGACTTTCTTAGCTACTGATATGAGCATCACCTGCCCCCACAGATGATGAAGGATTTCAAATCTTGGAACCAATGGTGCCTCACCTCCACCAGCCAGATCTGATTGAAGGGTCTCTCTCTAGCAAAACCACAACATGGCATTTTCTATTTGCTCAGGCAAAGTTTGGTAATTCTGGTCATAGGGCAGTCACACGGACTGCCCTATGGACTCCAGAAAACCATTTGATACCCTGCAGGAAAAGGGTTCTCAGGTCTAACTTAGAGAGCATTCCAAAGAATTTTGCAGAAGCTGCCAAGAACAGAAAGAACACTGTATAAGCCCAGAGTCCTGGCATTTGGTTTTACATTTTGCATACTTTACGAATGCGCTTGACAACTGGAGGAAGAAACACTTTCTTACTTGCTGGCCTTTTTTACTTCCTGCATGTGGCGAGCTGCATCTGCCCATAGAGTCCCCCTTTTTCTAATTTATACAAGAGCAGTGTGTAGGCCAGGGGCTGTCTTGTACACCTAACTGTAGGATGGTCAGTCCTAAAGTAATGATAATACCAGGTACACAGAGTAGAAAGTACTTAGTAGAATTAGCACTGCATTTTCTTGTAATTTCAAGAAAGCCTCCTAGAAAGCATATTCACTCATTCATTCATTCAATAATATGTGTGTGCATTGGGGTGGGGCGGTAGGTGTGTGGAAGGTGACTAGGGAAGAGATACATCCTACAGTTTGAATGATCAGCAATGTAGTCAGACCCATGAAGAATGACAATATGTGGTTAGTGCCATGACACAGGTTTATATGAAACAGAGGACCAGCGGCAATCAGCACCACCTGGGAACTTCTTAGCAATACACATTCTTCGGTCCCACTTCAGACTTACTGCATCAAGAAATTCTGGGGCTGAGTCTGGAACTCTGTGTTTTAATAAGCAAAGCCCACTAGATAATTCCAAAGCCTGCCAAGGTTTGAAAACCACTGACAGAGAGTGTTCTGGAAGCAGAGTGGGGTCTTCACAGTGGCAGTGATAGTTAAATTGAGTCTTAAAGAATGAGTAGGGACTGCCTGCTTCCTGTTAGCAGTATGGACTCCAGAAAACCATTAGATACCCAGAACTAACTAAATCTCCAGATTTAGCAACTCTTGGCTTGCAGAGTTTGAGCTGAGAATCTTTGCAGATCATCCAGGCAATAAACAACAATTACATTGTTCCACTCCTTAGCAAGAAGGAGGCAAGCTTTGCAGGCAGCTGATAAGAGTTGTCAGTTTCCCTCCAATAAAATGTTCTCTGCAAAAAGTCAAGGCATAGTGCTATCATTTCAGGGAGAAAGTAACGCTTCTTATCATTTTTATCTGTTGCTCTCCACCCATGCAGAGGAAATCTCAGCACCCGGGCTGTTTTTAAAATAGATGCATCTGTATTTTTCCAAAGTGGGTGCTTAATTGCCTTTGACTGAATTCAGCCACTATAAATCACACTCCAAGAGAAGCCTGAAAACCGATCGCGCAACAGGCTCGACAGTAACCACTGTCCTGTTTGCTCCCAACCCTGAGGAGACCAAGTGGAGGGTCCTACCCTCTTACAGGATGAAGGGAGTTTGCATTTTTTTTCAGGAAATGGTGTAGTAAGTGAGAGGCATCAGAGACCCCAATGGCTTTGCCTCAGAAAAAGAAGTGGTAGTAAAAGCAAGGGGAAGTGGGGGATCATTAGAAAGGGAAAAGTGGGGAAAAGGCATAATGCAACCTAGCTGTGGAGATGAAATTCATGACATGTATCAATCACACATTTCCTGACACACCATCTCCTGAGGAGCAACAGAGAACAGGAAGATCTTATCCATCAGCTTTTGTGGAGACTTTGGTTTAATGTTTCCTTTTATGGTCAACAGATGCCCCACTTTATCAAGGGTCCCCTCACCACCCCAATCTGGCTGCACCAAGTGGATAAAAAGAAGTGAGATGTAACCTTTCATTAACATTGTATATTAAATTTGCTATTTGCTCACTCATTAAAACAAGAGAATATATTACTTCCAGAGTAGAAATGAGACACAAGAAGAAACACTTTGGAAGAAGTAGATCCAGAAGTTTTACAAATGTAGGTTTGACCCTGAAGGAAGGAGATTGCAAGTTTTTTCACCCAGGGAAAGTGGAAAGGATATTGGAACAAGGTAAAGAGACCTGGTCCTAGCCCTTAGTGCTTATCAGAGGTACGTATAAGAGTACCTCTTATCAGAGTGCTTATCAGTCTAGATTCTGGCCGGAAATAGATGACACACTCAAAAGCAATGACTCAACAGAGTTAATGGAGCAAACTTTTGCAAAGATATTAGCAGAATACAGGGAACCAACAAGGATGTTGAAACACCTGGGGACAGCAACAGCAGGATGACATTACCACGCTATGGCAGAAGGACAAGGAAAAATAAAAGTTGCTGGAACTGTTGAAAAATGTGCCTGTAGGAGATGGCCACCAGGACTGCAGCCACTACTAAGTTACACAAGGAGTGAGTCCAAAGGTCTGAATGTTTGCAGCCCCCCCAAATCCATATGTTGAAATCCTAATCCCCAAAATGATGTTATTGGGGGTGGGGCCTCTAAGAGGTATTTAAGGGCCAGGGTTCCATGGGATTAGTGCTTTTTCAAAGAGACCCACAGAGATCCCTGGCTCCTTCTACCGTGTGAGGACACACAAGGCATGGGCTATGAACCAGCGAGAGGGCCTTCATCAGAACAGGATCATACTGGCCCCCTGATCTTGGACTTCCCACCTTCCAAAACGGTGAGAAATAACTTTCTGTTATGTATAAGCCACCCAGTCTATGGTATTAAAAATAGGAATCCCACCCTTTCTCTCCTTCTGCTGTCTGGACTTGTGTTTGTGACACCTACATGTGGCTAAACACAACCAGAAGATGCGAGAGGCAGGGATCCTCTGAAGCATTTCATAAAATTTAGAATCTGGGGCCTGGAGCACGGTGAAGAGGGAGGCAGCTTCAGCCTGGAGGGGCAAACAGCAGTTCCTGGGCACACAAGCTCTGCAATTCTGATCCTTTGTCCTTGTTGGCCTGCAGTACTATCTTCTAGAAAATTAATCTCCAAAGTTTATTCTACCTCCTATATCATTTGAGAAGATGGAATAAAAGAGAAATGAAGAAAAGAAATGTTCTAATTGGCCCAACTGATCTATTGGAAACAGGTAGATTTAGCAACTTAGCTTTCATTGTTTAACAAACCATAGATCTTTTTTCCTCCACCTGCTTTCTTGCAAGAAAAACTATCTGTGCCTCAAGGTTATTTAGAAAAGCTTCTGAAAGCTATTAATAGAAAGCAGATTTAAACCCAGTCTCTAAAAGGCTTAACTTTGTGTACAATAGTTCTGCCCTTGTAGAAAAATTTGAAAAGCTTTTTTAAAAAGTAGCATATAGCTTAGATTATTAGCTATCTCTTTGTCACAAATGCGCAGCTGGGTTCAGAATTTGCACGTTTCCCAGGCAAAAGAATTCAATAAGCAAGTAAGCAAATCCTGCCATTTTATTAAATACTTTCAGAAAACAAAAGCAAAGCAAGCTTTCACTCAGCCGGAACCAGAACATAATCCCCAGAGCCAATAACACATGTTAAAATTCTAGCACAAGAGCCAAATTTGACAAAGAAACCCTCTCTATCCTACTACCCCTGGGGTAAATTACCATAATTGTGATTCTTACACTCTTCCTTTGTGAGATCCTTCAAACATGGGTGCTCAAACAAAGGAGAAGGAAATTAAGATACGGAGAATGAAGATTTGAGGCTCAGGATATAATAGTGAAGAAGTGAGAGGTTCCTGAAAGCACCCTTTATAGGCCAGATATCATTTAACTTGCCCTAGTAGCTATACTTCTGTTCAGGGTAAGAAAATACAGTAAAAATGAATGATCTCTTCCCTATAGCCTTTCAACAGACCCTCCTGTCTTAATTACACACAGCAGTACTGCAAAGGTCCTGCTAAGCACTTGTGTCCACAGGGTAGACACTGAAAAAATCATAATTGTTGTGTTCAGCCTGCTGCTATTACACCCACAGACTCAGGGAAAAGGCTTACAGCAGAAGTTGGCTCAGTGTCCTAATGCAGTAGATCTGTCTCCCTGACGACCTTTTATTCTTTCCAAAACTTCTTGCTCTCTGTAGAATTTCCTTTTTCCAAATCTTCAGTGATAATGATGGCATTCTCAGAGAAAACTTCCAGAGCATCCAACAGCTGCCTGGATTGATACTCAGGGAACTCTCTAGCTAGAAACCAAGATAGCATTTCTATTTTTATTCCTGTTTCAATCTTCATGCTAAATGGAGATAATGAAATCTTTCTTAAATTCATTTATTTTATTAAGAGGAGTCAGGATTATCATTCTTTCCACTTTCAGGGCAACTGAATCAGGAGAACAAAAAGCATGGAAAGATTGAGAGTCCAGTCCCCTGAGATCTAAGAACTCTACCCCTGGTTGTTTGCAATATTGGAAAGAGACTTAACCTCTCTGAATCATCTGGAAAATGAAGTGGTAAAGGAGGTGATTTCTGAAGCTACTTCCAGGTTTAACACTCAATCATCTTATGTGTCCTAATTCCCCCCATTCCATGTCTTCTACTCTCAATGTAACTGAACTTACTTCACCCTCATTCTCTCTGATATCTTGAGCCCTTCCTAATTTCTTGGCCCATTTTTCTTTTCCTAGTTTCACTTTTCTCTCTATCCAGCCTGAAACTCAAGAGTGAGACACTTCGCTGATACTCCCAAACTGCTACTTTTCTTGGCCCTATCTTCTACGAAAGCCATTTCGCAAGTCCTCAATATTGGATAAACTCTCCACATCTACATCCCTATGTCCAAGTTTCCCAGCATGGGTTGGCATCATCTCAAGGCTAGTCTATGCTGAGTTTATACTTATTTCCTTTCCTAAGTCTCATATTTGAAAAGCTTTTTATTCACCTCTAGCAGATACCCTAAATACATTCCTTGCTCTCCTCAAGCTCTCAGCCTTATCTCTGCAGCTAACTTTACTTTTTAGTAAACTGATTACAATAAAATCATTTTCATAATGAAAATGTTTAAAATTTAGCAGCTCATTTTTAGTTCTATTACATTAACATAAAAAATTATTTCCAATCGTCTTCAAAAGTCATGGGGCATTTCTGCATCTCTACATCACTTCCCAGTCAGCTCCATTTTGATATATAAGCTTCACTGCAGATCTAGCTCACAGACCAGATGTTGTAGAGAAAATACCAGCTAAGTCTGACTGGATTTTTCAATCTGCCTCATTCGAAAGCCTACAGCGAAACAGAAGTAGTTATGAACTTCAAAAAGTTTTAGGGCATAGCACTAATTGCTAGTCGGAATTATCTTTTCTAAGATAATATGTAGCATGAAAATACAATTTAATCATTCATAAATGCCTATAAGAGAAAAGAGAGAGAAACACAAGGCATTTAACTGAATCAAAATATTATGAACATATTCTATATGTGACATCCTGAAAATTATTGAAAGATTCATTTCACTTTGCAAGCATCACTTCATAGTATAATATTCCAAACCAAAGTTTTAAGGGGGAAATATGGAATAGGGTAGTGTAGGATCTGTGGTAAATAGAAAACTTTTTAAAATTCCACTTTGTGGGTGTCATTAGAAAAGGGGGAGTGGTAGGATAGGAATATGGGCAGTGTTGGTAAAGGGTAAAAGGAGAAGGAAAAGATCTATAGAAATCTTGATAGTGACCCTAAAACAGGGGTGGTTCTTAAGCTTTTGTGCTAGTGACTACTAGCATTGCTCTGGACCCTCAGAACAATGCTTTTAAATGCATAAAAAAAGGATTAAAATTAATTCAACTTTATTGACAGTTATCACAGTATTAAAAACATAAATTTGTGATACAGTAATATATGTGTGACTTTATAAAATGTTCAACAGCAAGATCTTGCATCAGGTCTGGTAACTGCCATCATTTTAAAAAAGGAAGAACATGAAGCCTCTTTAAAGTTAGCTGCAATAGTGTAATACGTGATGATAATATTGGTGATTTCCACTGGTGTCTATACTCTCTGATATACAACTCATCTCATTCTCTCTCTTTAACTCGCTCCGAAGTTTTCTGCCCCACAATTCCCCTGAAACTGCTCCCCTCAAGCGAACTCTATGTTGCTACTTCCAATGTCAATTCTCAATCCTCATCTTACTTGACCTATCAGCAATATTTGACACAGCTGATCACTTGCTCCTCCCTGACTTGCTATTGTCAGTAAATTCAAGGACAGAAGTCACTGCTGACTTTATCCCTACCTCACCGGCCTCTCCTGTGAAGTTTCCTTAGCTGGTTCCTTTTCATCTTACCAACATCTTAATGCTGGAGTGCCTCAGAAATTCGTCCTTGGATCTCTTCTCTTTTGTGTCTAAATTTATGTCTTTAGTCATTTCATCAGTACTGCTAATACAGACGTATGCAGATGACTCCAAATTTATACCCATAGCCTGGACCTCTCCCCTGAATTCTAGACTCATATATCCAGTTGGCTACTCACTCAATGTTACCTCTTAAAGGAGTAACAGACATCTCAAACTTAACATATGTAAAACCACCATCCTGATCTCCACCTCACCTGTCCCCACTAAACCCATTCATCCCCTAATGTTCTCAGCCCAGTTAATGACACGCTCAGGTCTTTGGAGTCATCCTTGATGCTTCTCCAACTCTCTCAAATCCACTTCCAACCCATTACCAAATCCTGTGATTGGAAAACTCCATGTTCTAAATATAACCAGAATCTGGCATCTTCCTACAACACTACTACTACCTCTCTGGCTCAAGCCATGGTTCCTGGCCTGGTTTAGCTGTAGCCACCTAACTGGCTTCCACTCTCACCCCATCTGAAAATGTCAGCTAGAGTGATCTTTCAAAACATAAGTCATAGCATGTCACATTTTTGTTCAAAGCCCTCTAACAGCTTCCCCATTTACTTCATTGTAAAAGGCAAGGTCATTGCAATGGCCTCAAGGCCTTACAGAATCTTCTCACTGACCTCATCGCCCACAACTCTCTCCCTGGCTCATTACAGACAGGCGCCTTCCTCAGGGCCTCTGTACTTTTTCCCTCTGCCTGCAACAGTCTCCCCCCAGATGTCCACATGGCTTACCTCCTCATCTCTGCCAAGTCTTTACTCAAATGTCCCCTTGGTAAGGCCTTCATGATCCCCTCTACTTAAAATTGTTTTATTTTTATATTTATTTTATTGTTCTCCAGAGAAACTATCACCATGTAACATAATATATATTTGACTTATTTATTTGTTTATGTCTTCCCCAATAAGGCATTCCATAACAGCAAGGAATTTTGCCTGTTACGTTCACAGATACATCCCCAGTGTCTGGCATAAAGCATGCACTTATTAAACAGTGAATGAATGAAGAGGCTCTTTGGAATATTATCTTCTGTGAACTCTAGCACATTTATCCATTGCAGTAAGAAATGCACAGAATTCTACTTGCCAAAACTGTATTATACTCTGTAAGTTATCTAAGATTGTTTTAAACATGATGCTTGAAATGAAACAAAGCTAGTGCTTGGTATTTGCTATAGAAATATCATAAGCATTAACTAGCAACTGATGACTGTATGGGATGGTGCCCTAACAAAAGGGATGCTGCATGATGTCATGGAAAGAACAGCAGCTTTGAGACAAACAAACATAGCTTTGAAGTCCACCTCTGCCACTTGTGAGCTATGTTGGGAAATTACTGACCTCTCTAAGCCTCAGTTATTTGTCTGTAACATGGAAAATGTCACTATTGTGTCTTAAATGAAATTATATGTACAAAGTGCCTGGGCACTTGAAAAAGATGTTCCTCACTCCAGTCCTCTCCAGAGGATTACCACTTTCCAGGAAAAAGAGTAAATAATATAGAACTTAAAAATGCTCAAAGAGATGTAGAAGAGGACAGGATGGGAAGGACTGGTGTCACGTGAATTGTCAGTCACCTCAGGTGTTGGTTAGGATAGAGAGGCTTATTGGGCTCACCCTAACTCTGATAGTTTCCACAAAAATGATATTTAGGTCCCTTTTCAAGGTAAGGTATAGATGGTGTCTAGAAAATAGGTCTAAAAATAGAAGGAGACTAAGGGTCTATCCATGCGGAGGAGTAGGCGAGGATGGTCTCATCGGAGAAGACAAGTGGCAAAGGAGAAAGGTGAAGCTGTGCGGAACTTGTGCTAGAAGGCAAAGTTGCCTCCTTCTCAAGGATTTATTGTCCAAGAGGCTGTATCAGTGTATAGATTTTTTTTTTACATCTTTATTGGAGTATAATTGCTTTACAATGGTGTGTTAGTTTCTGCTTTATAACAAAGTGAATCAGTTATACATATACATATGTTCCCATATCTCTTCCCTCTTGCGTCTCCCTCCCTCCCACCCTCCCTATCCCACCCCTCCAGGCGGTCACAAAGCGCTGAGCTGATCTCCCTGTGCTATGCGGCTGCTTCCCACTAGCTATCTATTCTACGTTTGGTAGTGTATATATGTCCATGCCTCTCTCTCGCTTTGTCACAGCTTACCCTTCCCCCTCCCCATATCCTCAAGTCAATTCTCTAGTAGGTCTGTGTCTTTATTCAGTGTATAGATTTTTATCCCCAGCGATTTCATACGAAAATCTTTGTCACACTGTTTTGGGAATCAGTAAAAAGATTCTTCCCTCTCCTTAGACATAAATGAGGTATGAAAATTCTATACTGAAGAAGGAAAGATATGCTTTCCTATCTTCCAATCTAGATTTCTCAGTTACTGAGGCAAAAATAAGTAGAAGCAATGTGTTTTTCATAAATCCCTGTAGATTGTTTCTCGTGCTTTATATATTTTTAAAAACTGGCACAAAGAGACTGGGTTGGAAGAAGACAAGAAAATGAATAAAATGTTCATCAGCTGGTAGTAATTGTAGAGCTTCATGAATTAGGGACCAGGATTCCTTTTTTCCCAAGGAGTGTGCCTAGCCTGGGAGCAGCATCACGTTAGACTAGAGGTGACTCTTAGAGATCTTCACCGTCATACTTATGCATTAAGTGTGTCTGTCAGCTGACTCTTGGTTCACTTCAGAGATACTGTCATCTTTGCTGACCATCACAGGACAGAGTCACCAGTTAGCCTCGAGCTTGTACTTGGTCTTCTTTTCTTATAGAAGTTTATGATTCCTCCCAAAAGCTATTAAGGCAACATAGGAGTAGGAGGGAGAGATGAAGGGAGAATGCAGAAGAGGTACGGACCATAAACCAAAAGAGGCTCTGTGATGACTACGCTTTACCCTTCATAGATCAGTCAATTTCAAATCAAATCTCAAAATTAAACCCCGCCTAATGTAAAACCTGTGCTTACAAATACATTTAACAGAAAAACTACATTTGCAAATGATAAAAAAATTTAAAGCTTACTAAAATTAATAAAACAGGGTGAATTCTATGATAAAATTGCCACATTCTACCTCTTGAATTGAGACATACAAGCAAATGTCCCCTTCCTCAAACTTCTTGCCTCTATTCTTCTGGCTACCATTTTGTGAGTGCCAACTGTGGGTCAGGATCTGTTCTTTGTTCCATGCCAGAGAGGCAGCTAGGATCATGGGTGGAGTCAGGCAGTCCCCTGGATTTATACACTAGTCTTCTCTGGGTTGTGTTTTAAAGCTTTTTTCTGTGTAATGAAACCAAACTAAATATTTCCCAGGAGAGCAAAACAGCTCTCCAAATCTCTAAGTGACTTCCATGTAGCGAGAAAGATTACCGGCTGTCCTTCAAAAACAAAATTATAACAAATCCACTACCATGTATAAAATACATAGCTAAGTGGGAACCTGCTGTATAGCTCAGGGAGCTCAGCTCTGTGCTCTGTGATGACCTAGATGGGTGGGATGGGGTGGGGAGGAGGGAGGTCCAAGAGGGAGGGGATATATGTATACATATAGCTGATTCACTTCATTGTACAGCAGAAACCAGCACAACACTGTAAAGCAATAATACTCCAATAAAAAAAAAGTAAATCTCTCTCTCTTCCATCTTCTCTCTTACTTCCTTGCTCTGTCAAGTGATGCATCTATTTCCAAGAACACATGATATAGGGAAATAGAACAGTACTTTCAGCTTCCCTATCTTTTCTTTCTATGTTAAGTGCAAATACTAATTTCATGAAGTGTGCCTTCTTACAGTTATAAAATAATTTTGGAAGAAATGTAACCTTCTTGGCTCTTTCCAAAACCAGTGGGCTGCTTTGCAGGCATTCTATAAGTCTGGGTGTGGCATGAGCTTAGCACAGCTCAGTACAGTAAAAGCAGTATATAGCGTTGTGGTCAGGACTCAAGATTTGAGTCCTTTATCTCTTGTACTTTGACAAACTACTTAAGATGCCTGCACTTCAGTTTCTTCATTTATAAAATTGAGACAATAATAGTTCTTATTTCATAGTGCTATTGTGAAAAACAGTGAAGCATCTGGTACACAGTAAAACTTCAATACATGTTAACCATTTAATTCATTGGCATTAGTAAAGGAAAACAAGTTTATTATAACCAGAAACTACATAAAAATTCCATTTCCAACCAGAATTTAGTAAATTCCTTTTAAATCATATTTTAGCCAGTTAAATTAACTTTTTAAGTAAAGATAATCTTATTCCCACTTTTGATATACACATTTTCGCCATCATATAATTAATCCTCAAAGATTCTTTGTATGATGCAATAGAAAATAAATTTATTTGGATTTCATTATTTTTTAAAAGAACCATATGTCATATAATTTTTTATGATTTTAAGGAATTAGCATGCAACTGTGTTGACTCAACCATACAAAATGGCTTTGTAGAGAAAATTTTCAGGAAATAACCTTTCAGATTATACAAAGAAATAGCTAAAAGTAAGCTATCAGATTCAAAGGGGCTTTTTAACATAGCCAACTATGCATCAGTTTTAGTGTAATAAATCTAATGGAATTTACACTTAATCTTCAGGGGAAAAAAAAGCAAGAGTTACAATTAACAACAAAAAGCCCTTTCCCTAACCACTAACAAAAGAATAAAACCACAATAAGTTCAATGCGATCACTGACTGGGGAACCATGTACTTACAACTTGCTGGATAAAAAAACAATGTAAATCAGTGTGCACTCACATCGCCACATCTCTGCATTACCTCACACAAAACTAGTAGTTCTCCTAAGACATGTTTAGTGGTTTTTCTTATGATTTCCTTAATTCATTCCCTATTTCAAACTCAAAGAAATGGGATAAGGAGAATAGAAACATTTTTGCATTTGAATGAGGTGGTCTATCTCACATTTATGTATATTCCGCTCCGCGGCATGTGGGATCCTCCCGGACCGGGGCACGAACCCGTGTCCCCTGCACCGGCAGGCAGACTCTCAACCACTGCGCCACCAGGGAAGCCCTACTGTTGCAATTTTTAAAATATAAGTTCCAAGAGGAAAAAGAAACATTAGGCATAACATAGAGCCTGGTACTATTTATTATGATCAGGCAATTATTAAGACTTCATTAGAAGGATTGATAGTTCTGGTAATGAACAATGGATAAAAGTAACAATGGAGATGAAAACAACAGATTCTTTGTCTAGAAATGCAAGACTGTTAGTCATGTGAACATGTGCATACACACCATGACCCTCAATTTGTTACCAATTAAAATACTGTGTATTATATAAGACCAGATACATATATATGGCACTTGTATAAATTACATTAAATAAACAAATGAATAAACCAAGAAACAAACTGTCCCATCTGGCTAGATGAATTAAAAAATGGCACCTTTTCCTCAGCACTGCAGGATTTCAACCACTATTTCCATCCCCACGCTCCACACACCTTTGAGACTTACGCAAAGAAATACAACCATATGTGAGGCCGGACTGTGAGGACAATCCATTAAAAGTCACATTTCCAGACAAAATAAGAACAGATACATTTAAAAAAAATTATTAAGATCATAAAATGAAGACTCTAAGAATGAAGTGTTAAGAATATTTTGGGGTGAACCATAAAGTAAGATGAATGTGCCTGTGATAAAGAATAATCTTTTTAGTAGATCTGAATTGTCATTAATTGTATGCAATGCTTGTAAACAGTACTACTTAAGGAATATTAAATATAGTATGTCTGGAAATATGAAATCCTGATTAATATGGAATATACCCCCTTAAAAAGTTCAATTCAACAATAATGACTAGTTAACAGATTCTTAGAAAGTTCGAAGCTATTGTACTACTGAATAGTAATAAAATCTATGAGTCAATGTATTTCAAACATTTAAGAATTCTCTTTGATGAACGGATTTTTTAATAGTTATGGAATTGTTTTTGCCCTCTTTTTATAAAAGCATAAGACAATTGTTAAGGAAACATACCCTGAGCATCAAGTTTCCACTTAGAGGCAGTTCTTTGCCCCATGACTGCTGAGGCTGAAAGATTCAATCTGTTCCCAGAAAAATTTGCCAATAAAGCCCACAGGACTTACTGGAATTACTCAAGATCATAGCATCATCTCCACTGTCATCAAATAAAATTACTGTGTCACTGGCCATGGATTCTGCTATAGTTTTTAAAATTTCTACCAGTTTACAAAACAAAACCGAGAGAGTCTGATTGTACCCTATAGCAAGTAAGGACTATCTAGGACTGTTAAAGTCAGTATATCTGAATAAATATGATAGATATGATGTATCTAAAATATATATGAAAACATATATATGTTAGTTTGACATTTAGGGAAAGAGACTTTTTAAAAAAGACAATGAATTTATGCTAGAGAAAATCCACTTATAGAATACTGTATTTGGGGGAAAAAAATGAAGAAACTGGATATGAACTAAGTTAATAAATCTGAAAATAAACGGGATAAAAGAGATTGGATCCAGGAGTTTCTATCAAAAGAAATGACTATCTAGTAAGTGCCATGAACCGCACCTAACATAGAAAAGTTCCTTAATACATATTCATGTAAAGAAGAATGAATGAATGAATGACGATGAACTTGAGAATATAGCATAATATTGAATCCAAAATGTACACTTTTAATAGGTTGAGTTTAAACATATATCTTCCTATTTTATGAGCTATTTCTTTTAAAATAACATCTATTGCTCTATTTTCTGAATGCAAAAGCAAAAATGCTCACTGTAAAGTATCTTTAGAATACCAAGCATTAATAAGAAAATATAAAGTAAACATAATATCAATAGAAAGATAAAACCACCAGCAAATGTTCTTGTATCTATGCACAAGCATTATTTATATGCACATATTTGGAACCATACTGATATCAATTTTATTTCTTCTTTTTATAACTTCTTATTACATTATGAGCAATTCTCATGTCACTAAAACCCCTACAACAATATGAATTTTAATGTCTTCATATTGTTCCAGCAAATGAAAGTACAATAATTGAATTATTGTGCTATTGATTTATATTTGAATAATGCATAAAATCAAAATATTGGGGGAGAAAATTTTAAATGGCCTTATCCATAAAACTTTTGCTGTATCTTTGATTATTTCCTTATAATACATTTCTATGTGTCAAATTGCATAGGTTTAAGATTTAGCGTTTTGATCCACACTGCCACATTCTTTTCCTGATACTCTGTATTATAACTACTGTCAGTAGTTGTGAAACTACTTATTTCATCACACTTGGAATACAGACATTTTAAGATCACTTTTATAGTTTGATAGGACAAAATTGATATAATGAAAATTTTAATGCTGATAAGATTGAACTATTTTTCTATGTTTATTTGCTATTTGTATTTCTTTTTGCATGAGTTACTTGTCTCACATTAGAGGTGGGACCCCTCTAGGTGGTCACAAAGCTATCTCCCTGTGCTATGCGGCTGCTTCCCACAGGCTATTTTACATTTGGTAGTGTATATAAGTCCAAGCCACTCTCTCACTTCGTCCCAGTTTACCCTTCCCCCTCCCCATGTGCTCAAGTCCATTCTCAACATCTGCGTTTTTATTCCTGTCCTGCCCCTAGATTCTTTGAACCATTTTTTTTTATTCCATATATATGTGTTAGCATACAGTATTTGTTTTTCTCTTTCTCACTTACTTCACTCTGTATCACAGACTCTAGGTCCATCCACCTAACTACAAATAACTCAATTTCATTTCTTTTTTTGGCTGAGTAATATTCCATTGTGTATATGTGACACATCTTCTTGATCCATTCATCTGTCGACGGACACTTAGGTTGCTTCTGTGTCTTGGCTCTTGTAAACAGAGCTGCAAAGAACATTGTGGTACATGACTCTTTTTGAATTATGGTTTTCTCAGGGTATATGCCCAGTAGTGGGATTGCTGAGTCATAGGGTAGCTCTATTTTTAGATTTTTAAGGAACCTCCATACTGTTCTCCATAGTGGCTGTATCAATTTATATTCCCACTAACAGTGCAAAAGAGTTCCCTTTTCTCCACACCCTCTCCAGCATTTATTGTTTGTAGACTTTTTGATGATGGCCATTCTGACTGGTGTGAGGTGATACCTCATTGTAGATTTGATTTGCATTTCTCTAATGGTTAGTGATGCTGAGCATCCTTTCATGTGTTTGTTGGCAATCTGTATATTTTCTTTGGAGCAAATATCTATTTTAGGTATTCTGCCCATTTTTGGATTGGGTTATTTGTTTTTTTGATATTAAGCTGCATGAGCTGCTTGTAAATTTTGGAGATTAATCCTTTGTCAGTTGCTTCATTTGCAAATATTTCCTCCCATTCTGAGGGTTGTCTTTTCACCTTGTTTATGGTTTCTTTTGCTGTGCAAAAGGTTTAAGTTTCATTAGGTCCCATTTGTTTATTTTTGTTTTTATTTCCATTTCTCTAGGAGGTGGTTCAAAAAGGATCTTGCTGTGATTTATGTCTTTAATCCATTTTGAGTTTATTTTTGTGTATGGTGTTAGGGAGTGTTCTAATTTCATTCTTTTACATGTACCTGTCCAGTTTTCTCAGCACCACTTACTGAAGAGGCTGTCTTTTCTCCACTGTATGTTCTTGCCTCCTCTATCAAAAATAAGGTGACCACAGGTGCGTGGGTTTATCTCTGGGCTTTCTATCCTGTTCTATTGATCTATATTTCTGTTTCTGTGCCAGTACCATACTGTCTTGATTACTGTAGCTTTATAGAATAGTTTGAAGTCAGGGAGCCTGATTCCTGCAGTTCCATTTTTCCTTCTGAAGATTGCTTTGGCTATTTGGGGTCTTTTGTGTTTCCAAACAAATTGTGAATTTTTTTGTTCTAGTTCTGTGAAAAATATATTCCTATCAAAATATATTGATAGGAATTGCACTGAATCTGTAGATCGCTTTGGGTAGTAGAGTCATTTTCACAATGTTGATTCTTCCAATCCAAGAACATGGTATACCTCTCAATCTGTGTATATCATCTTTAATTTCTTTCATCAGTGTAGAGGGTTTTTATCATAACTGGGTGTTGAATTTTGTCGAAAGCTTTCTCTGCATCTATTGAGATGATCATATGGTTTTTCTCCTTTAATTTGTTAATATGGTGTATCACACTGATTGATTTGCGTATATTGAAGAATCCTTGCATTCCTGGGATACACTCCACTTGATCATGGTGTATGATCCTTTTAATGTGCTGTTGGATTCTGTTTGCTGGTATTTTGTTGAGGATTTTTGCATCTATGTTCATCATGATATTGGCCTGTAGTTTTCTTTCTTTGTGACATCTTTGTCTGGTTGTGGTATCAGGGTGATGGTGGCCTCATAGAATGAGTTTGAGAATCTTCCTCCCTCTGCTATATTTGGAAGAGTTTGACAAAGATAGGTGTTAGTTCTTCCCCAGATGTTTGATAGAATTCGCCTGTAAAGCCATCTGGTCCTGGGCTTTTGTTTGTTGGAAGATTTTTAATCACAGTCTCAATTTCAGTGCTTGTGATTGGTCTGTTTATATTGTCTATTTCTTCCTGGTTCAGTCTTGGAAGGTTGTGCATTTCTAAGAATTTGTCCATTTCTTCCAGGTTGTCCATTTTATTAGCATATATCACTTGTAGTAATTTGTCATGATCCTTTGTATTTCTGCAGTGTTGGTTGTTACTTCTCCTTTTTCATTTCTAATACTATTAATTTGAGTCTTCTCCCTCTTGATGAGTCTGCCTAGTGGTTTATCCATTTTTTTTTAACTTCTCAAAGATAAAGCTTTTAGTTTTATTGATATTTGCTATCGTTTCCTTCATTTCTTTTTCATTTACTTCTGATCTGATCTTTATGATTTCTTTCCCTCTGCTAACTTTGGGGGTTTTTAATTCTTCTTTCTCCAACTGCTTTATGTGTAAGGTTAGGCTGTTTATTTGAGATGTTTCCTGTTTCTTGAGGTACGATTGTATTGCTATAAACTTCCCTCTTAGAACTGCTTTTGCTGCATCCCATAGGTTTTGGGTCATTGTGTTCTCATTGTTATTAGTTCCTAGGTATTTTTTAATTTCTTCTTTGATTTCTTGGTTATTAAATAGTGTATTGTTTAGCCTCCATGTGTTTGTATTTTTAACAGATTATTTCCTGTAGTTGATGTCTAGTCTCATAGCGTTGTGGTCGGAAAAGTTACTTGATAGGATTTCAATTTTCTTAAATTTACCAAGGCTTGATTTGTGACCCAAGATAAGATCTATCCTGGAGAATGTTCCCTGAGCACTTGAGAAGAAAGTGTATTCTGTTGTTTTTGGATGGAATGTCCTATAAATATCAGTTAAGTCCATCTTGTTTAATGTATCATTTAAAGCTTGTGTTTCCTTATTTATTTTCATTTTGGATGATCTCCATTGGTGAAAATGGGGTGTTAAAGTCCCCTACTATGATTGTGTTATTGTCAATTTCCCCTTTCATGGCTGTTAGCATTTGCTCTATGTATTGAGGTGCTCTATGTTGGGTGAGTATATATTTACAATTGTTATATCTTCTTCTTGGATTGATCCCTTGATCATTGTGTAGTGTCCTTCTTTGTCTCTTGTAATAGTCTTTATTTTAAAGTCTATTTTGTATGATATGAGAATTGCTACTCCAGCTCTCTTTTGATTTCCATTTGCATGTAATATCTTTGTCCATCCCCTCACTTTCAGTCTCTATGTGTCCGTTGGTCTGAAGTGGGTATCTGTTAGACAGCATATATATGGGTCTTGTTTTTGTATCCATTCAGCCAGTCTATGTCTTTTGGTTGGAGCATTTATTCCATTTACATTTATGGTAGATATCAATATGTGTGTTCCTATTACCATTTTCTTAACTGTTTTGGGTTTGTTATTGTAGGGTTTTTCCTTCTCTCGTGTTTCCTACATCAAGAAGTTCCTTTAGCATTTTTTTGTAGAGCTGGTTTGGTGGTGCTGAATTCTCTTAGCTTTTGCTTGCCTGTATAGGTTTTAATTTCTCAGTCAAATCTGAATGAGATCCTTGCTGGGTAGAGTAAACTTGGTTGTAGATTTTTCCCTTTCATCACTTTAATATGTCCTGCCAGTCCCTTCTGGCTTGCAGAGTTTCTTCTGAAAGATCAGCTGTTAACCTTATGGGGATTCCCTTGTATGTTGTTTTTCCCTTGCTGCTTTTAATATTTTTCCTTTGTATATAATTTTTGATAGCTTGATTAATATGTCTTGGCATGTTTCTCCTTGGATTTATCCTGTATGGGACTCTCTGTGCTTCCTGGACTTGATTAACTATTTCCTTTCCCATATTAGGGAAGATTTCAAATATAATCTCTTCAAATATTTTCTCAGTCCCTTTCTTTTTCTCCTCTTCTTCTGGGACCCCTATAACTCAAATGTTGGTGCATTTAATGTTGTCCCAGATGTCTCTGAGACTGTCCTCAATTCTTTGCATTCTTTTTTCTTTATTCTGCTCTGCAGTAGTTATTTCCACTCGTTTATATTCCAGGTCACCTATCTGTTTTTCTGCCTCCGTTATTCTGTTATTGATTCCTTCTAGAGAATTTTCATTTATTGTGTTGTTCATCATTGTTTGTTTGCTCTTTAGTTTTTCTAAGTCCCTGTTAAATGTTTCTTGTATGTTCTCCATTCTATTTCCAAGATTTCGGATCATCTTTACTATCATTACTCTGAATTCCTTTTCAGATAGACTACCTATTTCCTCTTCATTTGTTTGGTCTGGTGGGGTTTTGCCTTGCTCTTTCATCTGCTGTGTGTTTCTCTGTCTTCTCATGTTGCTTAACTTACTGTGTTTGGAGTCTCCTTTTTGCAGGCTGCAAGTTCATAGTTCCCATTGTTTTTGGTGTCTGCCCCCAGTGTCTAAGGTTGGTTCAGTGGGTTGTGTAGGCTTCCTGGTGGAAGAACATTAGTGCCTGTGTTCAGGAGGACGAGGCTGGATCTTGTCTTTCTCGTGGGCAGGACCACATCCAGTGCTGTGTTTTAGGGTGTCTTATTATGATTTTAGGCAGCCTCTGTGCTAGTGGGTTGGGTTTTGTCCCTGTCTTGCTAGTTGTTTGGCACAGGGTGTCCAGCACTGTAGCTTGCTGATCGTTGAGTGGATCTGGGTCTTAGTGTTGAGATGGAGATCTCTAGGAGAGCTTTTGCCACTTGATATTACATGGAGCCAGGAGGTCTCTGGTGGACCAATGTCCTAAAGTCGGCTCTCCCACCTCAGAGGCACAGGCCTGACACCCAGTCAGAGCACCAAGACCCTGTCAGCCACACCGCTCAGAAGAAAAGGGAGAAAGAGAGAAAGAGACAAAGAGAGAAACAAAGAAACAAAGAAACAAAGAAAGAAAGAAAAACAAAATAAAATAATTGAAATAAAGATTAAAAATTTAAAAATAAAAAAAAATGGACAGACAGAACCCTAGGACAAACGGCAAAATCAAAGTTATACAGACAAAATCCCAGAAAGAAGCACACACATACACCCTCACAAAAAAAGAGAAATAGGAAAAAAATATATATGTCATTGCTCCCAAAGTCCACCGCCTCTATTTTGGGATGATTCATGGTCTATTCAGGTATTCCACAGATGCAGGGAGAGAGTTCCCTTTCTCTTCTTTGTTCGCACAGCTTCTGGGGTTCAGCTTTGGATTTGGCCCCGCCTCTGCATGTAGGTCTCCTGAGGGCATCTGTTTCCCACACAGACAGGACGGGGTTAAAGGAGCAGCTGATTCGGGGGCTCTGGCTCACTCAGGCCAGGGGGAGGGAGGGGTACGGAATGCGGGGCCAGCCTGTGGTGGCAGAGGCCGCAGTGATGCTGCACCAGCCTGAGGCGCACCATGCGTTCTCCTGGGGAAGTTGTCTCTGGATCCCGGGACCCTGGCAGTGGTGGGCTGCACAGGCTCCCTGGAGGGGGTGGTGGATAGTGACCTGTGCTCGCACACAGGCTTCTTGGTGGCGGCAGCAGCAGCCTTAGCATCTCATGCCCGTCTCTGGGGTCCGCGCTGATAGCCGTGGCTCGCGCCCTTCTCTGGAGCTCCTTTAAGCGGTGCTCTGAATCCCCTCTCCTCTCGCACCCCGAAACAATGGTCTCTTGCCTCTTCGGCAGCTCCAGACCCTTTCCCGGACTCCCTCCCGGCTAGCCGTGGTGCACTAACCCCCTGCAGGCTGTGTTCACACCGCCAACCCCAGTCCTCTCCCTGAGCTCCGACCGAAGCCTGAGCCTCAGCTCCCAGCTCCACCCGCCCCGGCAGGTGAGCAGACAAGCCTCTCAGGCTGGTGAGTGCCGGTCGGCCCTGATCCTCTGTGCAAGAATCTCCCCACTTTGCCCTCCGCACCCCTGTTGCTGCGCTCCCCTCCGCGGCCCCAAAGCTCCCCCCTTCCGCCACCCGCAGTCTCTGCCCACGAAGGGGCTTCCTAGTGTGTGGAAACCTTTCCTCCTTCATGGCCCCCTCCCACTGGTGCGGGTCCCGTCCCTATTCTTTTGTCTCTGTTTATTCTTTTTTCTTTTGCCCTACCCAGGTACATGGGGACTTTCTTGCCTTTTCGGAGGTCTGAGGTCTTATGCCAGCGTTCAGTGAGTGTTCTATATGAGCAGTTCCACGTGTAGATGTATTTCTGATGTATCTGTGGGGAGGAAGGTGATCTCCGCGTCTTACTCTTCCACCATCTTGAAGGTCCCTCTACTCCTTTATTTTATTTTATTTTATTTTATTTTTTTTTGTGGTACGCGGGCCTCTCACTGTTGCGGCCTCTCCCGTTGCAGAGCACAGGCTCCGGACGCGCAGGCCCAGCGGCCATGGGTCACGGGCCCAGCCGCTCCGCGGCATGTGGGATCTTCCCGGACTGGGGCACGAACCCGCGTCCCCTGCATCGGCAGGCGGACTCTCAACCACTGCGCCACCAGGGAAGCCCCTCCTTTATTTTTAATCCATTTTTATTGAGGTGTAATTTTCAAACAACAAAATCCACAGACTTAAAGAGTACGGTTTGATAGGCTTGACAACTGTATACACTGGTGTAACTACCACACAATTAAGGTACAGAAAAATTTTATCACCCAGAAAGTTGCCCTGTGTTCCTCTACAGTCCATCTCCCCACCTCTGTACCAGACAACCAACAAGATTTGTCTCTCTCACTGTATATTAATTTTGCCTGCTTTTGAACTTGATGTAAATGGAATTATTCAATGTATTCTTTTGCGTTCAGTTCCTTCTGCTCGATACAATTTTAGGTGCAGTCCTGATTCAGAGCATATGGTGACCTGAGATGGTATAAGTTGCTCCTTAAGAAGAATGGAGTAATATAAAGAAATGCTTATTAGCAATTCATTGTTTTTTTATTGCTGAGTAATATTCCATTGTATATGCACACACAGCACACTTATTTGTGCATTCACTTGTTGGTGGACATTTAGACTGTTTCCAGTTTTTGACTACTATGAATAAAGTTGGAGCAGCTAGCAGTACAAGTATATAAGTTTTCTTATATATATGCTTTGATTTCTCTTGGGTAAATATTTAGGATTGGCATTGCTGGTTTGTAGAGTGGATATATACTTTTCTTTTTAAAGAATCTCCCAAACTGATTTCCAATGCGATTGTATCATTTTATGTTCCCATCCGTAATGAATAAGAGTTTCATTGGTTCATATCATCTATAACACTTAATATGTCAGGTTTCTGGGTTTTTTTCATTTTAGTCATTCTAGTGGGTGTAAAACGGTATCTCCTTGTGGTTTTAATATGCATTTCCCTGATAATTAATGACACTCAGCATCTTTTCATGTGCTTATCAACCATTTGTGTACTTTTCTGATGTATTTGTTCAAGACTTTTGCCCATATTTTACTGGATTGTTTTTCTTCATATTGAATTTTAAGAGTTCTTTATAATACTTCTTTCTTTCTAGGGAAAAACTTATTCCAGCCCGGGTCAATACAAGCTCTGAACCAAGAGTAGGCCTGAAATCTGCAGAAGTAATTCTGAAACATTAGACATTGAATCAAAGGTTCTTGATGAAGGGGAGACGAGTCATCTGGTATTTTAGACTCCATTGAGAGTTGCCATTTTCTATCTGACCAAAAGGCTCATTCTTCAGTCATATTTAAAATCAGCATTCCATCATTTAGAAAGGACTGCTTCAATCTAAGCAAATCAAGATGTGATTCTGAAACTGACAACTCACCCAAGTACTGATCTGTTCACTAAGAAGGAACACTTACAAAATACATAGTTCTCACCACAGCACCTTTTCTAATAAAGGCACTCACATATAATTAGTAGTAATAAGTAGTACCAGTGAGTAATATGAACAATATACACTGTCTTCTTCTGCAAATATTAAAGCAGATGACTAAGTGTTGTGGGAAACGATGTATATGACTTAGCTGTGATTTGATGATATGTTTCCTGATCAGACTGGCTTCTGAGTCAGCAGCTACTGGTGTAAGTAAAAAAGGAACCAGAAAGGTTTCCCTTTCTTCAGGTTTTCTATCAAAGCCTGATGACTATTTGGCTGGATACTGTGAAGAGAAATCAAGAATTGGGAAGTGGTATGTCTTTGACTTCTCTTCAGACTATCCAACATTCTATGACTGTCAAGTACGGAGTATTTGGCTTAATGGTTTGTGTATAACTTTTAAGGATTAACGCTGGCTTTGTGCCAGCACATCCACAAGATTGTCTGGTTCGCCATCTATCAGCCAAGGTCACAGTCTTTTTGCTAAATCCTCAGCCTCCTTATTATCTGCTGTTTTTTCCGTTTAGTAGTCCTCTCTTCCTGTTGCTCTAAGTTAATACACAATATCGCACTTAATCAGTCCACCAAAACTGCTCACTGGAAAATATATAAAATTCATTTATTCTGAAGTGTAAATGAAGGACCAATAACTGTTCGACATGCTATTGAGTTTCAAAACATGAGTTATACTTGACTCTTTCCTACCCACTCACTGCCTTTCATTTCCCTGTGTATTGAACAAGTCAGTAAAGCCAGTTAGTCCACAAAAGTATGTTGAGTACTTATCTGTTAGGTACTAGCAGTATTGTAGTGAATAAAACAAACATGACACCTGCCCTTGTAAGAATTAAAGCCTCATAGGGAAGATCTTAAAACAATATTTACAAATAGCTAATTAAACAATTATAAGTATTTCTAACTCACTTCAAGGTAAAGAACATTGTGTTGGAGAGAATATAAATGGAATGGGGGCATTAACTTAAGGGATCAAGGGAGACTTCCTTGTAAACAAAAGTGTTTCAGTTGAGACCTGAACTTAAGGAATTAGTAAGGCAGAGAGAGGACAGAAGAACATCTCAGAGAATAGCATATGTCAAACATTCTCCAAGCTCTGGAATCCACAGGACCCCTTTCCATTTTTCTCATCACCACTTTTACTCCCGCCCTCATCACCTTCTCTATAGATTACTACAATAACCTCATTACCAGTATGCCCTATAAAATTGTGAAAGAGTTCTTTGTATAACATTGCTATAATGATGTCATCCCTTATTTAAAAATCTACAATGACTTTCCTAAAGAAAAATGGTGACATTCCCAAGTTTTGCATTTTTAGCCCTCTTCAATCTGAACCAAACTTACTTTTCTAGACTTATTTTTCATTAGTTTCCTATCAGACTTATCCATTCACTTTTTTCTCAGAACAATTTTATTCTCTGGACTGACTGCCTTTGTTCTCATCATTCATTTCATCCAAAACAAGTCTTTAAATCTCATGTTGAAGAAGGTTTATTGGCAAAATGTATAAGGAATCACTGGCCTCTTAGTAAAAAACATGCCTATACATATATATATTTTTTTCTAATAGTGGTTATTTTCCAAATAACTAAACATGAGTTTATCATTTGGTTACCGAAATACATCAAAATTGAAATTTCTGGTATGAAAAAGTTTATTGGGCATTTCATATGAGAGTCAATATAATTTCTGTCTAAATGTTTCCATGAGAATTATCTAATGGTTGGTAGTTCCACTGTCTAAAATAATGACCTAATATAAATCAGTGGGAAACTACATGAAGGGCTTGAGATGGCAACATTTGTTTAAAAGATCTAAAATACATGCAATATGTAATGGTCCTGTGATAAGACCCAGAGCCTGAACTCAGCAACAAAATTTTAGAAACTGTAGGAGTGGCCCAGGTTCAGAGCTCTCAGAAAGAATGATATCCTGTTGTTTGTTGCCATATGTAGAAGTCAGAATAATATTAGCATTCCTATCTAAAGGACTTCCAAATGTGTTCTAAATTTTAAAAAAATAAACAGGGTCTTGTTTGTTTTAGAGGTCAAGAAAAAACACTTAAAACAGCTATCTACCACTGTTATATAAGGAGTCACTGTTTTGTTTATAGCAAAGAGTAAATACTTTTACGTAACAAAGAGGAAAGAAAACAAGATTCTCTTTCTGAGATGGATGGATAGGTGCTATCACAAATCCTGTGCTTCAAACTGTCACTGAATTTAGGATAAGTCCCACTCACCTCGTATATGTCTAGATCACTTACATTTTAATTTGGAAATGACACAAAATAGTTTCTAAATCTAAGTATTCTTGCTTAATATATATGCAACCAACACGTATTTTAGGAAAAATAACACATAGTCAAACATTTATTCCCAAATATAGAAAATCCAAAACTGTATATAGAAATCCAAACTTTTGTATACCATCATGAGTGACATAAATGTATGTCTATATGCACATGCTGTCAATGACATTTCTGAAAATATGATGCTGAAGAATTAAGAGAATGGAGAGTTGCTGTTCAATGGGTATAAAGTTTCAGTTATACAGGATGAATAAATTCTAGAGATGTGCTCTACCACATTGTCCTCATAGTTAACAATACTGTTTTGTGCACTTAAACGTTTGTTAAGTTAAAAAATTTTTTAAATAAATAAATAAAAGCTCTGAAAGTATTCAAAGAAATTTGTTAAGAGGATAGATTTCATGTTAAGTGTTCTACCACAATTTTAAAAGGGGGGTGGGAAAGACTGAAAGAAACCCCACATAGCAAATAAAATTTTTGCAATTCAGAAAGTTTCAATGAATACATTTACTAAACGTGTCACACTATTTCATAAAGGATTTCTATTTAATTGAAAAAAAAGTAGCATGAAAACAATGCTTGGCATAAACAACAAACATGGTTCTAAAGTATTTTATACCCTGAATTATTATGAAATACATTTATGTGAAGCGTACAAAGCCAATCATTTGAAGGAAGTCTTTACTGAATCTTTCTGATAAAGTGATAAGCCCCTTCATAAAATAGTCTCTCCTCACATACCTATTTCTTAAATATGACTTTGAGAATTGGGTCATTCTAAAGTGAGAAAATTATGTATTTATTGATTAAAATGGTACTCTGTTGGATTTTAGTTTGTTTACAGTATTAGAACACACCTAAAGAATTTTTCCCCATTCATGTATTTTATTTATTTTTAAAAATTTATTTATTTATTCTACTTCTATTTTTGTCCGCGATGGGTCTTTGCTGCTGCGCACGGGCTTTCTCTAGTTGCGGTGAGCGGGGGCTACTCTTCATTGCAGTGTGCGGGCTTCTCATTGCAGTGGCTTCTCTTGTTGCAGAGCATGGGCTCTAGGCACGTGGGCTCAGTAGTTGTGGCTCACAGGCTCTACAGCACAGGCTCAGTAGTTGTGGTGCATGGGATTAGTTGCTCCACAGCATGTAGGATCTTCCCAGACCACGGCTCGAACCCGTGTCCCCTGAACTGGCAGGCAGATTCTTAACAACTACGCCACCAGGGAAGCCCCTTCATGTATTTTAATAAATAATTAAGTAATGTAAGAGTTTCCAACATGAGATTCTAAACCACAGAAGCCCAAAAAGTCTAGTCCAGACTCAGATGTTAACTTGCCGGTCTGTGTAACGGCTCTGCCATATTCTGGCCCTGATACCTGGAAGAGTTAGTTAACTATTTTATGCCTCAGCTGCTGCAGCAGTAAAATGAGGAGTAAACAACACTTATGGCATAGATTTTTTGTGGGGGGTGAATAAGATGCTATAGGTAAAGTGCATACTGCTGGTCATATATTGAGTGCCCAATAAACATTAGCCCTACCGTATCATCATCATCATAGAACTCCAGAATTTTCAAAGTTTTTCAAATTTTTGAAAATTTTCTTATGTGGAGAGAAAGCCCTATGAAATAGTCCTGTCTTTTCCTGGATTTTCAGACTTAAGAAAAAAACTGGTTTGGTTTGGTTTTGCCTCGCTTTGCTTTCTTGACGCACTGATGGGACAGCAGGTGGTTAACTGTCGGGTTTTTATTTTTTTGTGTTCAAAAGAAAAGGAAGGAAAAGTTGTTTAGAGAGGGCTAGTAACTTGTAAGGCACCAGATATATCTCCTGGTCACTAATCAAATCACTCAATATTTCATTTCTGAACCAGGGAAGCAGATACAAGTTAGGGATAAATGTCAAGACGATGACTGTCCTTTGATGGTCAGTAACCAGTCTTTCCTCCGCTCCACCAATGAAGTCAATTGCTGATTTAGAGGCCACTATGTTCCTTGTCTATTCTCCTAAGCCAGGTGTCCCATAAAGCAGAGAAGACAATGGTTTTAGGGAGCCAAACACTTGGACAAGGGAAATGCTTTCTGTCTGGTGCTCGGTTCACTGCAAACTGCATGGGGAAGCCACGTTCTGGCTCACGCAGAGGAAAGAGAAGTCCAGCATTGCCACAGCTGTCACTGGCCTTTTCCACTTCCCAAGCAGAAATCAGAATTGAATGGGAACCAAAACTATTGAGATCCTCCTACCCACCTGTGACTAAATGAGTCAAATGAATAGCAAAAAGGCAGATGGCCCTGGAGTTAATGAGAATCTCACAAGACCACAATTCTGTTGAAATATGATTTTCCTACCTTAGTTTTCTGTACAAAATTGAACCAACTGACCCCTCCAACATTTTTCCCCAAGATGGGACTAGTTATTCTCATGAGGGTCCTTTATCAGAAGACTGGCTTCAAGTCCATGGGTGTCCAGGATAGTCTCAAATCCTGTAATAGTCTGGGTTTGCTCTGACTCCTTCTACACCAGAACTCTTTTCTCAGACACTGATCACTTCAAGCATCAATAGTTTTTCTAGCAGTTTATTCCTAAATCAATAATCTGCCTACAGTAAGTCCTAAAGATGAATTATCACATTGATAGCTATTTTCCTTATACCTTCATTTATATCTGTAAGCAGTGTTCTGATTAGACCTCCTGCTTTAAAACTTCATCAGCTCACACAGCATCACTCACCCCGTATTCTCCACTCTTTTCCTGGATTTTGAGTCCTTTCGAATTGCTACTGACCATATGAATTATCCTCCCCCGCTTCCATTT
The DNA here is from genome assembly GCF_003031525.2 of Neophocaena asiaeorientalis asiaeorientalis. NCBI lineage: Eukaryota > Metazoa > Chordata > Mammalia > Artiodactyla > Phocoenidae > Neophocaena > Neophocaena asiaeorientalis. Next base: position 3,209,387 of record NW_020175320.1, on the reverse strand, counting down.
CTGTCTTTCTTGGCATCTTGACCTCAATTTTTTTCCCCTCCTCCACATCTACAGCATATCTCCATTGCTCTTCTGGCCATGTTGCATAGCACAACATTTTCTCCCTACTGTAGCTACATCTAAATCTGAAGCTGTTTTAATATGGCATCTGTGGTTAAATTTTGGTACACAATTGCACATCTTGAATGACAGCGATGTCCAACGCTACTGCAAAATTATGCAAGACTTCAGACGGATGGAACCTATTAACCTACTGTAAACTAATGCATTATGGATGTGGCATGACACTTAACTGCACTATACAGTACCAGTATGGGGAAACTCCAGGTACTTTCAACCACTTAACAAGTAAGGACATTGCATCACTTTCCTGCTACTGCAGTGCTCTATAATTTTACCACTTATTTTCTCCCAAAATAGCATCAGGAGAACAAAGAGAAGATGAAATCTGCACGAAGTTTCCAAACGTTGCCTATTTGGCTCAGCTATCTGTTAATTTTTCTAGGTTACGGGATTGTTCTTGGTGACTTTTGACAACATGAGAATGCTCCCCTCTACCTTTAAGGATGAGACAAGGGGTTTCACTGAGGAAAACGTAGTGAAAAAGAGTAAGCCGACAAATATACTAGAGAGTTTGGTAAACCAAATCTTGAAATAAATACATTTGCATTCTGGCAGCTTGAACAGCAGGGTTATTTGAGAGAGTGGCACTAAAGAGAATGAGCTCTGTTAAGGGCAGCCGAGAGCTAGATTTTGCTAGTTAAGCATTTAAAGTAAAACAGAGGCAACCGGAAGCATCATTTTGTACTGGAAAAAAAGAAACAGGGTTTAGAGTAAGAAACAATTAACTTTCAAATATCAGCATTGCCCCTCTATAGCTGAGTGATTCAAGCAAGTTACTTAACCTCTCTGAATCTGTTTCCTCACCTCTAACCACAGAAAATACCTTCCTTACCAGCTTTCTGAGAAGATAATTTTAGGTACCTAGGGTGATGCCTAGCTTATAGCAGTTACTTCAATGTTTAAGGGTGGCAGAGGAACATAATTATACAGGGGTTGGAGGGAAAAAATATAAAATGCTGTCTTAGGAATGAAAGAGTAAGTGCTGAAGTTAGACAAAAGCAATTAAAATAGCAAAAAGTAAGTTTGTTCACCTTGCAAGTTTATAAAAAATAAAAATAAAAGAGATCAATGAGCTGACAAGGTCAGATGGCAAAAGACAAGCTAAGTAAGACAAGCTAAGTAAGACAAGCTAAGAGAGAAAGGAAAAGGTGAGAGAAAAGGAAAAGTAGCAAACATTAAAATTCAAAAGATAGGTATAAATGAAGCTTTGCCTTTCCAGTAGGCTATTACGAGGACATTAGGGGCTATGAGAAAGAAGCTTAGGTCCTTTAGCTGACCTGGGGAGGAAGAGAGACAAGGAGAAAGCATAAGACCCCAGGGAGACAATGCAAGCTACATCGTAAACAGTGTGTGTGCAGAGGGCTCAAGCCTTCCAGTTCTGACGGAGTCCTTGGCTGAAGGGGCGCTACAGGAAGTGCACTAATGAGCAGAAGGGGCACGGTGCTGAGAGCGGCAGCTGCCAAGCTTACTGGTCAGGCAGGAGTTTTTCATTTCATAAATCAATTACAATATGCTATATTGATTTCACAAAGTCAGCAGGACTTAAAAAGTTAATGAGCAGAAATATTTTTTTATTATTTTTGAAAACACTGCAGTGTCTACAGCTTAGCACATTCGGCAGAAAGACAAATGGAGGCTTTGGCTGCCTCAATGTCATTCCATCCTAGCACCCTCCGGTGTTCCTCATTTCAGCATCAGCAAGGAATGTGGAGCTGGCCTAAGACCCTGGTGCATTATGCCAATAAAACCTCTCTCTGGTATCTGGAGCAGAGGCAGCCCCAACTAATGTGCCTGTGTTTAGGCACTGTCGAGTTTTGTATGGGTGCCCAAGCCTCTCCAGACGTAGCAAACAAGGGAAAGAACAAGAAATCCACCTGACGAAGGAAACAGAATGCAGCAGGACTGCATTCATGATTGTGGTTCTTGATAAGTAGTTATGGAACTGTTCTTCCAAACCATAGTAACATCTAAATGGGAGTTTTTAATGAGCCATTTCTTTTGGACGATACCAAAAATTGGAAAATTGCTGAGGGGTCTATTCTGCCAATCAACCCCAGGCCCAGTGCCAAGAACAGCAGCTCAAGTGGAGGGGAGCATGGATACTTTACCTTGTCTCCACAGCAAAAGTAGTTTTTCCCTGCATACAAGTTTCAGGAAAAATGGAAAGGGAGAAAATAAATTGTGGGCCATTAATACTAGTATATTAGTATAAAATAAGCTACTAGTCACTTACTAATTTCAGAAATATTCATGCCAACACAATGTACCTTAATAAAAACAGAAAACTTTGTTTCAATTAACCTATTTATAAATTTCAGCAAGAATTCCTTGCTCTTCATGGAAACTTTAGGAAACACCATGATTACACACAGAGGGAGAAAATCCTTCTTTCTGAGTATTCCCATCAGAATCATAATATTGTTTACTTAGCAACACCAAATATAAGCAATGTTATGATATCTTTTTATATATTTTTCCTAAATAAAATATTGTCTTTTTTATTATATTTGGCATTTCAAATTGTATATCATTTCTTTTTCTTAAAATATTCTGTGTATTGGCTGCTGCACTGGCTTTTAATTAACTCAGCTATATTTATGAGAACATATTTCCTTTAATTTTCCCCATGAGCTCTGGGAAATAACGATGTGAATTTTTCCTATACTTATTAGTCCTCCCAAGATGCTGTTAGGAAATAGAACCTATAATACCTAGAGAAATGTGATCTCAATTTACAAAAGTGTATAGTGAGAATACTGATTCCCTCCACACTCCCCACCTCCAACTATCCCTGTGCATTCTGGGATCTTTACAGGAAACAAGGATCACACTTTTTTTTTTTTTTTGGTAAAAAGAACAGTGCTCAAGGAAAAAGAGGTTTGGATTCTATCCTAGCTCTTCTACTACCAAGATCTGTAAACTTAAGCAAGTTACTTCATCATAGGTATACAAGAAAATATGAGAGCTTTAAAGTAAAGTGTCCCTAGATAATTCTTAGGTCCAAAACTCACAATTTTATTAAGACTGTTCCATTTCATTAAGGCAATACTGCTACCTGCTCCAAGAAGTGGCACTGTGTTACAGTGAATCTACAGATCTATGCTTGATGGAATTGACATTATCTCTTCATGAACCAAGTGCAGGTGGAAAGGACTTATTAGTAAGGAACGGTTTTATAAAGTAATAGCTTGTCTCCTTGATAGATAGAGAATTCTGAATGTTTAAGAGTAATGTGTTCCTTTAATATTCCTGAGTTCTGCTGCATGTGTGTATACACGCACACACACACATACACATACATTGGGGGTGATTATTCAGATTTTTTTTCACAAACCTCGCCTAACACATGTTAGTTAATTGGCATCAAAGTTAACTCCTGGAATAATAAGTATAATGCCAAAATAGATCTAATTTTAAAACAAATTACACCTGAAGCTAATGTACTGCTGTATGTTAATTATACCTCAATAAAAAAAATAAATTCAGTATTTTTAATCTAGTTGGGATCAAGGTGATAGTTGCATTCTTCGTCTAAACACTATGCCATTCATGAATTAGAAGAAAAGTAATATCACTACTCTTGAACATATAAATTATATATGGGAAAAAGGTACGGTACAATTTAATTTATGTCTCAAAGTGGAAAGAGATTTCTACTTTTTACCCCCTTACTCACTAATAAGTTAATGTTTATCTCTAAATGTCTCTGATAAATGATGAAAAAAATTACCAATAAATAAATCCTGGTAGGGCTTCCCTGGTGGCGTAGTGGTTGAGAGTCCGCCTGCCGATGCAGGGGACATGGGTTCGTGCCCCGGTCCGGGAGGATCCCACGTGCCGCGGAGCGGCTGGGCCCGTGAGCCATGGCCGCTGAGCCTGCACGTCCGGAGCCTGTGCTCCGCAACGGGAGAGGCCACAACAGTGAGAGGCCCGCGTACCACAAAAAGAAAAAATAATAATAATAAATAAATACATAAATAAATCCTGGTAAAATTGTACTGTTAAAATTTACTATCTTTTAAAAATGTACTATTCTTGGGTTACAAAATAATTACTGTTAAAAAATAATAGCTAGGGGCTTCCCTGGTGGCGCAGTGGTTGAGAGTCTGCCTGCCAATGCGGGGGACGTGGGTTCGTGCCCCGGTCCGGGAAGATCCCACATGCCATGGAGCGGCTGGGCCCGTGAGCTATGGCCGCTGAGCCTACACGTCCGGAGCCTGTGCTCCACAATGGGAGAGGCCACAACAGTGAGAGGCCTGCGTACCGCAAAAAAAAATTAAAAATTAATTAATTAATTAAAAATAATAATAATAGCTAACATTTAGGTGCTTGCTATGTACTAGACTCTGTGCCAAGCCCTTTGCATGCATTATGTCATTTAATTCTTAAAACAATCCTGAAGGGTAGACACTATTATTACCTCAATTTTATAGTAGATGGTAATAACTGAGGCTTAGACATACTAAATATCTTTGCCAACGCCACAGAGTAAGTGGTAGTATTCAGCCTCATCTCTTTACCACTGGAAACTGAGTTCTCAAGCATTCATTCCATCAGCAAATATTTATTGAGCACCTAACACATGCCAGGAATTATTCTAGGTGTTATCCACTACCAAAACTACTTTTCTAGCTCAAGATAACATACTGACCAGAAATTAATATATTTCAGAGTTACAACATTCTTTCAGAATGTGGTTTCACTTCCCAGGATAGAGAACCAAAAATCCAGAAAAGAGTTGATCAACTTGCTAAAGAGACACCAAGAAAATAGCATATATTATTCTGAATATGTAAATACTATAAAATAGAGTGATAAATAATAGAAAGGGGGTAAAAGAAGGAAGGCAAAAAGACTAAGGAGTTAACTTCTTCTTGCATGGAGAAGACAGGTGAAATTGTCTAAATGTAAATATGAGAGAAAAGGAGATAACCAAAGAAGGGTAAGTCCAAGGAAACAAAATCTGTGTTTCTCAGGAAGTCATTTTGGTCTCACAAACAGAAGAAAGAAATGAAGTTAGATTAAAAAAAAAAAAAAATACACCGCTATATAAACTTGATCTTCAAATTATTTCTCAGTGAATTAATGATTCTTTTTCATATTACTAGGGTACATTGAAAGGATAGCCGCAGATGTTTTACCTTATTAATTATCTATTCCTTTATGCCTTTTTTTCTTGTTAATACTTATGCGACTTAAGAAAATGTGCTACAAATAGAGGAAAGTGAAAATGTAAATATGTTATTTTTAGTAAGTTTCCTTTCACTCCTCACAGAATAAACAAAATTAGGTAAAGGCACATCACACAAAATATTATCATTTACTGATATATTTTTCTTGCTTCGTTTTTGCTTTTTCAGTACAATGGGGACATTGGTGCAAAGTCAGAGATGTGGTACCTGTCTAGATCTCACCTTTATTTCTTATAAGACGTTCCCCTTGCTTCCTACACTTGAGCCAAAATCTTTCAGTTCCACAAACATACAGAGGTCATCCCATCTTAGTTTCTTTGTCTCAGATGTTGCCTGTGTCTAGAATGTTCTTTTCTAAATTTTCTCCTCATGGATGCCTTCCTCAAGACTCATGTCATCTATTACTTCATCAGAGAGGCCTTGCCTAACCACCTTTATCAATCATGGGTGGGTAGGAAATAAAAGATGCAATCATAAGTATAATTAACAAGGGGATTATTTGTTATAGTAATATAATTTTTATTTATTATAATATATATTAGGGAATAAAGATATAATGTAATAGACACTACAGGAGTCAAGGAGGAGTGGTTACTACCCCTAGGGGTGAGAGAGTAAGGGAAGGAGCACTTCCTAAAACTCAGAGCATAAAACTGTATGGAGAGTTTCACCCAACAAGAACATGGCCTTAGATAGAGGAAAACACTCACTGCCCATCAGTGGGGACCCGGCGAGGAGGGTCCAGGGGTATATATACGCAGCCATCACCTTTCCTAAGTTCTCAAATCTTCTGTCAAAGGTTCCCATTGGTCAAGCACAACCAGAGGCCAATGGCAAGGGAGCCCAATGATACAGTCCAGAAAGATCAGCTTCCTAAAGTGTAAAGCGGTGTAGAGAAGAGCGAAGAGCAGATCAGGAGGGGCACATGGAGGATATCCAGCATACCATCCAATCTGGCTGCCACTGGCACTCCCTGTCACATCACTTTCTTTTAATTTTTTGCATTGCACTTACAACTCTGATATTTTCTTCTTAAGTTGTGTATCTGTTTCTCTAACTGTAAAACTCCAGGTTTTTCTGTCTTGTTCATCACTATGTCCCAAAGACTAAATTAATGCCTGTATATGTTTAAGCCTTCAATAAATATTTCTTGAATTAATTAGGTTAGCAAGGCTTCTATGATTTAAAAAAATTACACAGAAAAATCTAATTGTTAATGGGGAAATAGTCTGTAGTTTACAGGAGAATGGTATATAATGATCTTATTTCACATAACAAGGATTTTGGAGTGAATTATTCATAGGCAACTATAAGGAGCTTACAACCTCATGGCTATCAAGCTGACGCCTTTGATTTATCATAACTATCAAATGGAGAGAGATCATGCCACATATGTCAGAGTTAACATGGAGGTTAAATGACACATATGATAGTCATTTATTTCCTTACCCACTCATTTATTCATTCAACAAATATTTATTGAACACCTACTGTTGGCACTGGGGATACAGCAGTGAACCAACTCGCTAAATTTCCTGTCCTCATAATGACTACATGTAAGGAAGAGGTCAAGGTCAGGTAGGCTTCACTAATAAGCTGAAATCTGAGCAAAGATGTAAAAAAGCAACGAGAAGAAACCAAGCAAATTTCCAGAAGAGTGATCTGAACAGAAAGAACAGCCAGGGCAAAAGCCCTGACGTGGTGTCTGGAGCAATGTGTGCACGTTGTGAGCAGTGGAGACAAGGCAGCACTGATAACAAAGGGAAGCAGTGTGTTGTGAGGAGTCAGTTTTTCCTCTTACGAGATAGGTGGCCACAAAGTGACACGTGACATGATCTAATTCACACTTTAACAAGAGAACAACGCAGGATTAGAGAGCCAGTTGTAAGAGTATAGCATTAATTCAGGTGAGAGATGATGATGTGAGAAGTGGTCAGAGTCTGTGGATCTATATTTCAAGGTAGAAGGGAAATGACTTCCTGGTGGCAGAGCATGAGGCTGAAGGGTAAGAAAGGAGTCAAGGATATTGCTGAGGTTTGGGGTCTGACCAAATGAAGATGCTCAGGAAAAGTTTGTTTGCTGTTTGTCTGTCTGATTTGTTTGTTTTCTATTTGTCTCTGAGAAAAAAGACTTATTCAGTTATTTTTCACCTCATTGCCATGAAAATTCACCCAAGTTATCATTGTCTCATTGCCAAAAATCACTGAGGAAATGTGTGGTCCTTAAACTTTGTAAAGTTAACTTTGGAAGATCATTATTTTTCTATGCAAAGACAAACCACTACACTTCAAATTTAGAATACTGAACATAGGATAAGACTTTGGCAAAATAGATGTTTCAAACCTATTTCATTTTTGTGATTTTGATTCATGATAACTAAATTTGGATATTTTGAAAACTGAATTTTGATCCAGATTTAAGCAGTGACTTTAAAATTTGATTTTTTCCAATAGATTAAAGTTATCCTTTTTATGCAGGTTTGGAAAAATCAAGTTTTCATATTAATCAAATGGTCTTTTTAACAAATATTTCCATTGTCTCAAACATGGGTTACCAGATTATAAAGAATTAGAATATAATAATGTGTAATTAGCTTTGCAAATTTATTTAATATAATTTAAGTTTTTAATCAATAATTCAGCGTGCTTTATTTAGGGTAGTAGAGCCAATGCAGTATAGTATAGTATAGCACAATCTTTGAAGACAGAAACTAAATTCAAATTTCCAACTCCCTCCTAACTTCCTAGCATCAAGAACTTGGATCAGGTTCCCTAATCTCCTAATCTAAGTATCTTTGTATATGTATAAATGATATCCCAAATAATTCAACCTCATAAGGTCATTGAGAAGATTATATTTAAGTTTTTGTTTATTTGCATTCAGATCATTTGAAATTTACTAATTTAATATAGATTAGAAATTTGATAGAAATCAAAACAACATTTGAGTCAACACAATGATTTTCTAGCTATTACACAGATATTTATCTAAAACTAAAGTATATATTTTCTATTTCTCCTCTACAAACTCAGTCATTCTTACTAACTTGGAAAACTCTGACCTCTGGATACTGTGTGTTTTTTATTTAGCGGTCAGTGTATTTATTCTGAAGATAAATACATTTTCAGACTAGCATGCAGGATTTTACAGCATGGTGAAGAAGCTGATATTTTCATTATGATTTACCATGTTACATCAGTGCTTCTGACTTCCAAAAATATCAGTTCTTGTTTAAAAACCTTCAAAATATTCTGCAGTCTGATTAGGTCTCCTCTCAATACTAGAAGTTAAAATAAGGCCACAGCAAAGGGAAAAGGAGATGGGTGAAATTTGGTTTTCCTACTTAATCTCCATTCCCAATAACAACACTTACAATGGATGGATAATTATAAATCTCCCCTGAAACTCTGCCCTCCCACCCAACACACAGCCTTAAATGACCAGGTTCACCTCTTCGCTCTGACCACCCCATTGCTGGCTCATCTCCCTCTTCATTTCCTTACATATCAAGGTGCTCCCTGAGGTTGGACCTCAGTTCTCTCTCTCACTTAAAAAAAAAAAATCCCTTTCTAACCTTTCATCTGTCAGCCTCATTACCTCTCGTGGAAGTAAAAAGTACTTTCTACCTTCCTCACATTTCCTGGGCGTTTTATCTGTTTCACTTTGATGGCTCTTGTCTAGCAACTAGAAATGAAGAATCAGGTAGAGATTTGGATTAAAAAGTTTTTGAAGGTGATGCCAAGATCTTACCCCTCTTTTCTCTCCCACTGGGGCTGGCAGAGGGTCCTCTTCAAGCTTGATACTTAACTCTTGAATTAATCAGCTGTTATTTCAGAATACAGCATAAACCTCTTACATTATTAATACATATCAACTTATTCCTTAAAGTCCACAGAAACAAGCATTTTGGCAGAGGCATATCATTGAATATGAAAGATTATTCTTTCAAAAACTTGCTTCTTGGTTATATTTTTTATGTGAAACAGAGTTAGACTAATTTAATGGCTAAATTTGTTTTCATTTCATTTGTGAAATAAAATGTGTGCTGCAGATGCTATACTATGGTTATATGTCATGTATGTTTTGTCATATACATTTAGCTTGATACATGCATCACCTCAAACATCTACTTAGCTGACATACAAGAGACTGATACACATTTTGAACAAGGCTTTGCATACATATGTGAGTAGCTTATGTAACACAACAGATAATTTGTACAGAATAAGGCTACTTATTTAAATTTTAAAAGAATTTACCTCTAGATTGGTTTTTAAATGAGCTTTTCATATTTGGCTACTGGTCTGAGCCCAACCAGGAAATAACATTGAGTTTTTTTATTATCTACTAGAATGTAAAATCTCAAAGAAGAGAAATTACATTATTATTTTTTAATGGTACCACAATTTAGCACAGTGCCTGACCCTTAATTAGTGCTCAATAAATATTTGTTGAACTGAATTTAAAAATCAAAATAATCATTTCAATACCTTGGTTTATACACACATTTTTAGGAACAAGTATATTATTCAGAGAAAGACACACCAATAATCCTAACATAAAACAGATGACTGCAGGAAGCCCATCTCAACATAAAATGGGTTAACAAAGTCTCCATTTTCTATGAGTTTGTATTACAAGCTGTGAGTGACAGTGTTGAGCTACTGTCCGATTGTTTCTGCTGTCCAGTTGAATCTGTTTCATGAACCAAGTCAGGTTCTCTTCCCTGGTAAAAATAATGAAGTGGGGCCAGTGAGTTCCACTGCCTCCCAACATCTAGAGCAGCCATCCACCACCCTTCAGTTCTGAGGCCCAGCAAGGCGACTCAGAAAATATGGCCTTACTGTTTCAGGCCACCACCATTCTGAATAACTGCATCCTTTTTTTCCATTTAAATAGGAAAGATGCACAGAGCCTCAACCCACCCACTACCTCATGATTTCAAGAAATACAGAATAAATTGTACAGTTGTTGAAAATATTTTCTGCCTGGAATTTCTAGTCACCAAACTATTCCAGAGTTCCAGAGAAGTTTCACATGGATTGTTCCTAGATTATTTGTACATGGAGACCTAGAGAATAACAGAAAGACTTAGAAATCATCTACTATAATACCTGCATTTATCATTCAAGGTAATTGAGGAACAGAAAGACCAAGTGTTACTCAAGGTAACACAGCAAGTTAGGAGCCAGGAATGCATCAGATAAGTGTCCTCCTCCTGCACTCCACCATAGATACTGCATATTTATAGCACAGCTAACACTGAACTCTTTAGGGTTCATTTGGACAATCTGGAATTTGTATAATATCACTGTATAATATGATTGAACTATGAAACCCAAAACTGTCCCTTTCCAATGTTGACATTCCATTCGATGGAAGTTTCACTAGAATTATGGGCATCTTTATCATGTCAGTTCTTGTCAATCAAGTATAATCTAGTTAATTTACCTTGCATGGTGGGGCAAGCACAGTGTCACTATGCCTATGAATACTTAAAGCTTTTTGAATAGTCAACTGGCATGCATTAAATATTTTAGTGATACAAATACTCGCTGGTGTTAAAAGTCTTACAAGATATCCTGCAGAAAAACCCTCAGAAAATAATCTATGACCTTGAATAATAGATATTCTATAACACATACATAGGGGTTTTATACATGAAGAGCACTTTAAAGTTTTCCCAACTTTTTCAAATATTTAATGAAGTTAAAACACCACTGTATTAAGTTTTCTAAACTTCTATCTTTTAAATTGATATCATTTGAAGGAAGTGATTGTATTTTTTAATAAATTTATTTATTTTATTAATTTAATTTTGGCTGCATTGGGTCTTTGTGGCTGCTCGCAGGCCTTCTCTACTTGCGGCGAGCAGTGGGCTACTCTTTGTTGCGGTGGCTGTGCTTCTCATTGCGGTGGCTTCTCTTGTTGCAGAGCACGGGCTCTAGGCGCATGGGCTTCCGTAGTTGTGGCACGAGGGCTCAGTAGTTGTGGTTCACAGGCTCTAGAGCGCAGGCTCAGTAGTTGTGGTGCACAGGCTTAGTTGCTCCGTGGCATGTGGGATCTTCCTGGACCAGGGATCAGACCCGTGTCCCCTGCATTGGCAGGCAGATTCTTAACCACTGAGCCACAAGGGAAGTCACAATTATTGGTTTTTAAATGCTCTGCACATTGCTCATCAAGACATAGATTTCAATGTCCAGAAAGTAGTTTGCTCTTCGGAGATAATACTTCTTTTAAAAGGGACATTTGATCAATATCAATAGGCTAAGAAAATTGTATTAAAATTAAATAACTGGTAATAGTCATTTTTATGTCATTCTCCATTTATTTTGATTTTTGAAATATTTTAAAAGCACTTATTTGAACATTTTGAAATATCACTAAGTAAATATAAATATTTCATACTCAGTGAAAACAAAATATTTTATCCACCGTCAATAACACTTGTCAGAATGCTGTGCTGTTTAAACTTGATGAAATGTACCATGTGTAGGATATTTTCTAGTCACCTGTGTTATACAGTTGCCACGATAAACTCAAATACTTTTATTTCATCAGTTCTGATTATTTTATACCAAAGACACTCTCCTCATTCTAGAAAACAAGGCCATCTATTAACCACTTCTGTTGTCTGCTAGCATCTCTTAGATCCTCCTTCATTACATCTTTTTGATAGCTGATTTGATCCAGTACCTGTCTTTAAGTACAATCTTAATGCTTTTGATTACCAAGCTTATATCTGTAGTCTTGACTCCTCAATTTAGTACAAAACTGAACTCTACAACTCTGTCTTTGTCTCACTTCCAACCACCCTCACTTAACACATCCTAGCCAGACTGACCTTTTCACAGTAACTAGAACACTGAGGTTATTTCTCATTGTTTTCCCTATTATAAACCAATCTGCAGCAACGTATCCTTGTATCTCTCCTTAGGTACATCAACACTTAGGATATGGACTTCCTCAGCTTTGTCGCCAAAATGCTCTCCCAAGATCTAAGGTCAATTTACATCCCAACCAACAGCAAATAAAAGTTTCACTTTCTGCACCACCTAGACATTTGGTATTGTCATGCTTTAATTTTTAACATCTAATGGCTATGACATGTAATCTCATTATTGATTTAATTTTTATTTTCCTAATAACTGGTGAAGCTGAACATCTTATCATACATTTATTTGTCCTTTTCTGTAAATTGTTTGTTTATATCCTTTGCCTATTTTACATAGGTTAGTCGAGGCTTTTTCTTTTATTTGTTTCTTTGTTTAGTTTCTAGGAGTTCATAATACCAGCTGGGTACAAATCCTTTGTCAATTCCTTGTATTACAAATATCTTCTTACAGTCTGTGGCTTGTTTTTTAACTTTGTTTATGGCAACATTTCATTACACAGAAGTTTAAATTCGAATGTATTCAGTTTATCAATCTTTTCATTTAACACTTAATGCCTTATTTGGTAAATTCTTTTTATCCTATAGTTATAGAAATATTTTCTTCAATTTTCTTATCACCATTTTAACATTTTGTTGATCATATTTAAGTCTTTGATGCACTTGTTTATTTTTCTTCATTGCGTGAAATAGGAATCTATTTTTAATTTTTCTCTGTGGATATCTATCACTTATTAATTATTCCATTCTTCCTACCTCCCCTCAAGTTTTAATGCCTACATAGTTATACACCAAGGCCCTTATGAGTCAGGATTGCTCTAAGGCTCTCTATTCTCTTCAACTTGATGCTTTTTCTGTCTCTGCACTATTAACACACTGCTTCAATTATCATAGCTTTATAATAAACATTTATATTGGTGTTTCAGTTATCCATTGCTTCAAAACAAACTGCTGCAAAACTCAGTGGATATTTTTAAATCATTATTTTTCATGAATTTCTGGGTACTCACAAAACTCTGCTTCCTGGGGCATCTGCTTGGGCACTGGGACAACAAAGAGCTCCAAAGTAGCCTTTTTCACATGGTTGACATTTGGTGCTGGCTGTCAGGTCAGCTGGGGGTGTCAACCAGAAGCCTTTATTTTCCTCTTTGTGGGTCTCTCCACGTGGCTGTTTGTAGAGCACAACAAAGAGGATCTAAGAAGACATGTTGCAAGTTGCAGACCTCCTAAGGCCCAGCCTCAGAAGTGACTCAAAGTCACTTGTTATATTGGTCCAGTAGTTTCAAAGGGAGGTAAAATAGAATCTGCCTCTTGATGGGAGAAGTAGCAACGTTACATTGCTAAAAGGCATGTGGGAAGAGAGACAGTGTTGTAGCCATATGTGGAAATACAGCCTACCACATTCTTACAGGGCAAGCCTGACCTTTTCATTATGCTTCTTCAACATCATTTTGGTATTTTGTCTTCCATCTACGAATCTATGAATTTTGGAATCAACTTGTTAAGTTGCATCCAAAAAAAAATCTTTTAAGGATCTGGAGTAGAGTTTCAGGTAACATTCATTCAACAAATGTTTATTGAGTACCTATTACGGGGTAGGTACTGTTCTGGTGCTACTAATACATAAATGAACAAAATGGACAAATATCCTTCCCTAATGAGTTCATGTTTCAGATAATTTGGAGAAAATAGACATCTTTATTTCCTTTAGTCTTCTAATCAATGAACGTATTTTGTTTCTCAAATTTAGTTAGGTTTTTATGTCCTTCATTAAGATTTATAATTTCTTCTTACAAACATATACCTCTTTGATCTGATTTTTCTTAGGCAACTTAATGACTTTTTTCCCTTGCTACTTGAGGCTAAGCTCTTCAGGGGCAAAATTTTAACTGTTTTATATCTCCCTATAGCTCCAGGTACATGACCAGATACTTCAGGACAATGTAACTTGCTGAATGGTTAACAGCTTGAAAGAATAAAGGTGCACTGAAGAAAGTTTAATTTTCCATTTGTAAATCTTAACCATGCCAGGTCAAATGGTCTGAACTAAGCTAAGCTCCAAGAAATGAGCAGCTTTTACGTGTCAAGTGGAATGCCATCATCATACAGATAGCAAGAATCCCCTATGTAAAAACCATTAAGTAATGTAAAGGAGCAGCATATCCAGTTACTTCAGTGGTTAAAAAAAAAAAAAA